>NC_136527.1:180064260-180141760 GCF_053919585.1 Euprymna scolopes
TCTGCAACTCTATTCTTACTGTGTTTATTTCTTACCTATAATCTTGGTCTTTTCTACCGTTGTGTTGATCATGTTTAGTTTTGTATTACTTATATCATATACATACCTTGTATGTAGATACTTCCATATAAACAAGCTAACTTACAAATTTAGTAAAGAAAATGTCAGCATCAATCTACACGCCTTAATTGTATTGTCATATGTTCGGCTAAAACCTAAATAATATTGATTTAAATTTTATAATCAGTTTATAGTATTTATAATATTTTGTTTTACATTAGTAAATATCAAATATTAATTTAAAGCTCAAACGTTCATAAGTATATAATTATGAATGATACTTACGCTCAGATGAATTAACATATATTTTTTACTGTTTTTCACCCAATGCGACTCAGACGTAGTATTTAGCCCTGAAACTACAAGAATATTATGTACGGATAAGTATATTATAATATGATACAGTTAGGTTAAATTAAATCTTATCTGTTTTTAGTAATTTACATATTTATACTTACTAATATTTACAGATAAACATTTAACACCTGATAAGTTAAAGGCATGTGATTGAAATAGTTTATATTCATATCAATTAGGAGTGAACATATATTAGATATGTTGTGGTAGGCACATCAGTTGGTCAGTGAATTGATGCAACTAATGTCACGTCTACTGAGAGCTCATATTCCTTCATAAATTCTTATGAGCATTTCACTGGCAACCTTTGTATGAACTTGCACTTTGCCATGAGAGTTTCTGTACACACACAGAGTCGGTCTTAATGTACATCACTTTAGTCTGCCACTGGAGTGACAAGTTAATTACTCTCAATACAACATCCAATTCAGCCAGATTAATATGTTGCGCATCGTTCTCAGGTTGGGGTCAACAAGTGCCCTCCACTACAGTTCCATCTCTTTCTAATGCCCGTTGCTAGCTTGCTGGCGTTGACCCATATGTTTAGTTCCCGGCTGTCCACACACCAGTCCCCAAAAGCTGGATCATTCGGCTTTACTGCATCCACCATCTTTCAAATCATATGCCAGAGATGGGGATCTATCACCTTGCGGCTGTTCTCTTTATTAATCTGCATGCCACACACAACCACGCACATACTGGGAGCTGCCCTATGAGGTTTCTATACAAGAAAAATACAGTCTGTCGTCTAATGATATTGTGAATTTCTGCGATTGTGTTCCCTCGTTTTCAGTCCTTATATACATATTCTGTCCCCAAGGTGTTCTGTATCCTTGCATTCTAGTCCAAATGTTCCCTTAATTGAAAGGTGGGCACAATGTCTTAACCAACAAAGATATCAATGTAAACTTATGCTGTGCAGTCCACAGCTTCCTTCCGTGATAGCACTCTGCTAATGATAGCCTTTCTTATGAGGGAAGCAACGTTCAAGCCTAACCTTAAATGTGCAGACCATATCTATATATCAACCTCTACTATCTGATGGACTCCTACTTGGAGATATGCTTTCCAGAGTTAAAGCAGTGATATGCTTGTGCCTTTTTGGCGGAACTCACACATCATTGTTTGTTTTGACGGAACTCACAAAAATCATTTCCTAATGCCGATCCAGACTGCACCCATAGGTCCAGCAGTGATGACTCCCAATTTTGTAATCACATCGATCTCTTACAACAGATCAAATACCAGTTATTTACCATGCACCAACAGAGCATGGATCCTAACATAGTCACTATTGTTTGTTTAAATACTGACTTTTCCTCTTCTGCAGCATGTGGGTGTCAGCTTTCAATAGTCAGGACGTTCACTTTTGCTGCCCTCCAGGATCGATATCTATTTGCGTGTGTCTGGTTTATGGTTTTGCGTCCTGTGTTTATTAATGCCGGACACATACAACATTACCGAGCAAAATAATCGTCTTTTTTTCTTCACTAATAACTTTCTGTTTTCACAAAAAATCGTCCTCATATGCAATCACCTTATACCGCGTTAATACCACAATTTGTATATCTTTCTTTTCTTTGTACTGGACAGATTCGGGTTCAAATATTAGCAGTTCTTTTGCACATCCTATTTTGTCAACTTTGCCGAACCAATGGATTGTTGGTCAGTTTAACCCATATATGACAACAGGATCTTTTAGATATAAGACTTCTTTTCAACCTTGTCTACGACGAAGATAGTTATGGTAGTTTGAGCCAATCATATATGACAACAGGAACTGTTAGATATGAGACTTCTTTTCAACTTTGTCTACGACGAAGATAGTTATGGTAGTTTGAGCCATCCATATATGAGAACAAAACTCAATGCATATGCTAATGTGGACGTCTATGATTATCTCAATTTAAGGTAATTTTAAGCAACGTTGAAAAAATCCCCCTTTTTTACAAGGTTTTGTATTATTCTCAACTTATTTGCCAGTGTATTATTGATTCGTAAACTAAAAATATATTCGTATTGATATTTAAAGAAAAATGGAACATAAGTTAAACAATTGCAGTTACATATAATTTTATATCAACATTGTATGTATTACAGATGAAATATTAAAAAGCTTTTTTGGTTTTCCCACAAGAGTAGTTAGTCTTATAGACTATATTTTAAGCAAAACGTCTATCGACTGATTCTGTGTCAAGTTAGAAAATATTTGGTTATTTTTCTAACTTGTCTCATATGACTTTTTATAATAAATTAATGTAAACATTGTAAGTTTAATCCAGTAAGATTGACAACAATAAACATGTAGATGCAAATACTAAAAGTATTGAATTTTATTTTTACAGATGTTCCTGATTGAATTCTATTATACAATTTTAATGTAGTATAATTTAAAAAAAAATATATTATTAACAGTTATTAGTTTATTTGGAAGACTACAGGGACATATGTGCGAAGATATTCAAATTATTTAATGAATTTTATGAAACAGGTAAAATCACAATACATCTTTAAAAGGTGATATGAATTTTTATATCTGTTTAATGTTCAATTGTGTAGAATATTCTTGGTCTGTAAAATCTGTTATTGATACATATGAGAAGTCACACAATGAAAATGATTCCCACGTAAGTAAAGCGAAACTCTTGTGAAATGTGGGGATATTCTTGTTTTAATAAATAAATGATAGGGACACACGAGGAAAAAGCCACGTTATTGTGAAATGTGTGATTATTCCTGTCCCCCAAAAATCAACGAGAACCATGAAAAATAACACTCGAGAAAAAGCACATTCTTGTGAAGTGTGTGGATATTCTTGTTCCCAAAAATCAAAGTTAGTAATACATATGCGAACTCACACCGGAGAAAAACCTTATTCTTGTGACATGTGTGAATATTCTTATTCTGAAAAATCATCTTTAGTGAAACATATGAGAACTCATACTGGGGAAAAGCCATATGCTTGTGATGTGTGTGGCCATTCTTTTTCAGATAAAAAATCTTTAGTGAGACATATGAGAAATCACACTGGGGAAAAACCACATTCTTGTGTAGTATGTGGACATTCGTTTTCTCAAAAATCAAACTTAGTGACACATATGAAAATTCACATTGGAGAAAAGCCACATTCTTGTGAAGTGTGTGGATATTCCTTTTCTCAAAAATCATCGTTACTGGTACATATGAGAACGCACACTGGAGAAAAGCCCCACAGTTGTGAAGTTTGTGGATATTGTTTTTCTGTAAAAACATCGTTAGTTCTACATATGAGGACGCACACTGGAGAGAAACCACATTCTTGTGAAGTATGTGGATATTCTTTCTCTAGAAAATCAAATTTAATGAGTCATATTAGGACTCACACTGGGGAAAAACCATATTCCTGTGAAATGTGTGCATATTCTTGCTCTGAAAAATATTCTTTAATTAGACATATGCAATCGCATACTGGTGAAAAGGCAACGAGAACCATGAAAAATAACACTCGAGAAAAAGCACATTCTTGTGACGTGTGTGGATATTCTTGTTCTCAAAAATCAAAGTTAGTAATACATATGAGAAAGCATACTGGCGAAAAACCATATTCTTGTGAAGTGTGTGAATATTCTTGTTCTGAAAAATCATCTTTAGTGAGACATATGAGAACACACTCTGGAGAAAAGCCACATTCTTGTGTAGTGTGTGGATATTCTTGTTCGGAAAAATCAAATTTAATGAAACATATGAGAAGTCACACTGTGGAAAGGCCACATTCTTGTGAAGTGTGTGGATATTCTTGTTCTGATAAATCAAACTTAGAAAAACATATGAAAACTCACACTGGGGAAAAGCCACATTCTTGTGAAGTTTGTGGATATTCATGTTCTGAAAAAAGATACTTACTGACTCATATAAGAACTCACACTGGGGAAAAGCCATATTCTTGTGAAGTGTGTGGATATTTTTGTTCTGAGAAATCGTCGTTAGTGAGACATATAAAAACTCACACTGGGGAAAAGCCACACACTTGTGAAGTTTGTGGACATTCTTTTTCTTTAAAAACATCGTTAGTTCTACATATGAGAATGCATACTGGAGAAAAGCCACATTCTTGTGAAGTGTGTGGAAGTTTTTATTCTGAAAAATCATCTTTAGTTAGACATATGAGAACTCACACTGGGGAGAAGCCATATGCTTGTGAAGTGTGTGGGCATTCTTTTTCAGAAAAATCAACATTAGTAAAACATATGAGAATTCACACTGGAGAAAAACCATATTCGTGTGAAGTGTGTGGATATTCGTTTTCTCAAAAATCAAACTTAGTGACACATATGAAAATTCACATTGGGGAAAAGCCATATTCTTGTGAAGTGTGTGGTTATTCTTGTTCTCAAAAATCATCGTTACTGGTACATATGAGAACGCACACTGGATTGTGATAGGAGCAACTGGCCTAATAAAAAAGAACCTTCAAAAATACTTAGAAGCAATCCCTGAAAAACCAAGCTGTAAGGAAATACAGATAGCAGCCATAAAGGGAACAGTGTCTATTCTTAAAAGATCCCTCGGATATAAATTTAAATTATAATAGAATCAAGTGTTTGCCCCAGGAAGGAGCCCCTTGATCTCTTCAAACTAACAAAAGTAAAATGAAAGAAAAAAAGAGAAAAAGCCTCACACTTGTGAAGTTTGTTAGTTCTAGATATAAGGATGCATACTAAGTGGCATTGTTCTACGACAAAGACATACAGGCAGATACATAAAATACAAGGGCATCAAACCAGATATTCTTATATGGAACAAGCCCGAAAGGACTGCACTCATGATCGACGTCACAGTTCCAAACGACTTTGGTCTTCATAGAGCCGAACAGGAAAAGATAACAAAATATCAGGACCTAAAAATGATCTAAAAGCCACATGGTCTCTGAAAGAAATAAACATCATACCAGTTGTGACAGGAGCAACTGGCCTAATAAAAAAGAACCTTCAAAAATACTTAGAAGCAATCCCTGGAAAGCCAAGCTGTAAGGAAATACAGATAGCAGCCATAAAGGGAACAGTGTCTATTCTTAAATGAGCCCTCGGATATAAATTTCAATTATAATAGAATCAAGTGTTAGCCCCAGGAAGGAGCCCCTTGATCTCTTCAAACTAACAAAAGTAAAATAAAAAAGAGAAAAGCGACATTCTTGTGTAGTGTGTGGATATTCTTTTTTCTCAAAAATCAAATATAACAAAGGGAATTAGCATGACATGAAAACTCACATCGGAAGAAAAAAAGCCAAATTATTGTGAAGTGCGTGGAAATTGTTGTTCAATAAAATTATCGTTACATATGAGAACACACAATAAGGAAGCACTTAAAGGAACAACAATAAAAAGTAGGGAGAAAATTTACAAAAAAGGAAAAGATATATTCTCATGAATATGCTTGTTCTAAAAATCAAATTTAATGCCACATGAGAATTCACTCATCAGTAACAACAAGTGCAGATTCTGTCATAAAGAATTTAAATGTGTGAGCCATGTGCCATCTAGTTGTAAGGACACAATGGAGTGTGGAAATATCTCCAATAAAATATCTCTTAAAACATGAATATCCAGTGTAGTAGACTAGGGAGAACAGAGCATATCAACTTAAAGTAAGTTAATATCAATTTAAAGTAAGTTAATATCAATTTAAAGTAAGTTCATATCAATTAAAATATATTAATATCAATTTAAAATATATTAATATCAACTTAAATAAGCGTAATGAGTCTTGTCTTAACTGAAATGGAGAACACTAAGGACTTATGATGATTCTGAATTTTTGAGATGAGGATTGGTTATTTGTATTATTATTCATTGGACTACTGTTCTCATATTGAGTGTGATCTTTACAACGTTTCGGTCGATATAACCTCCGACCTTCTTCAGGTGTATATTGTCGAACTCGAGGATGTTTCTGTCAAACTCGGGAATTCGGACGGAAGTTCGAATGGAACCCTTTTTATTCATGGGGGTAGCGTGCTCTTGTTCCATCAGCCATGACTGGATAGAGGTCCTAAGTAATTCCCAAATGTATTTTTCGATCGCCCACACTGAAGATTGAACCTTCAACCTTCAGGAGAATATCACCTTTACAATTGTTTTTCCAGTACTCTAACCACTGCGCCAGGGATCCTTGCGAATTTTAGGAGCCTTAAACCTACTTTTATATTTCTAGTTGTAAATATCACTATTTATTACTAATTATTACCATATATTAATGTATATCTATATCTATACTTATTACTTGTATACATCAATTTTTTTAATTATCACTTGTATATATTATCTATTGTTTATAATTGCTGGTTCCCATATCGTATTAAATCCTATACTAGGTCTACTTAGCAGTTGAAGTGCCTTGAAAGTTAGTTTGGGTACTTTTCTAATATAGCATTCGGAAGCTTGTCCTTGTCATATATATATATATATATATATATATATATATATATATATATATAAAAAGAACGAAACACAAACTTGTTTAGAAAACTATTTCGAATATTTGTCAGCAAGCTAAAATGTCAAAGAAGAGAAAAAATTTGGTGGGAGAATTTTGTAAAGTAATAAACTGTTGTTATCTCTTTCAAATGTGTTGAATAAATACCATTATTGCTGTTTTCATCAGAAATAACGTACTTCCCAATATGAAACTGAGTTCCTTTTTATATACATTTCTTAAAACATCAAAAGACAATACTGAGAAAGTTTACCATTTCTCAAGAAATATTTTGCAGCAGTGATAGTCTACATCATCTCTTTGTATATGACAGGATGGAAATGGTAATTGCTCAACCAGTAACTTAATAATAATAATAAAATAATAATAATAAAGAATATCTTGTTAGTTCAACAGAAAATTAGGGACCTTGTATGTTAAGCATTGTGACTTTCATCAACCACTGTGGTAATGATATTGGATTTCCATTATACTATATCTTGTAAGTTTAGCATTGTGACCCTTCACAAACCATTGTGGTAATGGTATTAGATTTCCATTACACTATACCTTGTAAGTTTAGCATTGTGGCCCTTCACAAACCACTGTGGTAATGGTATTGGATTTCCATTATGCTATACCTTGTAAGTTTAGCATTGTGGCCCTTCACAAACCACTGTGGTAATGGTATTGGATTTCCATTATGCTATACCTTGTAAGTTTAGCATTGTGACCCTTCACAAACCAGTGTGGTAATGGTATTGGATTTCCATTATGCTATACCTTGTAAGTTTAGCATTGTGGCCCTTCACAAACAACTGTGGTAATAATATTGGAAAATGGTTATTTTCATGGTATTGGATTTCCAACATACTGAATCTGAACATGTACATTTTTGTTAATCTCGAATTCATTGAATTATGGAAAAGTTGTTTCATTAAAATTAACTCGGAAAATTCATACATATTTTTATTTAAAAAAAAATGAAATTAATGTGGCAACATTTTGTTTGTTTCAAATCCTTGAAACTCATTATATATATATATATATATATATATATATATATATATATATATATATATATAAACGTATATATATATATATAAACGTATATATATATATATATATAAACGTATATATATATATATATAAACGTATATATATATATAAACGTATATATATATATATATACATATAAACGTATATATATATATATATATATATATATGCTAAAGTTAAAATTGCTAAAAAAATGGTATTCCGTCATGTTTTGGGGAATTTCGATCCTTCATTAGCTTGACCTGAATTGAGCATGAGTTTGACTTTAATTGATTTTCTGGCAATGATTTTGAAATGTTTGTTATCATTGTTTCTTATTGTTGTGTTAAATGCTAATAAGTTTTAAAAAAACGTATTTGTCTTTGCTAAAGTAAACTTTGGTAATCCGTCAATATGACAGTCGAGACCCCCCCGTCTCCCCAATTTTCGAGTGACCTTGTGCCAAATTTTTTGTTTTTCTATGTTGTTTTTGTAACATTTCATGAACATATACAATATATAACTCAAATGAAACAACTTTGTATTCTTTGCGTATATCTAATCATGAATGAAACAAAAAACACGATCCAAAGAATTATTTCTTTAGTTATATTAAAACTTTCTATTTTTTTACGCATATCAAATCACGAATGAAACAAAAAAAATTACGATCTAAAGAAGTATTTCTTTAGTTATATTAAAACTTTCTATTTCTTTATGTATATCAACTCACAAATGAAACAAAAGACATTACGATCCAAAGCATTGTCTTTCCTTAGTCGAGCAGTGTAAGGCGACGTAATGGTTCCAGTTTTTTTTTCAGATGGAAAGGCAGCAACAAAACAATTGTAGTCTTGTACAGCACACGTCATCATCATCATCATCATCGTCGTCGTCGTCGTCGATATCATCGATAATATATCATAGTTCTGGCTTTTGGTAAGTGTCGTTAGTTTATGTTTGTTGTTATAAGTAATTGACAACCAAGTTGTGGTTTTATTTAATATAGAACTTTATTGACATATTTACATAAGAAGAGAGATTGAATGTACGTGTGTAGAGGTCTACGCCATGTTGTTGAATACGTATGTATTAGGCGGTTGACATCAATATTCATATGCCATAATTTACTTGTTACGCGTATTAAAGTAGTTCTATGATAACACTACATCCCCCTTACCAGAAGGAAGAAAAGTAGTACACATTGTTCTGATATTTATTGTTTAAATCTGTTTGGCCTATGGATTTCACGGCCATGTATTATGTTTGGTGTGTGTTTCTTAGTGTTTATTTGGTTTGAGATGCTTGTGTTAGGGATTCCAGAGTGAGAGTGGGTTTGGTCACAAAAGTGAACATGTTTATGGGTTGCTTTTCCATCTGCTCTGAGATGGACTCTGTTACGTCTTTTTAGCGATCCATCTGGCAATTTGAGGATGTACGATCTAGGTTCTGTACATTTGCTGAGAATTGTTGCTGGTTTCCATTTTCCAGTTTGTTTATCCCACATACGTACGTGTTGTCCAGGGGCAAGTGCTGGTAAGTCATGGGCTGTTTTGTCATGATAGGTTTTTTTGTATATCCTGTCTGTGCTTTAGTTCTTCGTAGATATGGTCACGGTTGGGAAATCTGTGATTCGTGATTTTTGCAATCAGGTTCGATTTCATGATGCGACTGTTTAGAAGTTCAGCTGGGCTTGGATGTTTGTGGCTGGTAGGCGCTGTTCTTAAACACAGCATTGCAAGGTTAATATCTTTTCTTCCTTGTTTTGCTTTGACTATTGTACTTTTAATGGTTTGAATCTGTCGTTCAATAAAACCATTTGATTTAGGAAACCTTGGAGATGATATGATATGATCGAATTGCCATTTTTGAGCAAATTCTTTAAATGCTTCACTGGGGTACTGTGGTCCGTTATCACTAATAACTCTGGTGGGAATACCATGTTCTGAAAATATCTGCTTCATCCATGTTGCTTGTGGTCATGCCATTCTTTTTCCGTATGATTGGGAATTTACTATAATAATCGGCAATTATGAGGTATTCCTGGTTGTTACAGTGGAACAAGTCAGTGCCAACAACTTCCCATGGTCTGATAGGGATGTCATGTGGTTGTAAAGTTTCCTTTGGTTGTGCTGGGAGGTTTTCCTGGCATATTGAACACTTTTTGATCATGTTCTCAATATCAGTGTTAATTCGCTCCCAGTATACAGTATCTCTAGCTTGCAGACGTGTCTTTTCGATACCTTGATGGCTGTAATGTAGTTGGTCCAGGATAGTTTTCTGCTGGTTTTCAGGGATAATAATCCTTGAGCCTTTCATGATTATGCCATCACTGACAGATAACTCATCTCTGTATGACCAGTACGAATTGTCGGTGGTACTTCCTTAATTGAGTCTGGCCATCCTGTTGTTATGGTTTCATGTAATTGGTTGAGTATTGGATCAGCCTTTGTTTCCTTTTTTTATTTCATTCAGGCGTTCGCTCCTGAATCTCACCAAGTCAACTCGAATATCTAAGTCGATCATGTCAGTGTTTTGAGTACTGGGGAGGCGACTTTCTTTGCCTGGTATGTATTCTACTTGTATCTGGTATCCCTGTAATTTGATCATCATTCGTTGTAACCTAGGAGGTGCACTGGTCAGTGGTTTCGGTAGTATCATGACCAAGTGTTTACGATCGGTGTGTGCCTTGAACTTCCGTCCATATAGGTAGACATGATATCTGTAAACACCAAATACAATTGCTAGAAGTTCCCTTTCTATGCATGCATACCGTTGCTCGAGACTTTGATGCATATGCAATAGGTTTTTTGTTTTGCATTAATGCTGCTCCAAGTCCTTTTAAACTCGCATCAGGTTGCAGTATTGGTACTTCATTCGTGTCGAAGTACGTTAATGTGGAATCTTTGGTGATTATTGTTTTAAGCGTTTCAAAGCATACCTTGTGCTGCTCTTCTCAGAGAAAAGGTACGTCTTTCTCCAACGAGCCTCTTAATGTATGTGTCTTGTCAGCCGAATTTGGGATGAATGGTGATAAATATGTGATAAGGCCTAAGATTTCTTGTAGTTCTTTTTTGCATGTTGGATATGGCATGTCTTTTAAGTCTAAGTTTTTCTGGGTCTGGGCTAACACCATTTTCACTATATATCATTCCAAAGAAAGATATATTTTTTTATTTTATTTTGCATTTTGCTGAATTAAACACAAGACCATTTTTTCAGCTACTTGCATGAGCCTGTACAAGATCTTATCATGCTCTTTGCCCGTTTTACTATAGACAAAAATGTCGTCTGTAATTCCAATTGCTCCGCCAACTTGTTCGAGTATCTGGTCCATTTTCATTTGAAAAATGTCCTGGGATACACTTAACCCAAATAGTAATCTCAGTATCTTCCAAAAGGGGATTGAAATGTCGTTAGCAGCTGAGATTCCTGATCCAAATGTATGGACCAATAACCAGCTTTGGCATCAAGTTTAGAGAACAGCATGTCACCTGCAAAGTGGTGTATTAACTCCTCCACTGTAGGGGTTCCATGGTGTGTTCTTTTTAGCGCAATGTTTAGGTGTCTTTGGTCTAGACAGATTCTCAGGCTTCCATCTTTCTTGTGTGAATAAGCTAGGCTGGAAACCCAGTCTGTTGGCTCTGTGACTTTTCTAATGATCTTGTTGCTGACCATTTTGTCTAGTTCCTGTTTTATGTTGTCCTTTAGGGCAATTAGGGTTTTTCTTGGTGGGTCAATGTGAGGTATGTTTTTGCTCGTTGTTAACTTGACATGTTCAGGCATAGAGCCTATTTTGTTGAATTGATCTGGATAGATCTGTACCAAGTCTTCGATTTTGTTGATTGGTTTGACTATATTTGTTCTTTCAACGTGCAGTGAAGAGTGACCATTTTCAGTATTTCGAATGATGGTAGTCCTAGAATTGCTGGCCCATTTACATCTACTATATAGAAGGTGCTTTCGTGCCAATCAGAGGTTTGGTAGTTGCATGGTATACTGATATTGCCATAGCACTTTATCGGTGTTCCATTGTAGGCTATTAATTTTTTGTCCTTACTTTGTTTTTTTTTTAGTTTTTGGAAGCCATCAGTGGTTAATTTCTCAGGAAACATTCTACGGAATGTAAAAATTGGTAATGTATTACCTTGGGCTCCAGTATCGACTTTAATTCGTAGTCTGTGAGTCCCGTTTCGATTAGGTAATTTTATATTTATGTAAGCGAAGGCTTCATCTCTCTGTGTTTGAGAGGGTGTGTTAATGGTGGAAAAAGTTACATTTTCGAATTGTTCATTTAGTTCCTGGCTGTTGTTCCTGGATAATATATCAGTTTGGATGAAGTGGTTTTTCTTGGTCTGGTTCATGTTTAATGGTTTTTGTTTTCAACGGTCTCTGTTTTGCGACCTTGACCTTGATCTTCTGTTATATAAACATACTGTTGCCCAGTGGTTATATTTTCCACACGTTTTGCATTTGGAACCAAATGCTGGGCATGCTTCACATCGACGTTCGTGACTTTTTCCGCAATTAAGGCAGTTGTTTGTCTTTCTATTTTGTTTATATTTTGTAATTGCTTGCATGTCAGTATTGGCGCTATTGTCCTCCTCGTTATTGGTGTTTAACATATCTCTAAGCTGTTTAATATGTGCGTTTGTTGCTTCATACGTTTTACCAATTCGGATGGTTTCATCCAGTGTTAGCGTATTATCTTTTCGTAGTAGTTCTTTCTGGAATTCGACAATTGGGGTACTCGCAATAATTAGTTCTATAATTCGCTGTTCTTGTTCAGTGTCGGTTAGTGAGCATTTTAACGTAAGTTGACGACATCTATTGACGAAGTCGTCTAATGTCTCATTTTGTTTTTGTTTATAAGACATTAGTTTTAGTCTGTCAATTCTAAAGTTTTCTTTAGGTTCTAAATGCTCCAAGAATTCATTAAAAATGTTGTCGGGAGATCGTTTTTCTCATCTGTTAATTTTCAAGTGTTAAATTTTTGAGACCTTGATTACCGGTCTTTATCAGTATGTAATTCACTTGTTGGTCGGTTTTTATTTTGTTTATAGCAAAATAAAGTTCTAGCTTCTGTTTAAAAAGTTTAAATGTATCCGCTGGATTTGGCATTTCCCAGTCCATAAACGGAATAATGTCATTATTGGTAGACATTATTATTAACGGCTATGTATTCTTTCGATAAACAGAAAATTCAATATGTCTGCCAGTGTGCGAAAATCCATACGTGTTTACGGGGACATATACGATAACAACAGTTGACGAAAAAAATTCAAAATGTCTGCTATTGTGCAAGAATTCACACGTGTTTATAGCATGTACGAGAATGACAGCAAAATTTTATAAAATGCACAGATGGGTAAATTAATAAAAATTTGTTTACATGCCTTGTTTTGTCTTTTGTAAACGTATTTTTTCCTCTCGTGTCTGTTGCCGAAGTTTTGTCTTTTGTGAAAGAAATGTTTTTCCTTTCTGGTCTGTTGCCGAATTTTTTTATTTTTTTCGTTTTCTGTTGTCGGTTGCGACTAGTCAATCCAACTGAGTGAGTTTTTTTGTTGTTGTTTTAACTGTTATAAATGTTCAGTATCCATTCCGCTGCCACCATGTCGTTAGTTTATGTTTGTTGTTATAAGTAATTGACAACAAAATTGTGGTTTTATTTAATATAGAACTTTATTGACATTATCACATAAGAAGAGAGATTGAATGTACGTGTGTAGAGGTCTACGCCATGTTGTCGAATACGTATGTATTAGGCGGTAGGTGTGTCAGAAATTTCGTGAAAATAGTGAATAATTCCACCCCATCTTTCCAAGCTTATAACTCCTCGAAAAATGTAATTCAAGCCCTATTTTTTTTCAATTAAAGGAGCAAGGACCAAGGTTTCATTAAAAAAATACAAAAAATAAAAACAACGTGTTTTTTTTTAAGGTTTTAAACTTTGGACTTTACAGGTAAATTTCTAAAAAACAGTTCTTTTTTGTTTTAAATTTGAATATATTATTATTGACCTTTTTTCTCCAATCTGTGATATATAAGACTTTGGTACATAAATTAATTATTTACTTTTTAATAGACATTTAAAAATGGGAGGCGTGAATTATTCGACCCCCTGTCTTTCCAAGCTTATAACTCCTCGAAAAATGTAATTCCAGCCCTAATTTTTTTTTTCAATTAAAGGAGCAAGGACCAAGGTTCCATTTAAAAAAAAAAGACAAATCAAATAACGGGGTTTAAAAAAAGGTTTTAAACTTCAAACTTTATAAGTAAAATTCTAAAAAAACACTACGTTTTTTGTTTTAAATTTGAATATATTATGTATTGACCTTTTCTCTTCAATTTGTGAGTAAATTAATTATTTACTTTTCGGTGAGTAAATTAATTATTTACTTTTTAATAGAAACTTGAAAAGGGGGCGTGAATTAAAAAAAACGTTTGTCTAAAATATTATATTCCATTCATTGGAAAGAACATAAAATTTCCCATTGACCCTGAAAATATCGTAAAAATAGAATCAATAGAAAAATTTTGATAGATTTTTAAAGTTTAAAATTTGAAAAAATATTGAGTTCGGAAAATTCATTACTGTTTTAAAAAAATATTATTTCTATTACTTATAAACCAACTTTAATAGTTTATTTTGGAAGTATAATCCATATAGAAAATAAATAACCCACTTTTAACAGAGAAATTACGAGATTTTTATATTTTATTCGCAGTTTCGTGTTAGGGGTGTCAAAAATTCCTACAACAATTCTGATACACCTTATTAGGCGGTTGACATCAATATTCATACGCCATGATTTACTTGTTATGCGTATGAAAGTAGTTCTATGATAACAGCACAGTAAGATGTGGGCCTGTGCAAAAGTGGGGGAAAAATAAGAGGACATAGTTTTGAAAGCTGGGTAATTAGTAAAGTAAAATCCTAAGATATTAAATATAATAAAAAACACTTCTTTGTACAAAAAACGAAAACAAAAAAAAACGGCTTTATTAGACCCCATTCCCACCCCGATTCTAGCTTCGTTTAAGTGTAAACAGAACGAAGTCGTGTAAGTGATGATTCTACGAAAGTCCAAAATGTCAGAAAGTCAAAAGTCTGACTGAAAATGACTTCAGGTAGTTTGGAGGGAGGGAGGGCTGTATTTTTTAAGCAGTCGTGCATCCATATATTCCTATCGTGAAAGTTTGTATAATTTTTATCATTTTTTTTATTTACTTTTTTTCCTGTGTTATTCATGTGATTACGTTTGTTTTATGTTAAACTTTTAGCCCATTTGACAATTTTGGCGTTATTTTTACGAGAGATTAAAATTTATAGGGTAAAACTTCCCTCATCGCCAATCATGCGAGGGTTAGAGGAGAGGCTATTTGTTCACTTAAAGTAAATATCAGTCACTTAAAAATACAACTTTTTACCAAACCAACAATAAACATAACATTTATTTTAATTAATTTATTTTTCATGTAAAAATGTAAACACACTTCTGCAAATAGTTTTATTTTCTTTCTTTTTTTACAAACAATACCGAACTTACATACCCCCCCCAAAAAAAAACAATAGAAAGACAATAGTTCGCAAAACTATGCATATAATGAAGAATCATCTTAAAGCCCCCCCTCAAAAAATGGACAAATATAATGTAGTGAAAAAATAATACACTTCAAGCAAGTAATTAAATGTTTCGATGTGATTAAGAGTCCAGGTGATGGAATCACATGTGATTAAATATCTAGTGATTAATAGTCCTGTGATGAAATGGATGATGAAAAGACCGTGCACCGAATTTTATTCTTTTGATTATTTTCGATCGTATTGACGCATGCGCAAAAAAAAGAGAGATTAAAACGGAACGAATTTAAATTTCCCTTCCATTTTCAAAATTGCAAACATTGAAAAATATACTGTAAACTTGATAGGAAAACAATTCGGCATACTTAATGAACGGGCATTTTTACACGAGGAACGAAATAATGATTACACCGTGTTACGATGACCTAAATCATTGTTCTTTAGCAACTGATTTTCTGTTTGAAATATTTCATATTTAAATTGTGGTTTACACCTTTTAATTTTGATTCTTTTATATTTTATATATTGTATATCTTAATGAATTGGGCACACTAAATACTAACAAACAAAACAGTTTTTCTGTTTTGAACGAAAATGAAAAAAAACGAATTCATCCTGATCTCTCCCCCCACCCCGTACTGAATCCCTGGAATGAAAGGTAAGCTTCTTTATTTATTACACTTAAAAATATCATTCAATAACCTGAAAAATAATCTTGAATATTAAATAAAGTTTATTTTTATTGAAATCCAATAAATAAATAAAAACTATTATTTTTGGCATGCTTTATAACAGACATGAATATAACGTATGGCTCTCTGAAAAAAAAAACACATACTTCAAATACATTATTCAATCTAACATTTAGATTTCTGTTAAAAATGTACGAAATTTTGTTTAAAAAAGTGATTAATGAGAAAGTAATAATGTTTATCATAAACAAAATAATTTAATTCGTAGTTGGTCGAATTGTTAGACAACTGAGCACAAAAATTGTTTTTTTCGATATTTAATTGTTTGAACATTTTTTTTTTTTGTTGTCGATACTTATCTGTTATATCGCTAGATTATTTTGTTTGCGATTAGATTGGGAATGACTTAATAAAGTTTACATAATATGAGCTCCGATTTGTCATCATTAATTAGCAGAAACTAAATGTAGAAAAAAAATGCTGGTAGTTTACCCCTAAAAAAATAAAAAATCAATTTTTTATATTATTATTTTAAAACAGCTTCAAAAATATCCGAAAACAAAAATAAAAATAAAGATAAAAACACATTTAAGATTTTAGAGTTAGAAATCAATGTCTTATATAAATTTAACGTAAATGAGCACTCACTACAATTCCATATTTATTGTTATATATTTACAGAGCTTATAGTTAGGATATCTGAAGTAAAACATGCTTGCCTAAATCCATATTGTCTGTCGAAAAAGAGATTAGCACTCCTGATGTAAATAACTAGTGCTTGCATAATTAAAGACTTAAAGATTTTGGCAAAAAGAGGGAGGAGGCTAATGGGGTGATACTTTATTTCGGTTCTCTCTGTAAAACCATTCAAAACTGGTACCAGAGAAACAATTTTACACAAGCCCAGAAAGCAAAATTCAGCAAATCATTTGTTGAAAAGTTTGGAGAGCACTCAATCCAGCATTTTAAAGGGATACGATTTGTATAATAATAATGATAATAATAAACGGAACATTTTTAATAGTATATCATGTGATTTTAATTGTATATCCTGTAATTATTCTAATTTTGTATAATAATAATAACAATATTAATAATAATAAACGGAACATTTTTAATAGTATATCATGTCATTTAATTGTATATCATGTAATTATTCAATAATAATAATAATAATAATAATAATAATAATAATAATAAATCCTAATAAAAGGAACATTTTTAATAGTATATCATGTCATTTTAATTGCATATCATGTAATTATTCTAGTTTTGTATAATAATAATAATAATAATAATAATAATAATAATAACATTAATAATAATAATAAACGGAACATTTTTAATAGTATATCATGTCATTTTAATTGTATATTATGTAATTATTCAAGCTTTGTATAATAATAATAATAATAATAATAATAACATTAATAATAATAATAAACGGAACATTTTAATAGTATATCATGTTATTATCATTGTATATCATGTAATTATTCAAGCTTTGTATAATAATAATAATAATAATAATAATAATAATAATAATAATAATAATGATAAATCCTAATAAATGGAACATTTTTAATAGTATATTATGCCATTTTAATTGTAAGTCATGTAATTATTCAAGCTTTGTATAATAATAATAATGATGATAATAATAATAATAATAAATCCTAATAAACGGAACATTTTTAATAGTATATCATGTCATTTTAATTGTATATCATGTAATTATTCTAGTTTTGTATATAATAGTGCAGCACGGATTGGATATCGATCAGACATCTTCAAAGTGTCTAGGTTTATTATGATATCCCGAACATGTGACCAAGTGTTTTTCAAATTATCGAGTGTGCTTCTGTCCACAAAGAAAAGTTTAGGAGGGAGTGATAAAGTGGAATTAGATGCCAACTACAGAGCAAACAGGTTAACCTAATTTGTTTCTTCTTTTATCTGCAACGATTTCACGCTTACAAGTATTTCTAGTTTCTATACACTTTTTACTATTTGTACTGAACTTATGTCAGATAAGTCTGTGATATGCATGCTGCTTTTGAGCAATGACAGCTAAAAAATTAGAAGCCAACCATTTAGGAGAGTAGCGTTTACTATAGAACTTTAATTGCTGTTTTGACCCATTCAGTGGCCTCTTTTTGCACACTGTTCATACAGAACAGAAAGAATACTCCTCCATTAAGCATCTTACTCAGCCTTCTTGAAGTACCTTGTCGTTTAAAGCAATGGTAATTAAACTTGGGGTCGAAATGATTTTTAACAATACAATAGCGCAATAAGCATTACCGAGTGATAAGCATTACTGAGTGATAAGCATTACCGAGTGATAAGCATTACCGAGTGATAAACATTACCGGGTGATAAGCATTACTGAGTGATAAACATTACCGAGTGATAAACATTACCGAGTGATAAACATTACCGGGTGATAAGCATTACTGAGTGATAAGCATTACCGAGTGATAAGCATTACCGAGTGATAAACATTACCGGGTGATAAGCATTACTGAGTGATAAACATTACCAAGTGATAAACATTACCGAGTGATAAGCATTACAGTGTGATAAACATTACCAAGTGATAAGCATTACAGAGTGATAAACATTACCGAGTGATAAGCATTACCGAGTGATAAACATTATCGAGTGATAAACATTACCAAGTGATAAACATTACTGAGTGATAAACATTACCAAGTGATAAGCATTACCGAGTGACAAACATTACTGAGTGATAAGCTGTGAACATTTGTTCACATTCAAGACATTGTTTTTACTCTTTTTCACAACAAACAATATATGAAATGGACGTAAAGAACTATTATTTGGGAAAAAGCATTAAACTGGGATGGGGGGTAAAAATCTAGCAGACCAAGGCAAATAACTATTAGATTAGAAATATTCCCTGTATGTATTAATTAGGTGAAATTTTTCTGCTTACGTACATCATAACACACTGCAGCAAAATACTTGTAAAATAGGCATAAGGATACAATATATTACGTATATTCTGTATGAACATTTGTTAATATTCAAGACGTTTTCTTTTACCACAAACAAAAGGGACTACTATTTGGGATCATACATACCAGGAGCGTATCTGGATGTCTTTTCACATTACATTTAAACTACTTCATTTCAGTAGAGTCAGGAAATAGGGATATTTCAAAGTCTGGCAGGCCAAGGAAGATAACAATTAGAGTAGAAAGATTTCTTGTACCTAGTGAATAGTGAATTGGTGAGATTTTTCTGCTCATGTCAAAGGGGGAAAATTGCTGCAAGTACATCATAAAACATTATTATTGAATGTTTTAGCTTTGAACGCAGAGATCAGGAAGAATACCACTCATAAATATAAAATATAAAGATTCGGGATTTTTTATATAGAGATTTCACTATTCAAAATACGTTTATGCTTTTACCAATATTTCAAAAATGTTGACAAGAAAAAAATTATATTTACAATATCAAAACTGTTTAATTCATCGGAAAATTTAAAACAATCACTTAAGGAAATTTTTATGTTGCATTGGTCACACATGTCTGAACTGAAGTTTAAATGTTTTATCTCCATATGAGATTTCATATTTGAGGATCTGTTATTTCTATATGATCTGCTATTTCTGAATTCTGTTAAAGTTGTTCACACTGATTGTCATAAGTGTGGGGGGTTCTATCGAGATAGGACTTTATCAGCATGGTTGTTCCTCTGTTGTGAGTATTTCGTGATGACGTTCTGCAAAACTGTTTAAAAATCTGAATGTAGTCTCGCATGAGATTGCGATATTCCCCCATGAAAATAGTTAAAGATAAAAATACATTTTTTGCCCATGTGTATTTGAGGTAAACAGATATTTCTTATCACAAAATTTTAGATGGAATAATAGCATTAAAAAATTGAGTAATATATATATATATATATCAGAAAAAACATCAAACAAGGAAAACATACAAAAATGATATAATTTTACAACAAAATTAGTGATATTTGAAGCACTGAATAAACTTCTAAGAAAATGTCGATATTTTTGGTAATTGCATATTCATATAGCAAGTATATGTTTTTGTTGTAGAAGGCAGAAACAATTGTATGCAAAAAAGAAAAAATGACTGGCCTCGTATAAGACAGAGGTCTGTTGTTGCCTGACGATGTCTTTGAAGATGTACACAGTAAATTTATTGCATCTTAATTTTGTATACCTAAATTGAAAAAAAGTAGTATCTTATTTTTTTTAATATCGAAAACCAGTGTTTTTTACTTTTCAGGTTTTAAACCTGAAATAATATATATATTTATTTCTGTGTGTGTGTGTCAGAGTTTTCTCTTTTCCAATCACTATAAAATAATCAGATAATAGTTACAGCAATAAACAAACAGAATACAAATATTTGAATGCAAATACTAAAGATATTGACTTTCATTTATTTTTTATTTGCAGATTTACGTGTTTGAAAGCAATTATGGAATGTTTCATTGATCGTCGTTTTAAAAAGAATTTATTAAATCTATTGCTGTATAAACAAGGCAACATCGACATCAGTGAAAATATATTTTGCTGGATATTACCATGTTACAAATCCTCTGAAATAGGTGCAGAAATCCGAACATCTTGAAGATAAATTATTAAGAAATATGTGTCTAATGTTGAAATACATCAATACGTATGAATCGCAAATTGCAAAAAATTATGTGGCCTTGAAATATAGGAAACCATAGAACCAAATATCTCTTATGAAAGTAGCACTAAATAACTGTAATATCAAGTCAAGTAGCTTGTGTGGAAAGCAAAGTTGGTGAGCCATACCAGAACGCATACGGGGGAAAAGCCACAATCTTGTGTGGTGTGGGGATAATCTATTTCTAAAAAATTCCATCAAGTTACAAATATGAAAACTCACACTGGGGGAAAGCAACATTCATGTGAAGTGTGCGAATATTCTTTTTCACGAAAAGCACTGTTAGTGGCACATATGCGAACTCACACTGGGGAAAAGCCATATTCTTGCGAAGTTTGTGGAAATTCTTTTTCTCAAAAATCACATTTAGTGTTACACATCAGAACTCACACCGGGGAAAAGCCATATTCTTGTGAAGTGTGTGCATATCCTTTTTCTACAAAATCAGATTTAATGAGACATATTAGAACTCACACTGGTGAAAAGCCACATTCGTGTGACGTGTGCGGATATTCTTGTTCTGAAAAATCAACATTAGTACGACACATGAGAACTCACACTGGAGAAAAGCCATATTCTTGTGAGGTATGTGAATATTCTTTTTCTAAAAAATCAAATTTAGTGAGACATATTAGAACTCACACGGGTGAAAAACCACATTCATGTCAAGTGTGTGGATATTCCTGTTCTGAAAAGTCAAATTTACTGAAACACATGAGAACTCACACAAAAAGTACATAGCAAGCATACCCGGTGAACCAAGTGTAAGTGAAATACAAACGATTGCACTGAAAGGGACGGCTAGAATCCTGAAAAGATCTCTTGGTTGGACTCACTAAATTAGGGGTAAATGTCAGACATCTGGTTGGATGTCCCATCCCCTAGAAGAAAAAGTTTAAGAAAAATGAAAAAAAAAGGGAAAAACCATATTTATGTGAAGTATGTGGATATTCGAGTTCTGAAAAAAATCAAATTTAGTGGTACACATGAGAATGCACACAAAATATCAGGACCTAAGATGACAAAATATCAGGACCTAAGATGACCAAATATCAGGACCTAAGATGACCAAATATCAGGACCTAAGATGACAAAATATCAGGACCTAAGATGACAAAATATCAGGACCTAAGATGACCAAATATCAGGACCTAAGATGACCAAATATCAGGACCTAAGATGACCAAATATCAGGACCTAAGATGACAAAATATCAGGACCTAAAAATGATCTAAAAACGACGAAAGAAATAAATATTATACCGGTTGTGATAGGAGCATCTGGCTTAATGAAAAAGAATCTTCATAAACAAATATATGCAATCACTGGAAGACCAAGCTGTAACGAAATACAAATAGCAGCCATAAAGGGAACATCGTCTATTCTTAAAAGAGCCCTTGAATATAAATTTAAATCATAACAGAATCGTGTTAGCTTCAGAAGGGAGCTCCTTGATCTCTTAAAACTTACTGAAGTGAAATAAATATAAAAGGAAAGATGACCGTGTTTAATGACAATGACAACGTCTACAGGCGAGCAGATATATAAAAGACAAAGCCATCAAACCTGCAAAAACTGCACTCATTATTGATGTCGCTGTCCCAAATGATTAAGGCCTTAATAGAACTGAACTAGAAAAGATGAGCAAGTATCAAGACCTCAAGAATGACTTAAAGATGACACGGTCTCTGAAAGAGATAGACATTATACCAGTTGTGATAGGTGTAACTGGCTTAGTGAAAAAGCATCTTGGGAAATACCTGGGAACAATCCCTGGAAGACCAAGCTGTAACGAAATACAGATTGCAGCCATAAAGGAAACAACATCTATTGTAAAAGACTAGCTTAATAAAAAAACAACATCTATTGTAAAAGACTAGCTTAATAAAAAAGAACCTTCAGAAATACTTAGAAGCAATTGCTGGAAAGCCATAACGAGAACAACATCTATTCTAAAACATCCTCAGATATAAAAAAATATGAAGTAAAATAAATAAAAAAGCCAAATTCTTGTGACGTGTTTATATATTTGTGTTCGAAAAAGTTAAATGAAAGAAATAAACCTTATATTTCTTGTGAGTATCTTTTATTTCTTGTAAATTTAAAGTGAATTGAATCCAGCGTTTACTCAAAGAGGAAGCCCCTTGATTTCTTTCTTCTGAAGTAAAAAAAATATTAAAAATCAGATTTAATGTTACATAATAGAACTCAGATTGGTTAAATTAAAATTTAAAAGGACAAGCCACATTCTTGTGAAGTCTGTGAATATTGTTTTGAAAAATCAAAATTAGTGATACACAGGAGAGAACTTGAATGTCTACTAGACACTGTCCTCACGTGTCTAACGTCTGTACAGGGGTTTGCCAGAACAAACTGACATGAGGATACATTTTCCATAGAAGTAAACCTTGACCAAATATTCAAAATCACATTTTGTATTCGTTGGCCAAATAAGATCTTATCACTATGGCTAACCCACATTAGCTTTTACGAAGAATGGTGCACCTTCTCTAAGTGATGTTTCCTCAGGTAATAGCACGAAGCTAGATACGCCACCAGACTAGATAAATTCTTGTCCTGGAATCCAGTAAGACTAAGAGACCAAAATACGAGCACAAAACTAAAACTTGTCTTGTTTCGCCGACGTAGCTGAAAGCACCTCACGTGACAAAGATGTTGTTTTTTCATCCAATCACATTTCAAAGAAAGCTATCAGTAAAAAAAAAAATTTCTGACAGCTTTCGTTGGATCCGGTTTGAAACCTATAAAAAAGCACTTTGTGCCAAACCCAGACAGTCGAAGTCGCGTCAACATGCTGTAATCACTGACTCCACCGAAGTCAACATCAAACAACTAACACCGTTTCACGTGCATCACTCATCCAAATTCTCCACATGGCAAAACCAAATCAGCGAGAATTAATATTTACCTTTCTTGTTTCTTAGAAAATGTCGTCAAAAACATTTTTTCTTAATTTCAACAGGACAGGTAAGTGCGTAATAATCTTTTCACCTGAAATGAGACAAATGTGTCGCTATAAAACATCACCAATCTACACAAGTAAAATACAAGTAATAAAATGTCTAAATATTTATGCAAGATGGCATCCACAAACGGATGGAAAAAGTGAAAGCAAATGCAAATTTAAGTGAAACGAAATTAGCGAGTCGACTGTATAGCAAGAACACAATAAAACAACAACTCGGCTGCTGATAACAAAACCTAATGACTAAAGATTTTGTTTGTTTGTTTCAACTACGTTGTAGTTTTACATAACATTTTAATAAACAAAAGCTACTGTAACAATTGAATTTCTTCTTCCTTTCTCTCCAGGACAAAACAAATGATTAAAATTAAGAAACTTTTTTTTTCAAAATAGAACTGTATAAAAAAAAATACTGTGAAATTGTTATGTGAAAGTACAGTCATATTTGGTAATAATGCAACGAAAGGAAGATGAAATTTAACTTTTACGGTATTTTTTGTTGATTTTGTTGCGAAAAATATAAATGCTTATATATTTACGCACACACATTTTGTAATTTCGTTTGTAGCGACGTGCAAGAAGCATACATAACGTCGGTATAAGAAATGTTTCAATTGCGTGTTCATCTGTTATCTACACCCATGCGAGCACAAAACTAAAAACTTGTCTTGTTTCGCAGACGTAGCTGAAAACACCTCACGTGACAAAGATGTTGTTTTTTTTCATCCAATCACATTTCAAAGAAAGCTATCAGTAAAAAAAAAAAAAAATTCTGACAGCTTTCGTTGGAACCGGTTTGAAACCTATAAAAAAAGCACTTTGTGCCAAACCCAGACAGTCGAAGTCGCGTCAACATGCTGTAATCACTGACTCCACCGAAGTCAACATCAAACAACTAACACCGTTTCACGTGCATCACTCATCTAAATTCTCCACATGGCAAAACCAAATCAGCGAGAATTAATATTTACCTTTCTTGTTTCATTTTGTTTCTTATATTAACGTCCGAATCTCACTGGATTGACAATACTGAACTAATATAACGGATTTCAATACCGTTTAAAAAAGACAAAGAAGAAATATTTTATATCTTAAAAAAAACATTCTGCCTCAGTCAGAGAAAGCTTTCTCTCTCCTGCTTTTTCATTAAACATATAGATAGAGTCCAAGCAAGCATGCAAACAGTTACAAATGAACTTGATGCCAAAATATTTCCAGAACATTCTACATCATTACGAACTTTGAACGATTTTCAGTATCACTTTCTTAACTCGTGTGAATCAACGCAAATATAAAATATACGTCAACAAATAACATCATTTATGATTTCTTTTATTTGTTAAATAAAAGTCATATATTGAACTTTTAAAATTGTCTTCGCCTTCTTTTTCTTTTTTTTTTCTTTTTTGTTAGGGGTTGTTAAACATATGCTCACATCACGACTGTGATACCAGGCATCGGTGAATGTCAACCCCTACGCTTTTAACAAATTAATTGTTCAATTTGGATTTTTGTTTGAAAATTTTGGTTCACTTATCAATCTGACCTTTTTTTTTTTGTTTGTCTTTTTTCTGTAAGAGTTGGCTTCAAATACTTTGGCAGATTTGACGTTTAGTTGTACAAATAGCCTCTAGGTGACCGTGCTCGAAGCCTATTATAACAAAAAGGGACACGTTGGGTCGACACCGGTATATAGCGATTAATGTGAACAACCATGTTTTTAACAAAATAAAAAAAAATGAAATATTAAGTTTAAAAATGATTAAATATGTTTTCTTTTATACTTTAAAATTTTATTTTATCATTTAAACATTGAACAATACAAATAATACGTTGGTTAACAAATAAAAAAAGAAATAATGAAAAATAAAGTTTTATAATTATTTAATGTGTTTTATTTTATAATTTAAAATTTTTATTAGAAAAATCAATTAAATTTTTTTAAAACAATAAACATGTAAAAATATTTTTTTAAACATTATGGGATGTGCATTACTGCATTATTACCTAAAAATTAGGCACCGCCAAAACTGGGGGGGGGCAGGTAAGTACTTTTTGACGGACCGTCTTTTTAAAAATCTACCAAAAATCAGGTAATTATCCGATCAATACGAAATTTTCAGCGATTATTAAGATAAGAATGAACTTTATAACATGTACTTATTTTTCATAAACGATATTTATATATATATATATATATATATATATATATATATACACTTGTGCCCGATATTATTCATACCCCTCGGATCTTTGAGATTTCTATAAGAATATTGCTCAAACCAGAAGGTAGACAATATTAAAGGGATTTCAAACAATAAATCAAGCATAAGTATTTAATTTAAACTCAACAAATAAATAAGTTATGCAAGTTTGAAACATTATACAAAGAAAAACAATAATGGCACTAGTTCAAAATTATTCATACCTCTCTTACTAATAGTCAATAGCATGCCCTTTATTCTTAATAACTGCCTGTAACCGTTTTGGATATTTATCAACAAAGTTTTTACAAGCATCAACACTGATTTTTGACCATTCTTCAATGCAGTAGTTCTCCAAATCCCTCAAATTTCTAGGTTTCCGCTTTTTAACCTCAGTTTTCAATATGTGCCAGAGGTTTTCGATAGGGTTCAGGTCGGGACTCTGGCTAGGCCATTCCAAAACATTAATTTGATTATCCTCAAACTATTTCTTGACTATTTTGGCAGTATGTTTTGGATCATTATCCTGTTGAAGGACCCAGTTTGGTCCTAAATGGAGCTTCTCCGCATCCTGTCTAATGTTTTTCTGGAGTATCTCCAAATATTGCTGCTTCTTCATGGTTCCATCTATCTTGACCAAACTACCTGGACCACTAGCCGAAAAGGAGCCCCAAACATTAGGCTACCACCACCATGTTTCACCGTGGGTATGGTGTTCTTTGGGTTGTAAGCTTCTCCTTTCTTCCTCCAAACGTAAGAAGCATCCATATGGCCAAACAATTTAATTTTTGTTTCGTCAGTCCACAAAATACTTGAGAAAACAGACTGGAGAATTCACATGGGTCCTAGCAAACTTTAGACGTGCAGCAAGGTGTTTTCCGGTGTGCAATGGAAGCCTTCTTGGTCTCCTTCCTTTCAGACCATTTTCATGCAGAGACCTTTGCAATGTTTGCCTTGATATTTTTATGCCAGAAGACTCCAGATTTTCTAAAATATCCTTAGTAGTGGTGGTTGGATTTGCATTAACACTTCTTACAATATTTCTGGTGGCTCTAGCAGACAGTTTCCTTTTCCTTCCTCTACCTATCAAGTTGTTTGTTGTGTGGTGGCTCTGGAATTTTTTGATGATGCTCTGTACTGTTGCTGTAGGGACCTCAAATTTCTTGGAAATTGACTTGTAAACTAAACCATCCTTATGTGAATTCACAATTTTAGTCCTAAGATCATTACTAAGCTCTTTTTTCTTCCCCATTCTAATAATTTTTATTCTTTTATTGGTTTTCAGTTGATATCATTTTAATTTCTGAAAAATGCAAAAAACGAAATGAAATTAATCAAAGGTTGTATAAAAGCATTCAAAATAAGAATCAAACAGGAAACAAACAGTCAGAAACTCGATTAATACTGAAAAAATAAGGGGGTATGATTATTTTTGAACATTGCAGATTTTATAAATAGCTGTATATTTCTTTTATTACAAGTATCCCGAGATTTTAAAATGGCGAAAATGATCAGAAGAGGTTTATAAAGAATATGTATCAATATGGACGTAAACAATAAATTCTTACAAAGTTACACCTAATAAACTCAATTTTCAAGGAGGGGTATGAATAATATCGGGCACAAGTGTATATATATTCTTTTTTGCTTACAACCCCCCCTTGTTTTGAGGGGGTACAAATATGCTTAAAATAATCCTCTGAAACTGAACACAACATATTGTGTTGTTGTAAGGGACAGAATTATAGATTAAAAAAAAAATGTCTGCGTACCTTATTTTGACGTCTGCATATCAGAACTTCGATTGTGTTTAATTATCCCGCTTTTGAGTTTTGAAGTGTGAAATTCGATGAATATGTTAAGTAAAATAATTAATTTAAGTTAAGCAAAACAAAACAATTTTTTTTAATATTAATACGAAAAAAAGCCATTTAAAATCTTTGATAAATAAATTAACAATTTTTTTTTAGCGAGCCGAATAATGCATGCCCATTATTAAACAGGGCATGCTTTGAAGAATCGATAAAAAAAAAATTCGATAAATATTGTGCCCTTTGTGTTAAAAATAGCATCATTTTTTCGATCCCGTTTGAAAACGTTTGCCGCCTTTCGACTACGGTGGACCAAACGCGCTGAAATAATTTTTTTTTTATTCTGCTTTAAATTGCCTCCCCCCCATTTTGGGGAGCCTGGCCACCACACACATACACATTAAAAGCCAAACTCATACAAATGGTCACCCATCTGGTACTGGCCAGCCTCAGCGTTAATAATACATTGAAATTTTCGTCACTGAAAAATAAGTTTTTTTGGCCTGTTTGGTCTTCCATAGTTTGGTTTTTATTAAACACAAACGTAAATATTGTCGATCTGGACTCTAGATCGACGCGAAGTAACTGGTTGCCTATATGAATAAGTGGAATTATTTGAAATCCAGGTACTTATATTATAATATTTTTGCATATTCTCATAGAAAATCACCCTAAATCTTAGTTAGGCAACAAATAAATAAATTCATTATTTCAAAAACCTTTCTTTTTTTTTAATATTTATGTACGTTTTTGTGCAAGACAAAAAATGTCAATTGTTAACTTTTGGGGAAAATTTAACATTTAAAATTTAATTAAAATAGTAGGAAAAGTTTTACATTATTCTGTTTTCTATATGAAAAAATTCAGCGTTTTATCTTTCTGAAAAAAAAAGTTACTCAGAAATAATGGATTTTAATAAATGTAATTTCGTTTTAAAAAACAACTTGATTTTTCGGCCATTTTTGGATGTGCCTAATTAAAATTGATAATAGAATATTTTTATTAAATGATTTTTTATTAAATACAGGAATTTTTGTTTAAAAATGATTTTTTAGCAGTTAAGATTTTTTTCTTATTGAATCACTAGTAATTTTAGAAATAAAATGACAAACAAATAAAAATAATCAGAAATTGTAAAAAATATATTAAAATTGACAATAGTGGAAAACAGTTTGTTTTTTTTACAAACAAATTCCATTTTACATTCATTGTCGACTTCCTTGCATTTTCGAGTTTTTTTGTTTGTTTTTTTAATTAACTTTTTTTTAATTTTAAACTAAAATAAATAGGCAATCGAATTGTGTTACTTAAATATGATTTAAATTTTTAAAAATTCTTTTACAATAATTATTTTTGCATACATATAATTATTAAATACTTAGTGATTAAGTTCTTTTACAATAATTTCACAACATTTACAATCTTCGGCATGCAGACGACACTGTATCAAAAGCAGAATTCGTAGAGACCGTCCAACACATGCTGGATACTGTGGGTGAAGTAAGTGAAAGTAAAGAATTTTCTTTAAATATCGCAAAAAACGGGAAGCATGACAGTATCCAAGAATACCTAAACTTTTCAGGTTTTAATTTTTGATTTTTTGTTTTATCCGTGTTTAGAAATAATAAAAGAAAAACAAAGTTGTTTGAAAAGAGTTTTTTTTTTTTTCATGAAATATTACAAATAATAACACATCGCCAGGACAAGGAAAACTCAGAGTTGTTGAGATGACTCAAACCTGGCCTCCAGCTACACTGTGAGCGGATCTCTTCCTTTGACAACCCCAAACGCTCAACGAGCTGGTCGTCACTAGTTCCTTTTCAATTTCGTTTCGTGAAAGGTCTCTGTACCTTGGAAGTTTCGCAAGAACTGCGTGTTGCTCCATGGTTTTTGACACGCCTCAACCGTATGGTCAGAAATGGGGTCAGGAAAATTAGTTCGATCATGGTGACTCACGCAGATTCTTCTGTCAAGATTCGGCCCAGCCTCTTGGTGTCTCGAGGACACCTTAAGTTGAGCAGTCCAAAGCCTCTCTCACACAGATGTTGAATACAGACCTGACTGCGAACTCAATGTTTCCCCTTGTCCCCCCAAAGCGCGAGGATAGCTTGGTCTGCATGGATTTTAGATAGTTTGCAAGCAGAGAAAGTACAGCCAGTCGGTGGAAAGATGTAGGTGGCGCACTCCTCCCCTTTAAAGATTATTTATAAAGAATCCTCGAGTCGACCATGGCTTTGACTTTTGACTTTACCTACGACCAATTCTTGGAAATCTGGTCCGAACCAATGCTGGTGATCTGAAGGCACCCGTCCAGGCCCTAAACTGCAGACCTGTCGACTTGCTGCACGTGATTTGGGCCCACTGTTGTCTTTTCGTACTGTGTGAGCACCTCTGTCACCGTCTTGATGTCTTGGAAGCATGAGACAAAGACGGCGATTCTCAATTTGCCAGGCAAAGCGATCTCTCGCAGGAGTGAATTTGCCTGCTTTAACTTGTGAAGCAGTGGCTCCAACGCAAGGACATAAAGCAGAGGAAACAGTAGACAAATCAAAGGATTTCGAACGCTTTTTCTTTTTAATTGGCATCACTGCCGTCGTCACGTGGTACATAATGGGGATCCATTTGTAGAAGCCCTGGAGGAGCGGCTTCTTACACAGATGCGATGAAGTGGTGGTCGACCTATCAAAAGCTGTGGACTGATACAAAATGATCAGCACGACTTGACCCGTGTCTCTTTTATCCTCTAAGATCGTACGGATCAGGTAAACGTTGTTTTGAATCTATCTGCCCTTCACAGCATAGTTCTGCTCTGATGCAATAAAGTACCTGATGACAACCTGCAGACGATTCAATAGAACCTTCGCAAAAATCTCTATCAAAAATGTGTTTAATCATTTAATTTTTTCCTTCCATGCCTATCCGTTTTCATCAGCAATGTGATTCCTCCCTTGGTGACTTGAACTGGGATTGTACCCTCGTCACACAAATTCTTGAACTCACTCGTCAGAATCGGTATCAACATGGACGACCGACCTGCTCAGCTCAGAGATACTCTCCTATCTCTCTTCCTACCTTCGCCCGGTTTATAATCCTGCCCTTGCATATAGCCGCTTTAGTCGCTGGTTTGAATTATAGAAGTTTTTGCCGTGAATTTATGTTGTTGATATGTAAACAATCTTAACATTAAATATTCATATAAAATATAAGTTCGTTGTGGAAATGTTGATAAGCGTTAAATAATAATTTTTTTTGTTATGAATTGCTATTATTGGTGAAAAAACGTTGTGATGAACTAATATTGAGTAGCGTTATATGGAGGTATGTTAGTATGTTATTAATTTCTGCCGGTGGTGATTATTGGTGTCTGATATAAAAACAGTGGCGAGCACAAGAAAGAAGGCTAGTAGAGTGTACTATACTACACTCAAGTTAATTTGTCTTGTTAGTAAATGAAGGGGAAACTTCTATACTAAGGCAATTTAATTTTTGCATATTCCAGTATGCCCTTTGAGGGAGCTGGTTTACACCCATAATAACAAAAAAATGTTTTTCGTAGGAAAGCAAATAAATATCAATACTTACCTAGCATAGGGGTAAACGGTGGTTATTAAGGTCGTTCCCTCCAAGATAAGGCGCCGCCATTACCTTGCGATTGGGTCGACCTTTGTGATTGTCTAAAATGTGAACGACTCAGATGTGTCTTGTATTTTTTGGATAATTATGCAATTTTTAGTTGAAAATATCATCAATAAATTTACTGTATTAGTATATAAAATGTATATCAAGTTTTATCCAATTTTGTATAGAAAAATGTTTTACCTGTGTATTTTAAAATCTATTCTAATTAAATAATAAATGATATAGAAAAGTGTAATTTATTAGACGAAATTATTACAATTCGTGTCATCCATAATTTTTGTCAAAATTAACATTTGTGTTAACGTGTGAATGAAAATGCGGGTAAACTTCAATCGCTTTTAAATATTTATGCATTTTTAGTAAAATAAGTACATTTTATTTCATTCAGTATCTTAACATTATAATTCATTATCGTCGAAAGTTTCAAAACATTAATTATTTTTACATTCATTGAAATTTGAATGAAGTTTTGTAGCTTTTTAACATTTGTCAATGTATTTTTTGTTAATATGCTCTATAAATTTCTTTTAAGTGATTAACTTTTTCAGTGATTATACATTAGACAGAAGTACTTGATTGTCTGAACTCTTAAACTAATAAATATGTGACTTATGTTTGATATTTATTTTTAATAAGAATAAAATACGCACTTTAATATCAGTTCAATGTCCAATCAGTTTAAAGACTATAATGTAATTGTGATTAAAAAACGTGTTCTAAGAAATTTCATAGGTTATTTTTTTTCAGCGTTAAAGGCTAAGAAGTCACTGCTGTCAATGATCAACTTTCTATGACGAATAGTACAATTATGTCTATTCATAGACTGCTGCAATCTTAAACCGATATCAACATAAAAATGTATATTTACTGATTTTACAGTGAAAATGTAATAAATTTTCCTGTACAAACGAGAAGTTTCTATTATTGGTTTATATGAACACTTAGAAATCGAACAGCATGAACAAATTATTATTCATCCTTAATAGTTCAATCCTTGATAAATAAAGAAACAAAGTTTTACAGTGATAACATGATTTTATTTGCAAATCATCGAAGTTTATTCAACCGAGAAATAGTTATAAAAATGGAATTGAAAAATACAAAAATTCACCAAACAATTAAAACATGACAATGAAATTAGAAAACCTGGGGATATTACAATAATTGTAGAATAATATTGCCAGAATATCGATGGTATCAACCAGAAGCATTAATATATGTGTGGCATTTGTTGGCATGTAGTATGTTGTCGTTTTATTTAATGCCAATGTATTTCTAGGGTTTCTGCTCTTCTAGGCCAAACTTCATTCCAATATCATTGGAGAAGGTGTGTACCATCTATAGACATTTGTGCAGCTTGGTATCAGAGCTTATCATACGACTTAAGTCATCCATGTAATGAAGATCGTTCTCTGTCTTGCGTGGATCTCAACGGCAGTTGTGACTCAATATTGTAAGTGCTCCGACTCTTATTGAGGAGATTGTGGGGTGCATCTATTGCACTACAAAAACGTAAGACAAGCTGTCACATTGGAGTATCCTCCGTCTTGATGTTTACATAAGGGATGATTCTCGTTCCTCTATTGTGACTTAGTAATATGATGGTGTTTTACATCTGGATGTGAGCCGCCAGTCTTTGTTGGATTACTGGTTGAATCTTGCATATTTCAAGGCATCGAAGTAACGATGACTGTAGCACATGATAATCGATTTTTGCATCTTCTTACAATCTTCTAAGACGTTGGTCCTCTGCATTCTATTCTGCATCATGTCTTCTCATTTTCAAGGCAGCTCACAGATAGATGGTCATATATAACGTCAACTATCAGATGAATGAGGAGTTGGTTGGTGGTTTATGTATCTGGGCATTGTTTTCTGCATCTTGGGTATGAGGCTGATGTCCCCCTCTGTCAACCAGAGTTGTGTTGCTTGATCATCTGTCACTATTCGGCTGTAACTGTAGTGTTGGTGTAAGACAGTCAAATGTTTTAGCCACTCACTTCATAAGTATGTAGCATTTATCCAGCGTGAGTTCACAAATGTGTCAGCAACTTGGATTTTTGAAGACCAATGTGACGTTTCCATTTTTGTATTATTTCCTTCAGCTGAATTATCAGAAATAAAATGAATAAAATAAACGTAAATTTACATCAGTATGAGTTTTCATCTTTCACCGGAACTGATTTTTCAGAACAAGAATATCCACAATTCACATGAATGTGGATTTTTACTTTGTTTTATTTTACTTCAGTCGAAGTTAGAAATCAAGTGGCCCACAACCTGGGGCTAACACTTGAATTCTATATGAGATACATAGATATTCGAATGTTCCATTTAAGTTCTTCATCTCTCAAACACTGAGTTAGTAAAGAAGTTCGGAACATAATTTCCCTCTCCCCAATTAACCATTTTTGTTGTAGTATATCTTTTATTTTGGTCTCTTGGTCTTACTGGATTCCAGGACAAGAATTTATCTAGTCTGGTGGAGTATCCAGCTTCGTGCTATTACTTGAGGTAATATCAATTGGAGAAGGGGCACAATTCCTCTTAAAAACTAATGTGAGTTAGCCATAGTGAGGAGATCTTATTTGTGCCGCGAATACTATGTGATTTTGACTATTTGGTCGGGATGTACTTCTATGGAAAAAGCATCTTCATGCCAGGTTGTTCTGACAAACCCCTGTACAGAGAGACCTTAGACACTCGAGGACAATGTCTAGCAGGCATTCATGTTCTCTCCTTCACCAATGTGAGTTCTCATATGTCTGAATTACGTCGGTTTTTCGGCATAAGAATATCCACACACTTCAAAAGAATGTGGCTTTTCACTTTTCAAAAAAAAATACTTCAGTAAGTTTTAAGAGATCAAGAGGCTTTTTCCTGGAGCTAACACTTGATGCTGTTATGATTTAAATTTATATCCGAGGGCTCTTTTAAGAATATATGCTATTCCTTTTATATCTGTATTTCGTTACAGTTTGGTCTTCCAGAGATTGCTTTTTAGTATTTGTGAAGATTCTTTTTTATTAAGCCAGTTGCCCCTATCACAACCGGTATAATGTTTATTTCTTTCAGAGACCATGTCGTTTTCAGATAATTTTTTAGGTCCTGATATTTTGTTATCTTTTCCCGTTCAGCTCTGTAAAGGTCGAAATCATTTAGGACTGTGGCAGTTATTTCAGGCTTGTTCCATATGACAATATCTGATTTGATACCCTTGTCTTTTATGTATCTGCCTGCCTGTATGTCTTTGTTATAGAACACAGTCACATTTCTGTTTGATGTTATTGGTGGTGGTTCATGTTCCCAGATGTTCGACGACCTATCTAGTTGCATCTCTCCACAGATCTTCCAATGGAGGTACTTGCATATTTTGTTGTGACGAGCAGTGTAATGGCCATCTGCATAACATTTGGCATGCAGACATTAGATGGCTTGGGCTTTTAATCGCTGAGTGGCAAAACCTACACTGCCCATTTGTTTGTGGGCCAGACATTTTTTAATCGATTTGTGAGTAAGCCCTGATCTTGCCCGGCTACAATAAGTCTTTTCTCACCTAATGGAAGTCTCCCACTCATGATCTATTGGAGTGAGCCATCCTTGTCTATGTACTCCTTGCTGAGCTCCTCCTGGAACTTCCCTGCTTGCTTATTTTGTTTACATCCTTCTTTTCTTGTCTCTATCTCTATTTCGGTGTAGTTTTGCACCAGTGTGAGTTCTCATATGTATCACTAATGCTGATTTTATAGAAGAAGCATATTCACAAACATTACAAGAATATGGCTTTTCACCAGTGTGAGTTCTCATATGTTTCACTAATGTTGACTGTTCAGAACAAGAATAGCCACACACTTCACAAGAATATGGCTTTTCACCAGTGTGAGTTCTCATATGTGTTACTAACGTGGATTTTATAGAAAAAGTATTTCCACAAACTTGACAAAAATGAGGCTTTTCCCCAGTGTGAGTTCGCATATGTCTGAATAACGTTGATTTGTTAGAAAAAGCATGTTCACACACTGCACAAGAATATGGCTTTTCACCAGTGTGAGTTCTCATATGTGTCACTAACGTGGATTTTCTAGAAAAAGTATACCCACAAATTTGACAAGAATGAGGCTTTTCCCCAGTGTGAGTTCTCATGTGTATAACTAATGTTGATTTTTCGGAACAAGAATATCCACATACTTCACAAGAATGTGGCTTTTCACCAGTGTGAGTTCTCATATGTCTCACTAATTTGGAGTTTTGAGAACAAGAATATCCACACACTTCACAAGAATGTGGCTTTTCACCAGTGTGAGTTCTCATATGTATCACTAATGCTGATTTTATTGAAGAAGCATATTCACACACTTCACAAGAATGTGGCTTTTCTCCAGTGTGAGTTCTCATATGTTTAACTAATGTTGATTTTTCAGAACACGAATAGCCACACACTTCACATGAATGTGGCTTTTCACCAGTGTGAGTTCTCATATGGGTTACTAACCTTGATTTTTTAGGACAAGAATATCCACATACTTCACAAGAATGTGGCTTTTCACTAGTGTGAGTTTTCATATGTCCGACTTAAATTGATTATAAAAAAACATCCACAAACTTCACAAGAATGTGACTTTTCCGGCGTGTGTTCATATATGTACAATTAATGTTGATTTTTTTAATAAAAATATTAAGACTTAACTATAATGTGGCATTTGACTTTTTCTTCCTTTGAAGATTGTAACGCTGTGTATGGGGCAGCCAGACCATCTGGCAACATTGCCCTCCTTCTTACTGAAACATACCGGGATCTCTTTTTAGTATCCTCGTTGTTCCCTTAATTGCAATTGTCTAGACCTATTTTGCACTTGCTTCACCAGGAATAATAAGTAGGTAGAAATTTATAAGCTGCGTGGCTCCTATAATATCTGTAAGATTCCAGGGTCTTTTCATATCATACATATTTTTGTGTATGTGTTCTCATATGTATAATTAATGTTGATTTTTTAACGGAAATATTCACACACTTCACTAAAATGTGGCTTTTTACTTTTTTCTTCCTTTGAAGATTGTAACGTTGTGTATGGGGCAGCCAAACCATCTGGCAACATTGCCCTCTTTTTTATTGAAACCTACCGGGAGCTCTTTTTAATATCCTCGTTGTTCCCTTATTTACAATTGTCTAGATCTCTTTTGCACTTGGTTCACCAGGAATAATAAATAGGTAGAACTTCATAAGCTGCGTAGCACCTATAATAATTGGTATGATTGGTATCTCTCTTAGATTCCTGGTTCTTTTCATATCATACAGGATACCTTGATATTTGGTCTGTTTCTCCCTTTGAACTCTGTTCAGACCGCCATCGTTAGAACCATTCACTTCAACCAAGGTTGCAATTCTCTCTTACTTATTCCATATAACTATGCAGGGTGAGTTCGTATATGCATAACTAACTTGCAATTTTCTGAACAGGAATATCCACCCACTTCAGAATACTGTGGCGTTTAACATTTTCGTTTTTACTTCAGTTCAAGTCCTCAGAAATGAAGATGCCCACTACCCGGGGTTAATATTTGGACTCTCTATGAGATACATAGATATTCTAATGTACCTTTAAAGTTTTTTTATCTCTCAAACATTAGTAAAGTAATGTAAGTTAGTTATAGTTATGAGATCTTTTTTAGCAATAGGGAATACGAAATAAGTTCCAAGTAATACAACTTCCATTCTCGTATTGTTTTCTAAATTCACACATGTTTAAGCAAATTTGAGAATAGGCACATACTATTCAAAGAATATATCATTTACTTTATTGTACGTCTCTAAGATATGTTTCCTTGTGCTATGGTGTCATACATTTTGATTCATTTCAAAATTAAACACATATTTTACAAAATAAGTCTTCCAAAATTTGTTAATTAATACAATCCTGAGAAATATATTTTCAAACAATAACTTTGTTTCTTCACGTATAATTCAATCATTTTCTAAAGAATATTCTGTAGCATATTGTTTTAAGATTATGATGATTTATTCAAATTCAATGTAGACGTTCAGGCAGGAACATCTGTAAATAAAAAAAATATATGAAATTCAATATTTTTAGTATCGTCATTCACATACGATTTCAAATACACAATCTATTTTTAAAGACACATTTTTTGTAATTTCTGATACTTCTCATACTTTTTTGATTTATTTGAGCATTAAAGACAGTATTCACAAATTCTTCCAGAATTTGTTAAATCATATTTTTTTTATTTCTCCACATATAATTTTTTTAAAATATTATATTGATTTATATAAATTCACTTTGTTAAATAGTAGAATCCTGATAAAGGCATTTTCGAAAAGAAACTTTGTTGTTTTCACATAAAATAAGAAAATAATTTTCCATAGAATATTGCTTGAAGATTATGATGATCTCATTCAATAGAAGACACATGATAATCATAACCAGATTTCGATACAGGCCTTTCCAGAATATAGTTTAGAGACAATTATAAATAATAGAATGACATATGAATATTATCGTCTTGAAAAACAAGAAATGATTAAAGGAGGCATATGTTATAATAAAATTACAAATGATAACTAGAGTTTTGAAAAAAAAAAAAATTATTGTTTTAAACATATTTTTTAATATAATAGAATTACATATGATTACTATCGTTTTGAAAAACACAAAATATGTTCAGGCATATTTTATTGAATTAAATAGGATTAGTATCATTTTTAAAAACCCAAGAACTATTGTTTTAGACATATTTTATTGAATTAAATAGGATTATTACCGTTTTGAAAAAAAAACAAGAAATATTGTTTTAGACATATTTTATTGAATTAAATAGGATTATTATCGTTTTGAAAAAAAACCCCAAGAAATATTGTTTTAGACATATTTTATTGAATTAAATAGGATTATTATCGTTTTGAAAAAAAAAAGCCAAGAAATATTGTTTTAGACATATTTTATTGAATTAAATAGGATTATTATCGTTTTGAAAAGAAACAAGAAATATTGTTTTAGACATATTTTATTGAATTAAATAGGATTATTATCGTTTTGAAAAGAAACAAGAACTATTGTTTTAGACATATTTTATTGAATTAAATAGGATTATTATCGTTTTGAAAAAAAACCCCAAGAAATATTGTTTTAGACATATTTTATTGAATTAAATAGGATTATTATCGTTTTGAAAAAAAAAAGCCAAGAAATATTGTTTTAGACATATTTTATTGAATTAAATAGGATTATTATCGTTTTGAAAAGAAACAAGAAATATTGTTTTAGACATATTTTATTGAATTAAATAGGATTATTATCGTTTTGAAAAGAAACAAGAAATATTGTTTTAGACATATTTTATTGAATTAAATAAGGTAATTATCGTTTGGAAAAAAAGAAGAAATATTGTTTTAGACATATTTTATTGAATTAAATAGATATTTTGTATCTACTGATTCTTGTTTGGATAATTATCAACTTCCGACTTATGGGTGGCAGACAGAGTTGAGTTGGTTTCCTACGAACAATGGAGAATCATGACTGATGCAATTGTACATCAATCATACCTGACGACCAGAGTGCACTGGAAGCTTAGTAGATAGATTACCATGTGACAACGTCTCATGAGTTTCCAGTTTTAGAATAATTGATAAGTTTAGCTTAGATCACCGGAGAGGGCAAACGTGTTAGCAAGGGGTCTCCAAATGAAGATGCAAAGCGCCACAGCCAGGAAAGGGGGTCTAATCGTTCGCGATCTGCATCTAAACACCTGATTCATGCCTGGTCAATTTAAATAAAGATTCTATATAGAATTCAAACACTTGTCTTGGTTCATCTGCAATCCCTCACACAGAATAGAATTTGCTAGTTACACGAGACAATGGAAAAGACCTCACCATGAAGGCATAGAAGAGGAACGACATTTACGCATTAGATGATCATTAAAAAAAGCATTAAGACATTGAAGAAAGAAGTCTCTCCGTAGGAAATTCCGTAAAAGACTCCACGTAAGATTAGGGCGTTTAAAGTCGTCTAATATCTTTAGATCTACATCTATCCCTCTAAGTGTAAGTCTGCGCGGACAAACTTTTCTTTTTATTACAGAAAGATGTGTAAATCTTTCAATAAGCATTTGAATATACAAGGTTTGTTCTGTCAAACAATCAAATCGAGGATGAGGAGTTTTTACTTAAAATGCAGTTCGGGGTTTTTAATTTATTATAGTAAGTGATCAATTTTATTATTAGAATCAATATGTTGTACATTTTCCTTAATATTTTTGATAATTTTTCGTCGATCCTATATTTCTAGTGCATTTGATTTCAATGAAATAATTTTATGTGTGGATTTTGCCTTTGCGAATGTGAGTTTGGCCATGCTTCTATTTATTGTATGCCTATGTCCATTCGAATCTGCCTTGCTTCATTATCAGGGATAATTAACCGGTTGTGGAACAATTTATAAAAGTTTTTACTTAATATATTTACTAACTTTATTATATAACGTTAGTTATATAATTAAAATTCATTTTATTTATATTTGTTTTTAGTGTTAACTAATAACATTTCTAATATTTCTAGTCTACTGTTTATAAAAGTTTGCTCGAGTATAGATGTGGTGTCTACTATTTTTTTAGGTGGAGCCCGGGACCAGACAGTTTATGTGTAGTTATTTATGAAACCTATGTATATGCTTTGATAATCGTCCAATGGCCATTTAATTTATTTTCTATTTTTTAAATAAATAAATACGTCCAAATAAAAAGAGGGCGACTTTCTAATAAAACACCGGATATCCAATGTAGAGACGATAACCTTAATTAAAAAATCAACGACAAAAACTACGTAAATAGATAAATGATAGAAACTAAGCAGTAAATTGTCCATGGCCATCATAGCGCGATGAATTAAGACGCTGGACTAGAATACATAAGGTCCGGGGTTTAGTCAAGCTATGTTGAAGAGGGGTAGGGCCTCAAAACACGTGTGTACGTTGATTACTGTTTTTTTTAAATAATAAACAAATAAATACGTCCAAATAAAAAGAGGGCGATATCTTAAGAAAACTCCGGATCTCCAAGGTGGAAACGATAACCTTAATATCTTTTTTAAAAAATCAACAACAAACATAATATATATATTCCTACCGTTATATCTGTAAAGATACACAGGTTTCTGTTACCGAATCGTATCAATAATCCAGAAACTGTGCCAGACTTTAACAGAACTGGTTATTATGAATTGGAAAAACGATATTAGAAGATGAAGGAAAAAAGGGGACTCAATTCTGATTTGACAAATTTTAAGTTTAAAGGTTTAATAATTAAATAAACATCGAAAATGGGTGAAATTGTGTTTACTCGTTCTTATCGTCACACTGAATTGAACATCTCCAATAAAAGATACAAAGAATATCAATGGAAAACTGTTATATATATATATATATATATATATATATATGTTTATATATATATATATACATATATATATATATATATATATTCAATTTATCTTTACATAAGCAGTAACTTGTTGCTACACAGTAATGAGCATATTTTGGTTTTCTAGTATTTAGTAATTAGACACCTCTTCGGGCAACAGCGCTTTCTTAATGAAAAACGAAAATCAACTTTCAGCAAATATCATCAGAACCTCATATATATATATATATATATATATATATATATATATATATATATATATATATATATATATATATATATGAGGTTCTGATAATATAAGTCTTCACTATTTCTAATGTAGTACTAGATGCATATATACATATATATGTATATATTAGCTTCTAATAATAAATTCCTTTATTGTATCTATTTTTAAATACTAGATTATATATATATATATATATATATATATATATGGAGAGAGAGAGAGAGAGCGTTTCCGATAGTAAAATTCTTCAGCGTGAAGGATGCATTGATTTTGCTTCAACTCCTCGTTATTGCTGTCCAAGTAAATCGAACGTTTCCAATAAGGTATACAAAGAATATCAATTGCAAACTGTTACTGATTTTGATTCAACTTTCCAGTGATGTCGTCAAAGAAATTTTAGTATTTTAGAACTGGAATACTTAGAACATTAATGCAAACATCATGCACAACTTAATATAAAACATTTTGTTCCTTTTCAAATTTACTGGTCATTTCAACAGTGCATTATTTCTTATTGATTTTTCTTCAACTTTTCGATGATGTCGTCAAAGTAATTCTAGTACAACTTCATATAAAAAATTCTGTTCCTTTTCAAATTTACTGGTGATTTCAACAGTGCTTTATTTTTTATTGATTTGGTTTTAACTTTTTCGATGATGTCATCAAAGTAATTCTAGTACAACTTCATGTAAAACATTCTGTTCGTTTTCAAATTTACTGGTGATTTCAACAGTGCATTATTTTTTATTGATTTGGTTTTAACTTTTCGAGAATGTCGTCAATGTAATTCTAGTAAAACTTCATATAAAACATTCCGTTTCTTTTCAAAGTTACTGGTGATTTCAACAGTATTGAGTGCACTATCCGTTTAGGACATTCAGATGACGTCAGTATTAATTATTTTGCGCTTGTGATTTTACAATATAAGAAAGTTTTCAAATCGATGATGTCTTTACTTTCTATCTTATCGCCAGTTTTACAAGTCCTTTAATGAAATGTGCTCTGAAGAATTCATAGCAAGTATACCTATTTGATATACATACTCTCGACTAATCGGACAAGCAGCAAACTTCTACCTCTTCACTGGTCATGTATCATTATACTGGAAATTCTAATACTTGTCTCCCTCAGAATGGCAGACTAGTGGTAGATACACCAGCCCAGATTTGACAACAACAGGCCATACATGGGTTAATGGTTGCCTTATGAAGGCACAGGATACTCTCAGGTGTGAGCAGTTTTCTAGCATGGTAGAGGGAACCGATCTCCCTTGAAGCAGCCTTCATAATGTCCTCAGTGTATTTATTCCCGTTCATGTTCGTCAGAAAGAAGATTAGATTTTGAAATGTGGTGAACTAGTTCTTGATTGATTAGCATCGCAAAGATTTTAACAAAGAGGGAGAGGAGAATTATAGGGCGATAGTAGAGAGATTCCGTGCTTACACCACAATTCTTGTACACTGGTACTACAGAGGCCATCTTCCAGCTATTAGAGAAGCAGGATTCTGCAAGGCATTTGTTGTAGAGTTTTGACAGTATGGTGTCTAGTTCAGCTGAGCATTTCTTAATTATGTTTAAATGTACATCAAAACGATCCTCATTTTCCATAATCCACCTAAGCCGTGTGAAAATGTACCACAACATTGTATGACAATATGATTTACATATTCATATCTAATATTGTATTAGCCCATCTGAAAATGTACCATATTATATGACAATAATATTTATATATAACTAGCTGTACCCGGCCACGCGTTGCTGTGGCTCAGTTTGTTAAAATGGAACACATGTGAAAGTAGAGAAAAGTTTGATTCTTTTTTTCAAGAGAATGTACAAATTATTTTTTTTAACAGATGTTAAGAAAATAAACAGAAAAATACTTCCATCATTAATTATGCAAAAAAATAAATAAAATACGATAAAACTTGCTGAGTATGCACTGTTTTACGGTTGTTGTAAAAATGGAACGGAAACTTAAATTTCGCTTCATTTTAATCTTTCTTAATTATTTAATTGTCCCCCCCCCAACGTATATAATCAAAACAGTAACATTCAACAATTGTACTTTATCTATATAAAACACAAAATGGGTGTTTGTATTACTGTACACATAGATTCGAAAAAGTTGTGAAAAAAAACAAACAAACAAAAACAAATATATAACAAATAAATGTTATCAAAGCCAAGATCAGTTACTTTTCTGCAAAACTGGATAGATATATTTTTCGTGTTTTTATTCAATGTAACATATTTATTCAGCTCGAAAACCATACAGTGTTTACCGATGTATTCGAAAATTCAAGATGGCGTCTCACACCCTCATTAACACCGTAAGTATGGAAGAAGGTGTTATAAATAAAAAACTATACAAAATTTATAACATCTTTTCCCACACTTACCGTGTTAAAGAGAGAATCAGACGCCATCTTGAATGTTCCAATACATCGGTAAACACTGTATGGTTTTCGAGCTGAATAAACATGTTACATTGAATTGGGAAAAGATGTTATAAATAAAAAACCTAATGAAATACTGTTAAAAACTCGCTCAATACATGTTAATGCGACATAGGTTGACATATATTCGGCGTGTTTTTAGTAGTATTTTGTATATTTTTTTTTTATTTATAACACCTTTTTTTATACTTACGGTGTTAAAGAGGGTGTGAGACGCCTTCCTGAATTTTTGAATACATCGGTAAACACTGTATGGTTTTCGAGCCGAATAAATATGTTACATTGAATAAAAACACGAAAAAGATATCCAGTTTTGCAGAAAAGTAACTGATCTTGGCTTTGAGAACATTTATTTGTTATGTATTTTTTTTTTGACAACTTTTTCGAATCTATGTGTACAGTAATACAAACCCCCTTCAGAGGTTGGAATGGCCCCCCCCCACCTAAAATGTAGTTGGAAAAATCGATTTTATAGTGAGATTAAAGAATGGTTAGTCTAAAAAAAGGGTGAAAAACAAAAGAAATAAGCAATTAATAATTATTACCAAAAGCAATAAATGCTACTTTTTTTTACTGGCACAAATAGAGTTGGATACACAAGTAATAGTCGTAGAGTGATAAAGTGTAAGTAAAACCTGGAATATCCGGTTGTTTCGTTTCGTTTTACCAATGGAAAGAGCAGAAAATGGAGAGAAAAGAAAGAAAGAAGGAAAGACCGAAAGGAAAGATAAAGATAGGGAAGTACCCCCACCACCATCACCCATAAAGCAAAAAGACAACGAAAGGTAAGAAAGAAAGAAAGCAAAAAAGCACGTAAGGAAAGAGCGAAACGGAAGTTGTGTTTGTGTAAGTAAGTAAGTTTGGTGCGTTTCACGTAAATGTCAATTCAGGTTTTCATTAAACTTTAACCACGCGGGGTATAACGAAATCGAAGTAATGTAATTGTGAATTCAATTCCAGGTAACGGATTGTGTTCTGTTTGAATCTAATTTTATTATAATAAATGCTTTATAAATTGTGTTTATGTTTTATGCTAACCAATGGCAAAGTAAGCGTGATTCGTTTCAGTGTAAGTCCAGTCCAGTTTTTAGATAAATTCGAACCGGTGATCGGTTTTAAATGTCTCCTGTGAACGTTCTGGTACGGTGTAAGTGAGTGGCGGTGGTAGGATGAATTTGTTAGAGAGAGTTTACTTTACTACTTCCATTAAATGTAACCGATTTTTACAGTGGACTCTCACCAGACAGAATATAGGAAACTGTGATCAGCGAGATCCTTGATATGTAATAACCCTATAACACACGGCAGATGTCGTGATTCAGTTTGTGAATGATACGGCTGCACCAAATGTATACAGGTGCAGTCCTATAAACGTCAAAGTCGGAGGGGGAAAAATGAGTTCATTTTATTTATATAGAGATATTGAATTAGCCCATGTGAAAATCTACCAGAACATTATATGAAAATATGATTAACATATTCAGATCTAATTTTGAATTAACCCTTGTGAAAATGTACAACATTACATGACAGTATGATTAACATATTCATATCTAATATTGTATTAGCCAATGTAAAAATGTACTATAATATTATATAACAATATGGTATAAATTTTTATATCTAATCTTGAATTAGTCCATGTGAAATATACAAGATTATATGACAATATGATTAACATATTCATATCTTATATTGTATTAGCCAATGTAAAAATGTACCATAATATTATATGACAGTATGATAAAATATATTCATATCTGATCTTGAATTAGTCACTGTGAAAATATACATTATATGACAATATGATTACCATATTCATATCTAATCTTAAATTAGTTTATGTGAAAATATACGACATTATATAACAATATGATTGATATATTCATATCTAATCTTGAATTAGCACATGTAAAATGTACCACATTATATGACTATATCATTTACGTAATCATATCTAATCTTGAATTAGTAATGCAGTTATATTAAAACAATATATGCATGCACTTCTAAAGCAATTTAGATTTTTTGTAATGAAAATGTGGTATGTTCATACGTAAAAAAATTAATGACACTGTTATAAAAATAAACCAATTGAAAATAAATATTGTTCAATAAAAACGTTGCCCTCGAACACACACACAAAAATGTATCCGTTATGAAAAAATATCAAAAAATATTTTCGTAAATCTTCACAATCTAAACCAGCATAGTTTATACATTCAAAATTGTAAAGTCTAATCTTTTTTTTATATTATGTTTCAACAACCTTAAAAAATATCTGCAAAGATGAAGTTAGATAATATTAAAGATTTTAGATTAGGGGATCATTTCTTATATAAATTTAATGTAAATGTTACCCACTTCAGGACCAGTTGGCAGTTAATGGGACACGTCATCATTTGCAGTTTCAAAAGTTTGTGGCAGGACTGAGAGGAGCATATCAGTTGTTACTTTCAATATCGATTGTGGCTTTTTTTTAAGTTTGGGGAGATTAGAACCTACATGTTGTTAACTATTCTGTACTTTCACGTAACAAATTAATAAACAAAAGATATGCTTGTTACGTTTTGGGGATTAGAGTTTACATGCTGTTAAATATTCTGTATTTTCACCTAACAATTTAATAAAAACAAAAAATTAAATTTAATTAAATTGAAAATACTTTTTTAAAAAATAGCGCGGATCAATAAGTGCCCTAGATCCATTTTCGTATTTGGGTGTGAATATTTTTTAAGATTGCAATAAAAATAAAACCTTTTTAATGTTTATGATTATTTTAAGAATCAATATTTTGGAGGGGATTGCAAAAAATTAAACTTATTTCAGATCATTTAAAAGTTATTGAATTGGATTTTTTTGGTACTAGTGCAGAGCGTGATTCGGACGTAAATAATAACGTTATTATTTAAAAAAACATTCTTAACATGGGGAGGGGAGGGTGTTTTGTACCTATTCTATACTTCAACCTTACAATTGAATAAAAAACATATCATAAAACTGTAATTAAACTTGGAAATACCATTTAAAAAATAGCGCGGATCACTCTCTGCACTAGCTACTATTTTTTTAAAGCGTAAAAGTAACTTATTGGATTGAAGTCAAAATAAACTTATTTTATTATTTAAAATTATTTTAACGTTATTAAATTATACTTTTTATAAAAAAAAAACTACAAAAACAAAAACAAAAAAAAACTTACCTTCCATTCCAGGAATATAATACGAAAAAAAAATCGTTTTTCTTTTGTGTTCAACGCAGAAAATTGCTGTTAGGATTTCTTTAGTAAATTGATACAAATTTTGTTTTGTGTGTCCAATTCATTAAGAAATAAAATATATGAAAATATGAAAGAATCAAAATTAAAAGATACAAAACACGATTTAAACTTGAAATTATTAAAAGAAGAAAAATTAACTGCTTCAGAACAAAGAACTTATGTTCATCGTAAAACGGTGTAATCATTATTTTGTTCCTCGTGTAAAAGATTGAACATTTCATTATGATTTGGATTAGTCGAACTACTGTTTACATCCAAGATGAGAACAGTAATCCAAATAATCCAAATATAAAAAAAATGCAAAACTGAATATTTCACATAAACAATTCAAAAAGGAAGGAATTGAACAAATAGCGAAGTCAATCAAATAACAAAAACTAGATTTGAACCAACAAGAAACAAAACAATAATCACATGATTACATTATGAAAATTGCGACTTATTTTTATCAGATTCGATTCCGTTAACTTTACGATGACCTTAACTTATAATTCCAGACTTAAACCTGATTTTTCCCTGAAAATAACATCAAGCGACTTACGATGCAAGTGTAGTACCTGTTTCTAGTTTGTTTGCGCATTTCAAACGTGTCGCCTTATCACCATTCTTGCTTTACATCTAATGTTTTTTGCTCTCCCATGTATTACCTCCTCTTTTGATAGAGAAGTAATGCAATGTTGTAAAATGTCCCGACTCGCAGATGTGAATATGTGAAAAAAATATATATAACAGAACACAAATCGATACTTAACAACATTCTGCTCTCCGTGTAATTGGCTTAAACACTAATTATATATATATATATATATATATATATATATATATATATATATATATATATATATATGTGTGTGTGTGTGTGTGTGTGCGCGTGTGTGCGTGTGTGTGTGTAATTATACTGAGTTCGTGAAATTCAGTAAATTTTCATATACCAATGAGTTTTAAACCAAAAATGCTTGACTTAAAGAGTAAGCTACAAGATTTTATAATAATTGAGCATTAATATACTGTGTAAGCAAAAACAAGACTTCAAAACAAGGTGTTGGTGGCAACAAAAAGTGTATTTCACTTTACGTTACAATTGTTTCCATGTCCAGTTCGACAATTTCAAGCATTATGTCGGGAAGGACTTCACTCATAAGGGAAAGACAACAAGACACAGTAGTCAGCCTCGATAAGCGACGTACATGTGTACCTTTATTGGGTTCGCCATAACAGTATCTTTTTCTCTCTCCTTCCTGGAGAGCTCGGGTTAATGGTACATAACTCAGTGTTATGTTTACATGTTATTTTTATTTATTTATTTATTTATTTTTATCATTATTATTATTACCACTATTATTATTATTATCATCCAAGCTGGAAGTCCTTAAATCTAGATGGCAATCGTCTGTTACGGATAGGTCTAGACCTAGCTTCAGATCTTTAATTCTGCCCTGTATCTGTCATTTTCAGGGGGTTCATTCTTTATTTGAGTACCTGGTGTGGAAGGTGGGGTTGGTGTTATTTGTATTTGAGGGTGTTGTTGGCTGTCTGGGCGAACTGGGTTTGAGTTTGTAGGTGACTGTGGGGAATGGATCCTGATTCTGTTTGGTAGGTCATCTGGTAGGGTGTCATCATGAGCCAGGTTGCGGCTATCCGTGCTTATTTTGCGAAGGTAACGGCGGTTTCGGAGTGTGGTTCTTCTGCTACCATCAACTAATACACGGTATTGTCTGTGGGGAGAGTTTCAACAATCGTGCCGGTGTTATCCCAGCGCAGTGGTTTGTGTCCATGTTGGTTTTGAATTGACACATGTTCCCCAATTCTTAGTGGGTTGAGTTGTTGCCTGTTTTCAGTGTGTTTCATGTTGTTGAGGAAACGCTGGTTAATGGCCCTCTCGCGCATGTCGGCGAGTTCCAACCATTCACGGCGAAATTTTGTGGGGTTTGGTAAGTGGTCATTCAGGGGACGAGCGAATAGAAGTTCTGATGGTGACGCACCTATGTCAGGTGGTGGTGTGTTGCGATGGAGTAGCAGTGCTTTTGCCACTTCATCCGTATCCAGTGAACCATTGGGGCTAACATTTGTTGTTAATATCCTCTTCATATGCTTGACAGCTGCCTCAGCTCTGCCATTGCTTTGTGGATAATATGCCGACGAGACTCGGAAGGATATGCCCCATGTTTTGAGAAATGTCCTCCACTCATCAGAGTTGTATGGGGGTCCACCGTCACAAGCAATTTCCTCCGGCACACCATAATTCACAAAATACCTGCGTAAGATGTTGCATACTGTGGAGATCCTGGCGTCTTGTTGCATTGAAGATACCTCTGTCCAACCTGAATATATGTCAGCATATATCATATATTTCCGTCCCGCCATGTTGAAAATATCTGTTACTGTCGACTGGAAAGGGTATTCTGGGTGGACAGGCTCCATTGCAGGTTCTTTATGGTTTGATGGGGCAATTTCGTTACAGCGCTTGCACTGATTGAGCTTTTCCTGCAATTGTGCTCCCATACCAGGCCAAAAAAAACGTTGTCTGGCGTTGCTTCTCATACTGTTGACCCCCTGGTGGCCAACATGGAGTTGGTCGATGAGTTCGCGACGTAGGTTTTTCGGAATTAATATGCGGCCTTCCTTGAATACTAGAGACTGAACTGTGTATAGGTCGCTTCGCATATTCCAAAACTCTTTAATATTTGGCTGTAGAAGATCCTTGTGTTCAGGGAATCCTTGTTCTATTGTTTCCACGAGGTTCATGTATTGGTGATCCATCGCGGCTTCTTGCTGTATGCGCACCATCTTGATAGGAGATGTTTCTTGGTTGTATCGGGATTCTATTCCAGCTTGCAACGCTTTCTCCATGCTATCCAATTCCGCTGCTGCGACCTTGATGGTATGTGTAGGGATACGGGACATGGCATTTGCTCCACCATTGGCGTCGCCTGGTATTGATATGGCCCTGAATTGGTACACCAGGGTCTGCTCTCTGATATCTAAAATCCTGGGATTTTTTATTTCGTCCAAGCTACGATCATTGAATATCGGCACAAGGGGTTTGTGATCAATAGCAAGTATCAGGTGGGGGCAGCCTAAAACAAACATTTTTCAGCTTTCCAATCCAAACTTTATAGCTAAAGCTTCCCCTTCAATTGGTGCATACCGGTTCTCAGCAGGTCTAGTGAATCGGGAGCCAGCATATACAACTTTCCAATGTCCTGGCCCACAACGGTGGTCCATTGTGGACGGGCATGCACAATGTTTTTGGAGTAGGGTAAATCCTATTCCTGTTCGACTCCAGTCTGTAGTCAGACATGTTGGGCGATTTATTTCGAATGTTCGAACGCCATCCCGGATGTTTTCTAGGATTGTTTCCTTGGATTGCTGGAAGAGTTGTTCCAATGTATCGTCCCAGTAAAACCTGCTGTTATGTTTCAGTAGTTCTCTGAAGGGTGACATGATGGGTGCTTGGGCAAACGCATATTAAACTTGGTTAATCAAACCAAAGAAAGATCTAACTCCTGTAATGTTTGTCGGTGATGGGAAGTTTCTGATGCCCTCAAGTAATTTTTGAGATGGTTTGTACCCTGTTAAGCTGATGTCGAAGCCAGCAAACTCTACATTGTCTTTTGCGAATTGGAATTTTTCTGGGTTAAATACTATTCCATTTTCAGCACATAGTATGATGTATCTAACGGTGTGCAAAAAAGGATAGTGCCATATCATCATCCTACAAGATAGAGTCGTCCACACAGCGAGCAACACGAGGGAAACCTTCTGTAATGGTGTCGAATCTCTTTGTGTAACCATCATTGGACGCTTGGAAACCTTAAGGGGCTCGCAAATACCTGTATCTGCCCCATTCTGTTATGAAAGTGGTGGCATCCCGTGCCTTTACAGCCAGAGGAACACTGTGATATCCGTTCCAGGCATCCAGAATAGTTTTCTTTTTTCCTGGGGGTATCGTATTGACAAGATTGAATGGGGAGGGTGTGTGGTGTGTTTCTTGTCTTGTCATTGCATTTAAATTTTGGAGGTCGATCGTTCTACGTGGGCTGCCATCTTTTTTGGGCACGGTGATCATTCTCGAACACCATGTCGTTGGTGTCCCTGCTGACACTGGTTCAATGATGTTCAGTGCTACGTCTGCATCAAGCTGGGATTTGACAGCTTCTTTCCAGTGGTGAGGGACAGGGATTGGTTTGTGAACAGCCTTAGGTTAGTGGTTGTCGAGGAATGTGATAGTAAGCGGTTCACCGGTCATGGTCTGCAATTTATGGTGTGTACATGTATTAAATGCACTGCTGACAAAATAGCATTTGATCCAGCTCTCTATCTCTCCTCGATATTCCGGTGTGGCAGGAAACGGGAGCTTGTCTGGCAGTGGTGGGCATGGTGATCTCTATGGGCATCCGAATGGGGCTAACATTCGGTCAGTTGGTTTGTGGTCCATCTTCGTTGGAGCTACCAGACTATTAATTTGTGCTGGAAAGTCGTCGTTGATAATTTTGAGTTTTTCAGGGCCGTTTGTGATATATACAGGCCCTTAACCCTTGGGCTGATGTATATCACCTCCGAACATGTTGCCTTACCGAGTGACCTCGTGGCAATTAAGGCCCCCTTAATGGGCAGGTTGTCATCATTAACGGCGCGTAACCGATGTCTGGTGCGCAGCAGATGTTCAGAAGTTCACCCCAGATTGTTCAATAAGTCCATACGAGCTGTACTTGTCTGAGCTCCTATGTCTGCCAAAGTGAGCAATTGGACGGGTTGGTGTTTCATATTTATATGTCTGAATCGTCCGAGATGTTGGTGGGCCTTTGTATCTAATGTGGTTGTAAAATTGAAAAATGGAGGTGGCTCTGGTCGGCTTAGTGTGAACTTGTTGTTGGTCCATGACCCATGCGGGATCCCCTCTTCTTCCTCTAGTCATTTAGGTTGCACAGTCATTGTCGATATGAACGAAGAATCTTCATCTTGGCTGTCATTTGGGTAGTCTCCCATTATGGCATTTGACGATGCTGTGCCATGGCATATGGTTGAGAAGTGGTTCTCTTTGCCACATTTGTGGCATGATTTGCCCCAAGCGGGGCATTGTCTTCGTCCTTTTGGGCGTGCCTTGTGTCCACAACCTTTGTATTTGCCATTATAATTTTTGGTCTTGTCTGGTGGTGAAAACTTTCTTGATGACGCAGATTTAAATTGGGCCACTTGTGTGATCTCTGCTGGTCGGAAGTGATTTGATGCTCTGGCGGTAGATTCTAGAGTCAAGAGATGTCTAGTTAAGTCATTTAGAGTTGGCAGGGACGTAATCTCTGCTAAAATTTTGCTCTGGTGGGAGGTGTCCCGTAATCCGGCAATGATTTGAGATTTGATCATGTCTTCGGAAAATGACATTGTACATTGCTGGTTGCCACAATTGAAAGCGCAGAGCATCGCTTGTGATTTCAACCGGGAAATAAAGGATGTGATAGTCTCCCCATCACTTTGCCTCATTACAAAGAACTGCTGACGGTATACCTCGGGATGGACGGTTTTCACGGCAACGGAATTAATATATTCTCTGTAGCATTATGCATTATGCAGGGCATCCGGACCAATAAAATTGAATAACATCTCATTGACAGATGAATTGCATGCAGATCGTAACTCATTCCGGATTTCTGTGGGGTCGTTAAGTTGTGTCATCTCCTTATAACGAAGCCATGCATCCTTAAAAATGATCCATTTATTGTCTGACGAGTCAGGTTCTATTACTGGTCGCTCGGAATTCACCCGTGAATGGCCCGACAATGGGGTGGGGGCGTGTTGCCCGGTGGGCAGAAGGCGTGCCATGAGGTTCGTCATCTGTTCTTGCATGGTGAGTTGTTGTTGTTGCATTTGTAACATGAAAGAAATTGGGTCGATTTCGGCATGTTTTGGTGAAGCTTCGTTTGGGTTAGACATATTTGTGTTAAACAAGAGCGTCAAAAAGTATTGACTGACTGGATATTAAAAACAAAACAAACAAAGAAACGAAAAAAGTTTACCACGTGGTGAGGGTGCGTCCTTCATCGTTCATACGTATTTTCATGTTTTATTTTTAGGATGGGTCGTTGTATTTTTCCTTTGTTTCGTTATTTTTGTTTTTATCCGACTCCTGACACCATGTATAATTAAGAGGGAAGGACTTCACTCATAAGGGAAAGACAACAAGACCAGTGGCGGCTCGTGCCTAAGATTAGTGGGGGTGCTGTTTAAAAAAATGCGTATTGTTTTAATATTGTGTAAAAATAAAACAAACATGAAAAAATATACATAATTTATACGTATGCACACGTATAAAAATACAATAACTTAAAGGAATTATAAATAAATGTAAATATTTGGAATAGCTTACTTATATTTAATTGGAAGTAAATTCCATTCTTCTTGTTTTAATTCGTGAGAAAAGATTGATAATTTTCTCCTCAACTTCTGAATGATTGCTGAATAACTTTTTTTCAATTGAAAGCACTGCAAGTGCATTTAGTCTTTCGCAACCCATGGTGCTCCTTAGAAAAGTTTTTATTCTTTTCAGAGTTGAAAAACAACGTTCTGCCTCTGATGTAGTCATGGGAATTGTCAAGATAATTTTTATGAGTTTTGTGATTTCACTAAGAACATCGTTTAAATTGTTTTCCAAAATAAATTTCAGGAGATCAATTACTTTGCAATACTCATGGATATCTGACCTACTATAAAATATTTCTAACTCAGTTTCAAGCTTTTGTTTGTCAATCATGGGATATGCTTCAGTTGTCAAGGATATCTCTTCTGTAGGTAGTTCTTTCTTAAAACTAGCAAAGCTTTTCTTGTTAAACAATTTATTAAATGTTTAGTTGAAGAATATCTGTCTGTTATATCAACAGATATATAGTCACACAGTTCTTTAGCTTCGGCCTTGAGTGTTTGTGAAGGATTTTCACAGTATTTGGAGTTTCTTATCTTATAGCAGTTTTGAAATTTGCTATGTATTCATTGACTTTATATATGCTAATTTCCCGAGATTGCATTTGATTATAAATAATTTCACCATGAGACATAATTTTATGAAATAGCTCTAACCAAAATATGAAATTTTCATCGTTCAAATATTTCAGAATTCCTGTCGCTTCTGCAACGGTTTCATCTACATATGATGTTGACTGAATTTCAGTGAGACATTTTTTTAATGCTTGAACATTTTCATGAACTCTATTTATGGCCCGTATGTTTAAGTTCCACCTCGTGGCGGATGGAGGTGGAATGCTTACATCCAGATGCTTCTTGAGAATGGACAGACGCTGTGGTGATCTAGAAAAGAAAGTCGGAATAGCCAAAATGTTAGAGATAAATATTCTAGCATTTCGTGTAATGCTTGCTGCATTCCTCATTATTAAATTAAGTTGATGCGCATAACAGTGAGTGAAATGTGCATTACTATAAACTGCTTTTATTTTCGCCTGAACACCAGCTTTTTTGTCTTTCATGACATTTACACCATCAAATGTCTGAGATATCAGTTTTTGGCGATTCCCTTGAAGGATTATATCCAATTGTTGTAGAATATATTTTGATATTCCATCAGCGGTTTGATTTTCTGGAATAAAGAATCCCCAAAAGCGTTCAAGTATTTTTTCATCCAAGACGTACCGTAAAACAATGATCATTTGTGTATGTTCAGACACATCTGTTGTATCGTCAGCCATGACAGCTACAAAGGAAGCTCTGCTAATTTCTGCCCTTATTTCATCATGGTATATTTGTAAAAGACAGTCAAGTATGTCATCTTGGAAACACCTTTGAAGACACTACTGGTTTCTAAGTGATTCTTTAAATATGGATCTAATTTAGATGCAAAATTTACTAATCCTCTAAATACACCTGCATTTACTGAATCATCTTTTTCATCATGTCCTCGTAAGGGAGTTTCAAAGTTCCCACAAAAGAAAATACAATCTATTATTTTAGATAAAATTTCACGGTTCTTCTTAACATTCATGTTATGATGATTGATTGAAAGTCTGTAGGCCTCACTAAGTTTTTCTTTAATATTTACGGTCCCCAAAATTGATAGGGAAACTACATTGTCAACGTGCTCCTTTGACTTCTCATGCTTTTCAGTTCTATCTTTCATTTTGCTAATAGTTCTGAAACCATCTTTTGTCCACGTTACATCACTCCCAAACAACAAACAAGGAAAGCAGAACAATGCCTTTTTTAGTTCACAGCCGCAAAGCCAACTTTTCCGTTGGTACCAGTTGTTATAGAATAACACGAGCGTATGGAAGCAAGGAGAACAAACGAAGTAATTTGGTTTAAACCTTTATTGAGGGTCAATGTGAATAAGTATATATATCCCCAATCAAGGCCGGAACGGTCAGCCGGGCGTCAGGAAGGCCGGAATTGGGATTAGAGAGGTTGGAATCCTGGCCTGATCAGGTTCGGGCAGGTACAGGGGCCTAGATGCTGGTACGGTCTAGGGATGACGTCCGGGACTTGAACATCGCCACCGTTGTTGCCGCTGAGGAGTCGCTGAGATGAGTCGGGGTTCGCTGGTGGTATTCCTCAAGGGAACAAGCGGTGATAGGTGACTACGCACTTTTGAATCAACTGCTGTCGCTGAGCTGCCGCTGCTACTGCTGGATGGAGCTGAAGGGAACGGCTATTGCTGCTGCCGCTGCTGCTGCTAGAAAGTTGAGGGGAACGGCTGTCGCTGCTGCTACTGCTGGATGGAGCTGAAGGGAACGGCTATTGCTGCTGCCGCTGCTGCTGCTAGAAAGTTGAGGGGAACGGCTGTCGCTGCTGCTACTGCTGGATGGAGCTGAAGGGAACGGCTATTGCTGCTGCCGCTGCTGCTAGAAAGTTGAGGGGAACGGCTGTCGCTGCTGCTACTAATGGATGGAGCTGAAGGGAACGGCTATTGCTGCTGCCGCTGCTGCTGCTAGAAAGTTGAGGGGAACGGCTGTCGCTGCTGCTGCTGCTGCAAAGAGTTGAGGGGAACAGCTGTGTCCGTTTCTGCTGGTAGCGAGGCGACCTGCTCTGGCCAGCGATCTGCTGGAAAACCCTTTTTCTCTGACGGACGTAGTAAAAGGCACATCGGCTCCGGCGTCAAAATGGCCGTCGTATTTTTTATTTGTGTTTGTTTTTCGTGCTTTAATGAATTGTAGAGAATTATCTGTTTGGTGTGTGTATGCATGTGTTACATCGATTTAAAGCTGAGAAAGTTGTGAATGTAACCTAGTCGGTGTCGTATTGTTGGGGTGTTTTGTGGAATCATTATTTGCGTTTTTATGCTATCTGAGTTGCGTTTACGGTAGTGTCTGTGATTTTTTATTTTGGTTTTTTTCTTTTGCTGTGCAGCTTTCTCTGGAGGTTTTCTATGTTGAAGTAAGGTGCGAGTTATTCTAATGATGTGTGTATCTCAAGAGATGGGATTTGAAATTGTCCTGTGTATTTATTGTGTTTGACTACGTTGTAACGGCGAACAGATTTGTCTTAGGGTCGCCATTGTTGCTGCCGTCATTGCCTTGCTGAATTCTGGTTTATTCATGGAAATGTGGAGAGATATGCGAATATAACACAGTCAGAATTAAAGCTACGAATATACACTTTGTTGTTGCTAATGCCTGACTGAGATATTTGAATATCAGGCGTTGAACGGCCTCTTTTCTTAATTTCAACTTTATCATGGAGAGGCAGCTGTGAAAACTCAATCTGTTGAAGTTCACTTACCGTCACAGAAGTTATTTTTTGGGGATGCAAGGAGGTCATGGTTAAATTCTTTTATATCAATTGTGTTGGGAAAGGTAAGTACTAGGCAGTCTATTAGTAGAATATTAATTAGGGTAGAAGGAATACAATGTTTACGTGATCCTCTTTTTGCGATTCAACTGAACCGGGTTCTAACTGAGTTGAATCGTACTTTTATAACTTTTAGATAACAGATTTTCATTAACGAAAATAGTTTTACTATTTAAAAACGTTTTTTATTTATAAAAAGCTTGCTGTTAATTAAAAATAGGCGTATAACAAAATAAGCTTGCCATTAAAATTGTCTTTTTTTAATACAAATATTTTTTAACTTTGCCATTATAAGCCGTCGAAAAAGGGATAATACGCAAAAACATTTTAATAAAAAAATACAATTTTAAAATGTGTACACTTTACAGAGTAATAAAAAAATATACAAATATATTTCTTTTAAACTTTACAGATTAAATAAATTTTATGGGCTTTTCCGCAGGCAAACAAACGAAAAACATTTATTTAAATACATTTTATTTACAATTTTTTAATAATTTATTTTTTCATAAAAACAAAATCTTTGAAATTTACTTGCTTGCACACGATGGTAAAGTTAGGAGCTTACTATTTGAAAATGGTTTTACTGGATAACAGTTTTCCTTTTGTCCAAGATCAAGGTGTAGTGTCTGTTCTTCAGATGCTTCACTTCAATTTCTTGTTCTCTGTCGGTGGAGGAGAAGTCCTTCACGACTGAGACAATTTTTATTTTTGTTCCTTTTCTCCACGTTAAAAAACGACCCTGGTGTCTAACTCTGTCCCGTGGGGAGGCATTGTAAATAGGAACATTTAAAAACATTTTTTTAACTAAAATGTATTTAAAAAAATAAAATTTTCTTAACTTTTCAATAGAAAAAATGTAAATATTTTTTATTCTGTAAAGTTTAACTACCACAAAATGAATAGATTTCAAACTACATAAAAACACAAACAAAATAAGCCGTACGTGAAAAAATAACATTAGTTACGTTGGTAGCTTTACGGGTAAAAAGCCCGAACACTTTTAATAAAAAAAAAAGTTTCGCATATTGTATATTTTTGTCTGCTTAAATCGCATTTAAAAGTGTGAGAATTTTTTTTAAGGTGGATATTTATTTACAAGAACACTTTACACTTTTTAATAATAATAAAAACAAAACATTTGTAAACAAGCCTTTTAAAAAAATAATAATATAAGCGAAAACACGCAAACACCGGTTTTCACGAGCGTTTGGAACTGCTAAAACGACAGTTCCAACTTAGCTTTCATTCGCCGTCTGAAGCGGGCATGCGACGCATGCGTATAAGCGAACTTCGCTAAGAATGTGTAACTGTGAATTTGGCAGCTCCAAGCAAAGTTTTACTTTTATACTTATATGAATATGGGGACAGTTATCGACATTAAGCTTCAGGATTAATATATATATATATATATATATATATATATATATATATATATATATATATATATATATATATATATATATATTATTATTATTATTATTATTATTATGATATATTATCACATAGAAAGGAAAAAAATAAACGTATTATTTTTACCGTGTATCGATAATCTTGAGTAGAAATGATTGGGGGTCTGCACAGTGCACCACTGAACAAGACACAGTAGTTAGCCTCGATAAGCGACGTACATGTGTACCTTTATTGGGTCCGCCATGACAGTATCTTTTTCTCTCTCCTTCCTGGAGAGCTCGGGTTAAGGGTACATAACTCAGTGTTATGTTTACAGTTTGAAAATTTTCAAAACCAGCATTTCTTCAGACTTTATGAATAAGCACGCTTTTGGCAATAGAGCATTTTTTAAGAGAAAGACGGAAGAAAAAATCCCTAGCTAGAAAGGCATACGAGAAACATCTACCTTTGTTGTGGTTACGGAAAATTACATTTAAATATTAATATGTCGCCTAATTTTCGTATCCTTATTTAAGAGTAGAGTCATGAGAAGTTGCTACAGAGAGCCCTAAGCCATTAAAAAAAAGTTTTAATATATATCCCATTCGTTCGGTTCCGAAATTAGATCTTGTTATTTCTTTGTTACCCAATATTTAATTTTTAAAGTTTTTGTTTGTTTGTTAATTAACCTTTAAATATTTTGTTTGTTCATTTGCCGTAACAGCCTTGCAAAAATGTTACGGTTAGTTTTAGTTTCATATTAGTGGCAGGTAATGTTAATAGATTATCGTTATATTTGTGCTCGAATTTAAGAGCCTTTTAGTTTCAAAGTTTAATTGAATACGAGAGGAAATAAAATGGGTGTATTAGATATATATAAAACTCCTTGTATAATATTACGGGTGGAGTATTCTAATCTATTTATTGTTATTTAATGTTTTAAGATTCATTGTTATTCTACTTGAAAGATGTTTTCATATCGTTAAGTAGGATAAAATGAAGGGAGATAAGCCAATTATATTGTTAAGTATTGTTAGTTAATTTTGAAATTGGGTCGATTTGTATCCTATAATGGACAAAGGGAGGTAATTCAGGCCGTTTGGTGTTTTTGGTTCATTGATTACTAGAAGGCGTCTGTTTATGTAGCACCTCGAACCAGTCTATTTTATATCCTATTTTATATCTATCGGCACAGCACGGGTTGTCAACCAAATGCTGGACAATAGTAGAGTCCAAGGCTGCACAAGGAGGGAGACTACCAGACCCTTGTCAGATCTTAAATGGAACATGCTGGTTCATACGAGTCAAATTGCATTGCATCTTTTGACTCGTATAAACCAGCATGTTCCATCGAAGATTAGACAAGGGAGCATGGTGTCTGGTAGTCTCCATCCTTCTGCAGCCTTGGACTCTGCTATTGTCCAGCATTTGGTTGACAACCCGTGCTGTGCCGATAGATATAAATAGAATGGTTCGAGGTGCTACATAGAGCGGACTCCAGAAACCATATAAAGATTTTGGAGTCTGTCTCTATTGCAGTGCGGAAACCTTCTTTATGCCGGCAGAAAGAAACATCTAACACATTGTTTCTCTTTGGGGAACTGTGAATCTTTTCTCTGTCCCCTCCCCCTCGTTGTGCCAATATTTTAATCGTTTTTTAAACGTTAATACACTTTATTTTAGTGTCCCCGTAATTTTTGGCACATTCAATAGTTCCCCATCAGAACTCTTAATTTTCGACATAGTATTATTATTTTTACGCTATCGATTTTCTCCTGATGAGATGATAGCTGAAAGAGCTCTCGAGAGACTTCCGCCCATTTATATATATATATATATAACTCTAATGGGGCCATTTCTCTTTAATTTTAAACATTGCAATCTCTTGCCCTCGTCTAGGCTTATTTACTGAACATTCCCTACCAAAGGTCGCTGAGAAAATGGCTGGATCCTTCTATCGATGCAAATAGATATCTCACTGCTGATGCAATTATAAAAAAAAAAATTGACTCTCGAGTGTGTATTCGTTGATATCTTATATGCTTTTATAAAAGTGATGCGGTTCTCTGTTGATTAACTGTTTCGGATATATACTCGAGACTCAAAACAATGAAAAGAATACGCTGTTGTCATAGCTCAAGTTATTAATGTCTGTCGGTGGTTAAAAATGAGTGCGATATAAAAACAGTGCACATAATACAAAAAAAATGATACTTACCTGACCCTCGCCCTTCGGGGCCTGGGCAACAAGTGTCAAGCAAAGACCAGCAAGACCTTGGTCAATGTAGGGGCAACCTTTCATACCAATTGTACCTACCCAGTTCCCCTATTCCCCGGGGAGCTGGTTCCCATTTCCCCTTCACTCCTCACTTTAAAAATCGGACTTGTGCCTAATTTGCTCGGTGGGGGAGCAAATAAATACTACCTGGCATCGAGGTTACGGCGATAAATAAGGTCGTTCCTCCAGAGTGAGACCCTTCCATTGCACTGCGGTTTGGTTGACTTTTGCGATCGTCCCAAATGTGGACGATTCGGGTGCATTCTTTCTAAGTGTGAGGTCTGCGTACGCGCTCACCCTGATAATTCAATCAATATCAGATATTCTTCTCTAATCCTTCTACTGATAAGTAAACGACCTAATTCCGCTCCGTAAGTCTACAACTCTCACTGATAGTTTCCCTTTTCTCCAATCGCCCATCTCTGTACGCGCCACAAAACAAGCGATTTTTCCAGATCAGTTTATCATCCACTTCTATTCCAACGTTCTCATTGTATCTAATCTGCATGTCCATATCAGTAACGTTTGCATTGAACATAATCTTTTCTGTTATATAAAAATCATTGATTTGATTTAAGTAAATAGGACAGTCTCTGGAGTGATTGTTACGAGTAAAAACTTTAGCTATGGATAAGCCTTTAACAAATAAAGAAGTACACAGCCTCTCCTCCATTTTGTGAGTGGGATTTGTGCCTTATTATTGATTTTTGTTTAACATTTGCAGTGGCGGCTCGTGCATGGAGCTGGCGGACTGCATCACACCCAAGTTATTTCTACACAATATTAATGATAAAATTAAAAATAATACGTTTGTTTTTTATTATTATTATTAGTTTATTTTTTTCTATGCATACATTATAAAATCATTAAGTTTTATGTCGGTATCTCGAAATTCATATAAAAACAAAAACAAAACTTGCTTGGAGCTGTGAAATTAACAGTTACACTTTCTTAATGAAATTCTCTTGTGCGCATGCACAGATTAAACGCTTTAGACAGCCGATGGAAACCTCCGCGTCATGAAATTCGTTGTTTGCTTAGAGTGTGCGCCTGTATTGATATGATAACATTGTTATTGAAAAAAAAGGAGGTTTACTTACATTTTTTTAAATTATTATTAAAATCTGCATATAAGGTGTTCTTGCTTTTCTTTTACATACGCACACTTTTAGCGTTGCGATTTAAGTCGGTAGCAGAGGGAAATATATAATATGCAGAAACTGTTTTTTTTATTAAAAGTATTCAGGAATTTAGCAGTGAAGCTAACACGCGACCAAGGGTAAAAACTAAATATACAGTAAATAAATATTACCATAAAAAAAAGTTACTTTTCCATCTACCTGCTTTTTTGTTTGTGTGTTTTAAGTAGTTTTAAATGCTATTTATTTTGCAACAACTTTACAAAAAATGTAGAAAATAGATTTTTGACACAACATAAACATTTCTATGAAAGTATATAAATATGAAAAATCACGGACAGATCACTCAAACATGAAACAAAATCCTCTCTATTTGTGTAAAGTTACCTATTTTTCGAATAATCGCTCAAAATTCGAAAATTAAACATGATTTTCTTCCACTCTTGTGCAATTGGAGTGAAGAATCCTTGTATATGTACTCCTAGTCCAGCTCCTCTTGGAACTTCTCTGCTCGCTTATTTTGTTTCCATCCTTCTTTTCCTGCCTCTATCTCTTTTTCGGTGTATTTTTTCTTTTGATTTTTGCAATCTGTGTCGGTGGTTTATTGTGTACATCAACAGTGTTCTCCGGTATGACTCCTCCAAAGTTTTCAACAAGCTTTGTGATTGAGGTTTGTTGAGAAAGGTTATCATGATGGTCTTTCACCATTTGCATTTTCACGTCCGTTGAACTTACTATAGTGGCTCGATATGCATGGTTGAGTTCAGTGAGGCCTAAGCCCCCTTCCTTTTCTGGTAGGTATATCCTGTCCAGGCATTGGTTTCGGTATGTTAACTTATGTAGGGATAGTTGTTTCCTAGTCTTTGCATTGAACCAGTCTATAATACCAAAACCGTACGTGACCACAGGTATTGCAAACTGGTTTATAGTCGTAATTTTGGTTTTAGGGGTTAGTTCCGATTTGAGGATCTTTTTTTTGGCGTACTGTATATTCTTGTTCTGCCTTACGTCTCATTTTTTCATGTTATGTTTTCCTCAATGTCGAGGTATTTGAATGTGGATTTTATTTTCCCCTTTTTTGTTGTGCATTTAGCAAATTTGGCAAATCCAAACTCCATGCAGATATCCTCTGAAAACATTTTAACAATTTCTATCAGGAAGTCAAGGTGTTTTTTTCTGTTCATGAAGAGCAAATGATTCACTCTTTCACTTTCATCTTTTTTTGTCTCTACTGGAATTGGATCCACCTCATCACATTTTTTAGAAGCTTGCTGAGTGGATCGATTGCAAGGCAAGATAGTAGTGGTGATAGGCTATCATCTTGAAATATGCCTCGCTGGATGCTAATATTTGAAGACTGTATTGTCCCTTCTATGTGGTGTACGGAAATAGATGTTTGCCACATTGTCATTTGTTTTTTTGATGTTCTCATGGACATTACACAGCTCCAGGCCCCGCATTATCCAGGAATGAGGCATACTGTCAAATACCTTTTCACAAGTGTGACTGCTCATATGTTTATTTAACCGTGATTTTTGAGAACAAGTATACTCACACACTTTTCAAGAATATGGCGTTTCCCCAGTGTGCGTTCTCAATAAGTTTGATTATTCATAAACAGAATGTCCACACACCTCACATGCCTGTGGCTTTTTGCTTTTTTGTTTTATTTTACTCCAGTTAAAGTTCAAGGGATATGAGATACATAGATATTCCAAAGTTCCATTAAAATTCTTTATTTCTCAAAAACTGAGTTAGTAAAGAAATAGAGAACATAATCTTCATACATTGTAGTATATCTTTCATTTTGGTCTCTTGGTTTTAATGAATTCCAGGACAAGAATTTATCTATGGTGGAGTATCCATCTTCGTGCTATTACTTGAGGAAACCTCACCGTTCCTCATAAAAGCTAATGTTGGTAAGCTATAGAAAGAAGATCTTATTTGTGCAGCGAATACTATGTGATTTTGAATATTTGGTCAGGGTTTACTTCTATGGAAAAGTATCCTCATGCCAGGTTGTTCTGACAAACCCGTGTACAGAGATACCTTAGACACTGGAAGACAGTGTCTAATAGGCATTCAAGTTCTATCCAAAGTGTGGGTTTTCCATTTTTTTTGTTTTATTTTAGTTCAGTCGAAGTTCTCAGAAATCAAGGGCCCGCGACCTTGGGGCTAACACTTGAAGTCTATATGAGATACATAGATATTCGAATGTTCCATTAAAGTTCTTTATCTCTCAAACACTGAGTCAGTAAAGAAATTGAGAACATAATTTTCCTCTTCCCCATTAAACATTTTTATACGTTGTAATATATCTTTCGTGTTGATCAGTGTGAGTCTTCATATGTCTCACTAAATTTGATTTTTCAGAACAAGAATAACCACAAACATCACAAGAATATGGCTTTTCTCCAGTGTGAGTTCTCACATGTTTCATTAAACTTGATTTTATAGTACAGGAATATGTACACACTTCACAAGAATATGGCTTTTCCCCTGTGTGAGTTCGCATATGTGACACTAAACTTGATTTTTCAGAAGATGAATACTCACAAACTTCACAAGTATGTGGCTTTTCTCCAGTGTGAGTTTTTATATGTTGCACTAAATTTGATTTTTGAGAAAAAGAATACCCACAAACTTCACAAGAATATGGCTTTTCCCCAGTGTGAGTTCGCATATGTTTCACTAAACTTGATTTTTCAGAACAAGAATACCCACAAACATCACAAGAATGTGGCTTTTCTCCAGTGTGAGTTTTCATATGTTGCACTAAATTTGATTTTCTAGAAAAAGAATGCCTACAAAGTTCACAAGAATGTAACTTTTCCCCAGTGTGAGTTCGCATATGTTTCACTAAATTTGATTTTTCAGAACAAGAATACCCACAAACTTTACAAGAATGTGGCTTTTCCCCAGTGTGTGTTCTTATATGTGTAACTAAATATGACTTTTTAAAACTAGAATACCCACACTCTTCACACGAATGTGGTTTTCCCCACATTTTTATTTTCTTATGAATTTGTTCTTGCTGTGAATTTGTCATTCTACTGGACGCCAAACATTTTCCCATTAGTTAAGTTACTCCAACCAAGGTTTTTACTTGTCCCTTGAAGTGCAGTAGTTTTTATTTCTCTTAGTGTCTGTTTTCCTATGTACTATTAGTTCTATTTTTAAAACAAGTGTGAATTCTCATGTAACTTACTTGGAGAACAAGAATATCCACACACTTCACAAGTATCTCACAACAAGAATATACACAGACTTCACAATAATGTTGCTTTTCCACAAAAATCACAAGTGTGAGTAATCATATTTGTCACTAAATCTTATTATCTAGAACAAGAATATACTCAAACACCACAAGAATGAGATTCTCATAGTCTGAACTAACGATGCTTTTTTTCAGAACAAGAATGTTCATACATTTTACACAGACATTGCTTTCTTCTTATTATTTCGATTTATTTTTTATTTTTTTAATGCTGGGGATGAAGAATCCTACCAGATGCAAAAGAATTTTCTTATCTCATATATTCCAAATAGTTGATCATTTTAATGCTGACCTTTTCTTAAAAGCAATTGTTTTATCTTCAAAAGAATGTTTCCAGATATATTGCCTTTCTCTCTTTTTATTTCGATTTATTTATCATTTTAAGCAGAACATTTTCTTACCATTTCATATATTCCAAATCTTTGATCATTTTTATGCTGACCTTCTCTTAAAAACAATTGTTTTACATTCAAAAGAAATTCATTTTCCTATGTGTTTTCACATGTGACTTGGTAAACCAGATAAAAAAAGAATATTCCCGCGTTTTACAAACTTATTTTTTTCAATGTAGGTTCTCATGTGTGCCATTAAATTTGATGATTTTAAAATAAAATCACACTTAATAAAATATGGCTTTTTATAATAATGTGTGCCATTTAATGTGATGTTTTTATAATTTAATCACACGATAAAATATGGCTTTTTATAAAGATGTGTGCCATTAAATGTGATGTTTTTATAATTTAATCACACAGTAAAATATGTCTTTTTATAATAATTTGAACCATTTAATGTAATGTTTTTATAATAAAATCACACTTAATAAAATATAGCTTTTATAATAATGTGTGCCATTAAATGTGATGTTTGTGTAATAAAATCACATAATAAAATATGGCTTTTAATAATAATGTGTGATATTAAATGTGATGTTTTTATTAAGTCACACAATCAATTTGTAATTCTGTTTTCTTTTGATTTATTGTAAAATCAATCACATATTTCACAAAAAACTGATATTACCTTCAAAATGTGTTGTTTTCACAACTATTTCATAAAATTCGTGAATAATATAGTTTAGTAAATAAATCTTCCCATAGATGTCGCTGCCATCTTCCAAATTAGGCAACTGTTGTTACAATTATTGTTGAAAAGATCATATTCCATAGGGTCCAATTGGGAAAACCTGCAAAAAAATATTCAGTATTTTAGTATTTGCATCCATGTATTCTGCTTATTGCTGTCAATATTTTTTGATTGAACTAATAATCCCTAAATAATTCACAGTGAATGATCATAGGAGACATGAAAAAAATATTGTATTGAACTCATAAATAATTTCATGTGATACATCATAGTATTATTGGATTGAATTATTAAATAATTTAATGTGAAACATCATAGTATTATTGGATTGCATTCAAATAATTTCATGTGAAACATCATAGTATTATTGGATTGCATTCATAAATAATTTAATGTGAAACATCATAGTATTATTGGATTGTATTCATAAAAAATTTAATGTGAAACATCATAGTATTATTGGATTGTATTCATAAATAATTTAATGTGAAACATCATAGTATAATTGGATTGCACTCATAAATAATTTAATGTGAAACATCATAGTATTATTGGATTGCATTCAAATAATTTCATGTGAAACATCATAGTATTATTGGATTGCACTCATAAATAATTTAATGTGAAACATCATAGTATTATTGGATTGCATTCAAATAATTTAATGTGAAACATCGTAGTATTATTGGATTGTATTCATAAATAATTTAATGTGAAACATCATAGTATTATTGGATTGTATTCATAAATAATTTAATGTGAAACATCATAGTATTATTGGATTGCACTCATAAATAATTTAATATGAAACATCATAGTATTATTGGATTGCACTCATAAATAATTTTATGTGAAACATCATAGTATTATTGGATTGTATTCAAATAATTTAATGTGAAACATCATAGTATTATTGGATTGTATTCATAAATAATTGAATATGAAACATCATAGTATTATTGGATTGAATTCATAAATAATTTAATGTGAAACATCATAGTATTATTGGATTGTATTCATAAATAATTTAATATGAAACATCATAGTATTATTGGATTGCACTCATAAATAATTTAATGTGAAACATCATAGTATTATTGGATTGTATTCATAAATAATTTAATGTGAAACATCATAGTATTATTGGATTGAATTCATAAATAATTTAATGTGAAACATCATAGTATTATTGGATTGAATTCATAAAAAATTTAATGTGAAACATCATAGTATTATTGGATTGTATTCATAAATAATTTAATGTGAAACATAATAATATTATTGGATTGCACTCATAAATAATTTAATGTGAAACATCATAATATTATTGGATTGCACTCATAAATAATTTAATGTGAAACATCATAGTATTATTGGATTACACTCATAAATAATTTAATGTGAAACATCATAGTATTATTTGATTGCATTCATAAATAATGTAATGTGAAACATCATAGTATTGGATTGCACTCATAAATTATTTAATGTGAAACATCATAGTATTATGGGATTGCATTCATAAATAATTTAATGTGAAACATCATATTATTATTGGATTGCATTCAAATAATTGAATGTGAAACATCATAGTATTATTGGATTGTATTCATAAATAATTTAATGTGAAACATAATAATATTATTGGATTGCACTCATAAAATATTTAATGTGAAACATCATAGTATTATTGGATTGCATTCATAAATAATTCAATGTGAAACATCATAGTATTATTGGATTGCACTCATAAATAATTTAATGTGAAACATCATAGTATTATTGGATTGTATTCATAAATAATTTAATGTGAAACATCATAGTATTATTGGATTGTATTCATAAATAATTTAATGTGAAACATCATAGTATTATTGGATTGCATTCATAAATAATTCAATGTGAAACATCATAGTATTATTGGATTGTATTCATAAATAATTTCATGTGAAACATCATAGTATTATTGGATTGTATTCATAAATAATTTAATGTGAAACATCATAGTATTATTGGATTGTATTCATAAATAATTTAATGTGAAACATCATAGTATTATTGGATTGTATTCATAAATAATTTAATGTGAAACATCATAGTATTATTGGATTGCATTCAAATAATTTCATGTGAAACATCATAGTATTATTGGATTGCATTCATAAATAATTTCATGTGAAACATCATAGTATTATTGGATTGTATTCATAAATAATTCAATGTGAAACATCATAGTATTATTGGATTGTATTCATAAATAATTCAATGTGAAACATCATAGTATTATTGGATTGTATTCATAAATAATTCAATGTGAAACATCATAGTATTATTGGATTGTATTCATAAATAATTTAATGTGAAACATCATAGTATTATTGGATTGTATTCATAAATAATTTAATGTGAAACATCATAGTATTATTGGATTGCATTCAAATAATTTCATGTGAAACATCATAGTATTATTGGATTGCATTCATAAATAATTTCATGTGAAACATCATAGTATTATTGGATTGCATTCATAAATAATTTAATGTGAAACATAATAATATTATTGGATTGCACTCATAAATAATTTAATGTGAAACATCATAGCATTATTGGATTGCATTCATAAATAATTCAATGTGAAACATCATAGTATTATTGGATTGCATTCATAAATAATTTAATGTGAAACCATAGTATTATTTGATTGCATTCAAATAATTTAATGTGAAACATCATAGTATTATTGGATTGCATTCATCAATAATTTAATGTGAAACCATAGTATTATTTTATTGCATTCAAATAATTTAATGTGAAACATCATAGTATTATTGGATAGCATTAATAAATAATTGAATGTGAAACATCATAGTATTATTGGATTGCATTCAAATAATTGAATGTGAAACATCATAGTATTATTGGATTGCACTAATAAATAATTTAATGTGAAACATCATATTATTATTGGATTGCGTTCATAAATAATTTAATGTGAAACATCATAGTATTATTGGATTGCATTCATAAATAATTTAATGTGAAACATCATAGTATTATTGGATTGTATTCATAAATAATTTAATGTGAAATATAGTATTATTGGATTGCATTCATATAATAGAATGTGAAACATCATAGTATTATTGGATAGCATTCACATAATTGAATGTGAAACATCATAGTATTATTGAATTGCATTCAAATAATTTAATGTGAAACATCATAGTATTATTGGATTGCATTCATAAATAATTTTATGTGAAACATCATAGTATTATTGGATTGCATTCATATAATAGAATGTGAAACATCATAGTATTATTGGATAGCATTCACATAATTGAATGTGAAACATCATAGTATTATTGGATTGCATTCAAATAATTTAATGTGAAACATCATAGTATTATTGGATTGGATTCATAAATAATTTTATGTGAAACATCATAGGGGACATGTAAAAAAATAGATTCATTTAACTTTACACAGGAAAGTGTTGATTACAATAGTTAATATTATATCTAGAGTTTTTATATGATTTTCATCATAGTAAGAAAATAAACATTTTATATATATATATATATATATATGTGTATATATAAACATACATGTATCTTAATGTAACAATGTTTTATATTATTTTATCATAATAAAAATAAACATATATAAATATTAATGTTACAATGTTTTATATGTTTTCTATTATAGCAAGAAAAAACATTTATATACATGTATCTTAATGTTACAATGTTTTTTAAGATTTTCATCATAGTAAAAAACATGTATATATATATATATGTATATAAATATGCATGTATCTTAATATTGCAATCTTTTTATATAATTTTCATCATAGAAAGAAAATAAACATGTATATACATATGACATTGTCACAGAAACTTATTAAAAGGGGAGTTTTCTAAACCATGCTAGAAAATATATTTTAATTGGGAGTATCCAAGACATTTCCAAAGCTCACATTAGAATATGTATTATTATTGTCACATATGAGTTGATGCAACTACCATAACTAACATTGTCTTGGATAAGATTTTAAAATGAGTCTCAAATATAATAGGTCTTGCTCTTATGCCGAAGCTCCACTCTCTGCCTCCCTCTCACAAGTTTAAATCCCTATACCCGTTTTTCAAGTAATTAAATTGAATATGTTCTGATAAATATATTGTAATTTTACAACCCATGACATATGTCTTCTTATTAAGATAAGCAGCAAAGTCCCGCCCATTCCCCGTTTATATCTCTATATACCAGAAAGCATTTTACTTGTCTCCATCGGTCTGCTACACTTTGGTTTTATACCTGTTTCTATGTTTCTATATTTATATATTCACCCTAATTTATATGAACATAAAAATATTTTTAAACACATGCATTTAACTTATGTTGATTGTTTGATCTTTTAAGACTATATATTTAAATTACTATAAACAGATACTACATATAAAATCTAACCGTATTACTATATAATATCCATGAATTTTTGTTCCTAATATTACCTCCTAACGTTCAGGTGGCACTGTGACTTGTTTCGGGTGAGAAAACAGAAAAAAAAACATATCCGTTCACCAATAATTGATCTGAATGTTAACATTATTTGCAACGGTTTCATGTTTGATGTTTAAATATTAGTAATACAAATTTTTAAATAGATTTGCTGTTTCTTCTCGTGTATTTCTCAATTTCTCCATCCTCTTATTCTAACTTTTTGTAGGAAAAATATCTGCTTCCCTTCAATTCAGTTTAACATTAAATTACTTGTAATCAATTATAAGCATTTTAATGATCTTTTACTTAAAATATTGAAAAGATTACGAATCTTTTAATTACTATATACAAACAATAAACACATTTGAATTTATCGTCTTAATTTCTTTTTTTGTCCAGGATTTACTTTTTTTATTTGTTTTTTTCTTCACGTTTATTTAATGTAATCCAACTTTCATCATATCCCATTATCAACTGACCTCCAGTTAGAAAATGTAGCCAAACATTTTATGACAATGCAACTAATACATTCATATTTAACTAAACTGTTACTTTACTCACATGTAATATAAGTATTTGCAATGAATTGAAAAATGTTTAATGGTTTATCTTCTATTATTCAAAAATCCTTTTTTCATATTTTAAACGGATTGTCACAATGTATTCTCTTTAATCAACAGATTTTATCATGTATTTTACAATCTGATTTAATCGAATTTAGTAATTAAAGAATCATTTAGTTTGTTTATATGAAAGTCGCTACAGACAAGATATGAAGCCACTTGATATAAGAAGTATTTAAAAAATTAAAAATGATAACAGCAAAGACAGCAAATAACTATCTTTGTCTGAAAAACACCACATGATAGGTGAGAAAAAAGTAGGAATAGACTTCAAAAATCCTAAGGGTTGGAGAAGGAAGGTACTCTCATATGTGATGTATTGTAATGAGATACCTGAACAGCAAATTGATGAAGAGTACTAAATTAACAAGTCGTTGTGGGCACATCTGCATTGAATAGCATTTAGGTTTGGAAGACAAACTACTCTTGTCCGAATGCTGACAGTCGACACTTCATTCAAATGATTTCTTTTCTATTATTTGAAAATAATTTTTTTTCATATATTTCTTAATGGATTGTAACAGTGTATTCCCTTTAATCAAACGATCATATTATGTGTTTTACAATCTGATTAAATCGAATTGACTTAACAAAGTTATTTAACTTGTTCATATGAAGGTCGCTACAGAGAAGGTATAAAGTCACTTGATATAAGAAGTATTAAAACGAACTAAAGATAATAAACGCAAAAGAAGCAGATAAATATTTATCATAGTCTTGAAAAAAACAAAGTGATAGGTAAGAAAAAACAAGTAGGAAAAGACTTCCAAAATCCCAAGGTTTGGAGAAGGAAGGTATTCACATATGTGATGTAATGAGATAGTTGAACAGTGTATTGATGACGGTATTCACATATGTGATGTATTGTAATGAGATAGTTGAACAGTGTATTGATGAAGGTATTCTCATATGTGATGTATTGTAATGAGATAGTTGAACAGTGTATTGATGAAGGTATTCTCATATGTGATGTATTGTAATGAGATAGTTGAACAGTGTATTGATGAAGGTACTCTCATATGTGATGCATTGTAATGAGATAGTTGAACAGTGTATTGATGAAGAATACAAAATTAACAAGTTGTTGTGGGCACACCAGCAATGCATAGCATTTAGGTTTGGAAGATGAACGACTCTTGTCGGAACACGAACAAAATGGTCGACAATCTAACCACATCCGACACTTCCTTTAACAGGTATATGTATAACTATTTGTTTGTCAGAATAGTCATATCAATTGGTTGAGAGTCTGTACACAGTTGACACCTCTCTCAACAAGTATATGTATCTTTGATCTCAAAAAAGGAAAACCTCACATGCCCCCTAAGTGTGGCTTGGTTTACAATGCATTGTAAATTACACTGTAAAGAATCTACTATTGATTTTATAAATTATTTGTATAGATAATGTTTGTATAGATAATGTTTGTATAAATAATGGCTGGAATTAAGAATTTTACAGGCAAATGCAGAGTATCATGGGGCAATTGTGCTCTGAACAGAAACATTCATTTAGAACCCTCTCATGTCATATCAAAGTACCTACTGTTGATTGTATATGCTGGGCCTTTCTACTTGCGCAGTGATAATAGTTCCTATTTACAATGTCTCCCCACGGGATATACTTAGACACCAGGGTCGTTTTTTAATGTGGAAAAAAGGAACAAGAATAAAAATTGTCTCAGTCGTGAAGGATTTCTCCTCCACTGACAGAGAACAAGAAATTAAAGTGCAGCATCTGAAGAACAGATACTACACTTTGATCTTGACCCGAAAAATAGTTAAATTAAAATTTAAAAGGCAAAAAATCCAGTATTATGGTTCAATTGTGCTCTTAACAGTAACATTTATTTCTATTTTTCTTGTGTGGTAATAAAACTTTTCAAATAAAATTGCAATGTTAGATTGTGTAAGGCGTAAACTTTAGTCACACTCAATTGTTCCTTTTTCCATTATTGATACTTATCAGAGACATTTCATACAAAATCTATCTTAGGATATTGCAAGGCCCATAAAGTAAATTTGTGTAAATTTAGAAAAACAACAAAAACAAGCGTTGCCGTTTAGGAGTACGTGGGGAACAAACTCACACGGACACACATAGACAAAGTTTCTTTTATATAATAATAGAGATATATAACATTTTAAAGTAGCTTATAAAAAGTATCCTCAAACTATAAAAAAAATATATATTTCAGATTTTAAAATGATAAATCTCTTTCCTGTACTAATTTAATGTAAAATGACAACCCACTTAAGGACCAATCGTTAATAGTTTCCAGTTTTGTGAGTTATAATAAATATATTAATTATTAAAAAGTGTCATTCGATTTATTTTGGTTTTGTTTATATAAAAATAGGAGAGCCGTAGATTTTTTTAAAATTTCAATGTTAAATATTTTAGTAATTTCATTTTCGATCCTAATTCAAATAAATATGCCCTCTCCTCATTAATAATAATTTTACTATTTCGAACGCCAGTTTTAACATGGGGAAGAATGTTCTTGCAGACTAGTTTGTACTTTCACCTAACAATTTAATCAACAAAAAGATCATTTCATAGTTTACACAAAATAAACAATAATTCAAATAAAAATGGCCTTCCCTCATTAATAATAATTTTACTATTTCGAATGCCAGTTTTAACATGGGGAAGAATGTTCTTGCAGACTAATTTGTGCTTTCACCTAACAATTTAATCAACAAAAAGATCATTTCATAGTTTACACAAAATAAACAATAATTCAAATAAAAATGGCCTTCCCTCATTAATAATAATTTTACTATTTCTAATGCCAGTTTTAACATGGGGAAGAATGTCCTTGCAGACTAATTTGTGCTTTCACTTAACAATTTAACCAACAAAAAGATCATTTCATAGTTTACACAGAATAAACTATAATTCAAATAAAAATGGCCTTCCCTCATTAATAATAATTTTACTATTTCGAATGCCAGTTTTAACAATTTAACCAACAAAAAGATTATTTTATAGTTTACACAAAATAAACAAACAATGCTTAACACAAAGCCAATATATAACAATTAAATCTTACTAAAGACTAAAATTTTTTCTTCTTCCTACCTGGATATTCTTTTTGTGTTTTATACTTATTTTGAAGCGTTTATTTACTTAAAAAAACATTGTGATAAATTTACGTTAGAACAATAAATAAAAATAACTTCGTCCATTTTATTCATTTATTTTTTTTCGATGGTAAACTATTCCAGGTGAAATTATAAAGTTTTACCATTTATTATTCTTTTTACAACTTTAGGTTTGTACTAATTTGTGAAGGTCAATAAACATATTTTAAGAACAATTTATAAGAAAAGAACGAAATTGATCCTTAATCTAAAATCTAAAATATTGTATAAAACATTTTTAAAAAATAAAACATCATTTTTAGCTACATAATCGGTAAGTGTCGATAGGAAAAAAATGGGTTTGTATTACTGTACACATAGATTCGAAAAAATTGTTAAAAAACAAATATATAACAAATAAATATTATTAAAATCAAGCTAAGTTACTTTTCTACCAAACTGGATATATTTTTCATGTTTTTATTCAATGTAACATATTAGAAAATTCAAGATGGCGCCTAACTCTCTCTTTAACACGGTAAGTTTGAGAAAAGGTGTTATAAATTAAAAAAAAAACTGGATAAAATACTGTTAAAAACTCCCTGAATATATGTTACCGCGACATAGGTTGACATATATTCGGCGGGTTTTTAATAGTATTTTGTCAGTTTTTTTTTATTTATAACACCATTTCCCAAAGTTACCGTGTTAAAGAGAGAGTCAGACGCCATCTTGAATTTTCCAATACATCGGTAAACACTGTATGTTTTTCGAGCTGAATAAACATGTTACATTGAATAAAAACACGAAAAATATATCCAGTTAGGTAGAAAAGTAACTTATCTTGCCTTTGATAACATTTATTTGTTATATATTTGTTTTTTTGACAATTGTTTCGAATCTATGTGTACAGTAATACAACCCCTATTATTGTGAAACCCCCAAAAATTAAATATCGAAAAATCTGTGTATTTAAATATCTAATAATAACTTTGAATTAAATTATTGTTTTTTATGGTAAATATTATTTTCTCATGAATCATAAATCATATTTAAATAAACACATTTTGTACAAAATTCAAAATTCAATGTATCAGATCGAAAAATATATTTTGAGGAGAATTCTTAGGAGATTCATATTTTTTAATCAAGTCTGTAATGAAGTATGCTATAATCGTTATTTTTTTATTTATTTATTGTCTATTGGGTTGCAATAAAAATAAACTTTTTAAATGATTTTTGCAAAAGTTATTTGATGTAATTTTTTTAAAAGCGTTTAAAGAAAAAAATAATTTACCTTTCATTGCTGCAATTCAATATGAAAAAAAGAAATGGATGGATTCGTTTTTGTTTTCAAAACAAAATTTTGTTTTGTTTGTTAGGATTTCTTTAGTAAATTGATGCAACTTGTGTTTTGTGTGTATTAAATTCATTAAGAAATAAAATATATGAAAATATAAAAGAATCAAAATTAAAACATGAACAACACGATTTAAAAGTGAAATTATTTACATAAAAAATCAAAGGACAAAGGGTTATTGTGAACCGGTGTAATCATTATATTCCGTTCTTCGTTTAAAAATGCCCTTTCATTAGTTAAGCATGTCAAATTGTTTTCTTATCAAGTTTAAATAATTTGTTTCAATACTTATTGCGATTTATTTTGTGAATTAATATTCTGTAGATACGATTTAAAATCAAATACAAAAAAAACATTTTTGTAATCTTACTTTTTTGGACTAGTCGAAATGTGAGCACGCACGACTATTAATTGAATGTGAAGAATTGTGAAAAAAAGAACGCATGATCCCGTGACGTCAGACTTGTGTTAACGATACGAACCATGAGAAAGCAGAAGCGACTTAATGATTCTTGGTTTTCTTTTTAAAACTGCAATTAATAATTAATCTTTGTTATAATTTTGTTAGGTTTTAAGATTTACACAGTTTAATAATTAATGATATAAACATTTGTATATTACATATGAAATACGGTGTTGCTAAATATATACGAGTGTTCATTTGGGTAATTACCGGCTTCCATACATTTGTGCAATAATGATTTTAATCGGTTTTAATCTGGAGATATAATAGCTGGCAAGAGCCATGTTTATATTAAAACTTAAAACAAAAAAAAAATTAATACAATTAATTAAAAATCTATGTTGTAATGGAACATTTTGAAATACTAGAATTTTAATCGTTTTAATCTTTTAAAAATCAACTAATTTGTTCGAAGTTTCTTTTTCTTGGTAGTTTAACTGATATATATATATATATATAATAAAAAAAACGCTATTAATAAAAAATAATATTAAATTTATATCAATTTATTAATTGCAACTGCAAGGTAAGTTTTTGGTCAATGCGTGTACTTACATTTTTAAATAAATATTTTTTTTTTACTTATTTGAGCTAATGTTTCATAATAAATAGAAATTTCGATCGATGTAAATATATTTTTGTTCAAATTTCGAAACGCACTAAAAATATTTCCCCTCATATATTTTACGGAAACTGCATTTTATATGCAATTTCATTCTAAAATGGATAAGTATCGAAAATTTCACAAAAATCTGAACATTAGTTTATTTTTGCTAGATTTATTAAACACGGGTATGTTTTCACGTTCAGAATGCTTACTACATTAGAACATGATTTTCGTCTCGCAATTTCATTATTTTCGTACGATGAAAAAATATATTACTAGTTTATTTTGCCTTTCTTCTTTTAAATAGTACAAACGTTATATTGATAATATTAATTTATAATAAAGTTACATCGTGTTATATATTATTATTCTGTAGTGAATATTTGAAGTGCCTAAAGATGAGAACATTAGTCTGAATAATCCAAATTATCATCATCTAAAAATATTTCACATAAACAACTCAAATAAAAGTATTGAATTATACAAACGATGAAGTTAGTCAAATTAGTTGATTTGTCTGATGGGCCGAGGGTACCGGATTGACAGTTCCTGGCTGCTGTTTCCGGCTGGTAGTTTTAGGTGTAAGTGCGATCAAACAACTGGGGGCCGCTACGTTGAAAGATGGCCAAGTAACTTTCGGACGCCTCGGTGCAGTAGGAATGGCAAGAGTGGCGGATGATAAAAATATCAGAACGCTAAAACCGGAGGCTTGCTGCATCGAGGACGAGGATTTCCTGGCGAGGTTTGATGGTGAGAGGTGGACGGTGGAATGGAAATGGATCTCCGGGCCTCTGGAACTAAGAAACAAAGTAAGCTGCCACGAGTAAACACTGCGAGAAGAAATAAGAAAAGGATTTGAGGAAGAAGTGGAGAGGTGGATAGAGGAGGAAATTCTGATACCGTGGACAAGGGAAGAAAAAGGATTGCTACAATTACTGGCGGTTGTACAACCCACAAAGAACAAAGTTAAA
>NC_136527.1:180146760-180254260 GCF_053919585.1 Euprymna scolopes
ATGTATATTCATGTTTATTTAATTTATTTATTTGTTTTCTATTGTTTTTTCTAGTTTTAAAGTGATTTTGTATCGCTGTCCTAGAGTAAGTTTTATTTTATGAACACAATTGTTTGCTATTTCTCGTCTACAGTTTAATAGATTTTTTGGTTCTTTAAAGTACAGTATAGCAAATTTTTCATGAAGACATCATTTACATGGGTCGGCTAAATGTCTACGTGTGGTAGCTTGTCTTATTATTTTCCATTCGACTACCGGCGAATGTCCGCTTTCTTTGAGTTCCCAGTATTTATTCGCTAGTGTTGTTTTTATATGGTGTTTATTTTTATTTTTGAATGTACTTTTGTTGTCATTGTATTGGGTTTTGAAATAATAAAAATAATAATAACAAACCAACCCTGGACAAGAACAGCCATACCATAAATAAAAATAATAACGAACAAGATAAATGCAACTGTAGACATTTGCCCAGTTCAAAATAAATGTATAACAAAAAGCGTAGTTTATCAAGCAACAATATTTGCGAAAGAAAACCTGAATAACAAGAAATATTATGTAGGCATGACTTCCTTAGATTTCAACCCATGTAAATTATGCCTTCATGAAAAATGTGCTATCCTGCACTTTAAAGAACCCCAAAATCTATTAACCTGTAGACGAGAAATAGCAAACAATTGTGTTCACAAAATAAAAATTACTCTAGGATAGCGATATAAAAAGCTTGTATTTCTTAGATTGAAAAGGGTCTTTGTTTGTTCAGTCAGTGATTTATTGTACGTACTTTACATGGCGGTAGGAAAAAGAACGAGGGATGTTTTTCACATTGTTAACTTGCGTGCCAGTGATAGAATACTAATATGTGAATGACGATACAAAAATATTTAATTTCATGTATTTTTTATTTACAGATGTTCCTGCTTGAACGTCTTGATTGAATTTGAATAGATCATCCTATTTTAAAACAAAAAATGATTGATTTGTGAAGACAGCAAAGACTTTTCTTCGAAAATGAATTTTTATAATTTTTTTATTCAACAAATTTTCTGAAATAATAGAGAAAATTGTACATCTCGAAGATTTTGTTTGTGAAATTTGCGTTTAATGTTCACAGAAATTAAAATGTATTAACAGATTGAATCAAATTGCAGAAAATATGTGCCTTAAAAAAAACCATAGTACTAAGAAATATATACAGAGGAAACAGTAAATTCTAAATGTTTTGAAAGTCTGTCTGTTCTCAAATTTGTTTTGATAAAAATCCGAGGACCATATATTGTATCATTCAGAACTCTGCTGATAATCTTGTTCGTTTAGTGAAAGATGCAGGTCTGTAGTGAAGAAAAAACACATTCTTGTGAAGTGTGTGGATATTCTTGTTCTCAAAAATCATCGTTAGTTACACATATGAGCACTCACACTGGAGAAAAGCCACATTCTTGTGAAGTGTGCGGATATTCTTGTTCTCAAAAATCACAGTTAGATACACATATAAGCACTCACACTGGAGAAAAGCCACATTCTTGTGAAGTGTGTGGATATTCATGTTCTCAAAAATCAACGCTAGTGAAACATATGAGAACTCACACTGGGGAAAAGCCACATTCTTGTGAATTCTGTGGATATTCTTGTTCTATGAAATCAAATTTAGTGAGACATATGAGAATTCACACTGGGGAAAAGCCACATTCTTGCAAAGTGTGTGGATATTCTTGTTCTGAAAAATCCAGCTTAGTAATACATATGAGAACTCACACCGGGGAAAAGCCATATTCTTGTGAAGTGTGTAGGTATTCTTGTTCTGAAAGAAAAAATTTAGTTAGACATGTTAGAACTCACACTGGGGAAAAGCCACATTCTTGTGAAGTGTGTGGGTATTCGTGTTCTGAAAAATTAAAGTTAGTAATGCATGTGAGAACTCACACTGGGGAAAAGCCATATTCTTGTGAAGTGTGTGGATATTCGTGTTCTGAAAAATCAACATTAGTGAGACATATGAGAACTCACACTGGAGAAAAGCCATATTTTTGTGGACTATGTGAATATTCTTTTTCTCACAAATCAAGTTTAGTGAGACATATGAAAACTCACACTGAGGAAAGGTCAATGCCGGTTTTGCCACTCAGCAATTGAGAGCCCAAGCCTCCTAATGTCTGCATGCCCAATCTCATTGGCAGATGGCCTTTACACTGCCCGTCACAACAAAGTATGTAAGTACCTATATTGGAAGATCTGTGGAGAGATGCAACTTGACAGAGCAATGGACATCTGGGAACATGAACCACCACCGATAACATTAAATGGAAAAGTGATCCTGTTCTATGACAAAGACATACAGACGGGCAGATACATAAAGACAAAGCTATCAAACCAGATACTGTAATATGGAATAAGCCCGAAAGAACTGCGCTCATTATCGATGTAACAGTCCCAAATGATTTTGGCCTTACTAGAGCTGAACGGGAAAAGATAACAAAATATCAGGACCTAAAAAATGATCTCAAAACGACATGGTCTCTGAAAGAAATAAACATTATACCGGTTGTGATAGGAGTAACTGGTCTAATAAAAAAGAACATTCAGAAATACTTAGAAGCAATTCCTGGAAGACCAAGCTGTAATGAGATCCAAATAGCAGTCATAAATGGAACAGCATCTATTTTTAAAAGAGCTTTCGGATATAAATTTGAATCATAACAGAATCAAGTGTTAGCTCCAGAAAGGAGCCCCTTTATATCTTAAAACTTACTGAAGTTAAATAAAAAAAAAATGAGGGAACGGCCATATTCTTGTGAAATGTGTGGAATTTCTTCCCCTTCAAAATCAGATTTAATTACACATATGTCCTCGAGTGTCTCAGGTCTCTCTGTAAAAGGTTTATTAGAACAACCTGGTATGAAGATACTTGTTCCATAGAAGTAAAACCTGACCAAATATTCAAAATCACATAGTATTCGCTGCCCAAATAAGATCTCCTCACTATGGCTAACCCACATTAGCTTTGACGAGGAATGGTGCACTTCCCCATGCATGTTACCTCGAGTAAGTGCACGAAGCTGGATACTCCACCAGACTAGATATATTCTTGTTCTGGAATCCAGTAAGACCAAGAGACCAAAATTAAAGATATACTACACCGTATGGAAATCGTTAATTGGGGAGAGGAAAATTATGTTCTCAATTTCTTTACTAACTCAGTGTTTGAGAAATAAAGAACTTAAATGGAACATTCGAATATCTATGTATCTCATATAAAGTTCAAGTGTTAGCCCCATGTTGTGGGCCCCTTTATTTCTAAGAACTTCGACTGAAGTAAAATAAAACAAAAAGGAAAAGCCACAATCTTGTTAACTGCATGACAAATCAAGTTTAGTCAAACCCATGAGAAACCACTGGGAAAAACACTATTAATGTAAAACATGTGAATATTCTTATTCTATAATCTTAATTTTTGTGCTATGAGAAATATAGCATATTAATAAAAATTTATTTTAATTCAAGTCAAGTAATTCAAGGCAAGAAGAAGAGAATATAGTACATAAGAATAAGAAACAATTGGTTTAAAACTATGAAGTCTTCAAAAATATAAACATTTTACCAAATGGACTCATAAAGCATTGAGAAATGTTATGCATATTTATGACTAGTTTTATTCTAAAATCTTAATTTTAGTGATTCCTATAAGAAATATGTTCTATTAATAAAAACATTTTCATTCAAACCATGTCAATTGATCGTTCTAAACAGAAGAGAATATCGTACATCAGAAGAAGCTGTTATACAAAACAGCAGGTACAAAGTGTTGTTATTGAAAATATGCAAAATAGACAAATCTTTCTTCTTGCAAATCCTGTGCATAGTCTTGTACAAAAGTTTAGAATTTCCACTGAGGAAAATGCAAAGAAATTTAAATGTAAAGAATTGAAAATAAAAGAATGAACAGCATATTTATGTATCTCGATTGGAATGTATAAGAAAGCATGTAAATTTCATTCATCCAGGAGCATGCACCATCCACAGCTAGAACAAAAGGATTGGACAATTTTAAACAAAAAAAGAGTAATGACTATATCTCAATGTAAGTAAAATACGGCTAAAATGTCAGAACATGGAAAAATCTCTGCATAGACAAACTACTAAATTTGTGGTAAAATTATTTTTGTCATCAATCTATTTATGATTGTTGTAGAAAAAAAAACCTTAACGTTGCTTTGATTACCAAAACGTATAAGATAGTGTGCAACACTGGCATTTACTACAATTCTTCGATTGTCGTTAGATCCATTTGGTAATCAAGAAAACATTACTTTTTATATTAAGATGCGGAATAAGTATAACACGATATTTCACTAAGCAACGATAACAATCCTGCTTTGATTTCCAATAGGCCGTAAATGACAAAGTTCTCTCTGGTTTTCTCTCCTCTGATCTTGAGCGCATGGTACAGTGGGGGAAGAGGCAGCTGGTTACTTTTAATGCATATAAAACCAAGCTCCTATCATCAACGCTCTGACCCCCATTTGGCATCAATTGAAATGGATGGCTCTCATCTAAGGGAAGCTCCATGTTTTGATAACCTCCTGGGCTTGACCTTTACTCCTGTCGCTGGAAAAATGGAACGATCCTTCTACCGCTCCATAAGATATCTCACTGATACTGCGATTCTCTATCTATATAAAAGCTAAGTACGTCCAAGGATGGAGTCCTGCGGCCACATCTGGACAGGAGCTGCTAAAAACAGCTTATCCTGTATTGACAGTACAAAATAGGCTCCGTGGCTTAGTGGGAGATGTCATTTTCTCTTACCTGCAACCTCTCTCCCACAGGAGAGACGTGGCGAGCCTGTCTTGGTTTTATCGTTACTTCCATGGCAAGTGCTCGTCTGGGCTTCAGTCTCTGATCCCCCCTCGCCAATCTCTCACGATAAACACTTGTCTAGTTGAAACCACTGTCAAAAATTTCCCCCACTCTTTATCTGTACCAAAACCAACATGTAGATTCTATGAACAAAGCTACTTTCTTAAAATTGTACGCCTGTGGTACTCTGTTCTGTTTGTCCGTTTCCCACCTGACTACAACCTTGATGTCTTCAAGTCCAACATAAACAAAATCCTAATGAATCGCCCCTTTAAGTAATACACTTTATCAAATCTCCAATACTAACGATTACTACGATACTATCCCATTGATTACTGTACACGCAATAACTCTTATCGCTGAGTGGCTCCGGGCCTTGGTAAGTGGTGACTACCTTGTAAAAAGATCCATTTGGTAATCGAGAAAACATTGCTTTTTTATATTAAGATGTGGAAAAAACTATAACACAATATTTCATTAAGCAACAATAACAATTCCGAATGTGAACATATTAAAAGAAATCTTCCAAGTAAAAATCTTTTTTCTTTTAATCTTAGTTCAAGCTTTATGCCAGCTGAAATACAAAATAGTCAAATTACTAGGGAACAAATCTAAAATCTAGGATCTGGCAAGGTGCCGACTAAAATTAAAATATCTCTTCAGCATGGCTAGCTACAAGGCCATATGAGCTAATGACTGTGGAGCTACTATTAGTAAGGTTTACAAAATTAACAAGCTGGAGACGCCATTAGACCAAACCAAATATTGTCCTGGAATTCACCAAAACTATAAAGTCCACAAAAAAGACATAATATAGTTTAATAGTTTATTGAGAAAACGAATTAGTTACTACCAATTCGCTTACTTTAAGTATTAGAAGTTGGAAATAATGAAATATAAAATATTCAGAAATCAAATGCAACTCTTTCCTCCCACTAGAACGAAAAATTATATTTGATTTCATCACAAGAATGTAAATATCTTTTAAAAAGATATAGTAGAAAAATAAAGTAAACAATCAGTTTATATGAACAAACCTTCATTTGCACAAATCCAATTGAATTGAACAATAAAAAAGTTGATGTTGATATCGACAATTTAATGTCTGAATAAAACTCACAAAGTTGATAGAAAGAATTCATAAGCAATGTAATGGCCATTCAATAAAAGACAACTGTTTTATATGGTTTCGCTTTTCAAGATATGGAGGAACGAGAAATTCTATATTCGAGACTCAAATACAATTGTTTTATATGGTTTCGCTTTTCAAGATATGGAGGAACGAGAAATTCTATATTCGAGACTCAAATACAATTGTTTTATATGGTTTCGCTTTTCAAAATATAGAGGAACGAGAAATTCTATATTCGAAACTCAGATCCAGAATAAATAATAGCTATTACTACGACCAGCAAATAACTAATAAAAATTAGTTTATCACCAAAAATTTACATATCTCAGAAGATGGGTTAGAACTCAAATGAAAGCTGCCATTTTCAAAACACTAAAACAAATGATTACTTTACAATTAAATTTGTACAAAACCTATTTAATAGGCAATAAAAAATTTACGGTGACGTGAAAATTAGATTTTTTTATTTTTAGAGATATATAAAAATACATTATTTTCAGAGATCTATAAAAATACATTATTTTTAGAGATATATAAAAAATAAATTATTTTTTAGAGATATATAAAAATAAATTATTTTTTAGATATATAAAAATAAATTATTTTTTAGATATATAAAAATAAATTATTTTTAGAGATATATAAAAATAAAAAAGTTGAAATAAAAAAATGCCAATTACTCAAACAAGGATTTTATCATACATTACTTATCAAAGTTAAATTTTCTGAAATGCCTTTCTCATAGATGATATTTTTATATCAAAATTGCACGATGTCATTGAAGCCAATCATGGGATTCATATTTGGGAATTTGCTTGAATAAGTTATTTTCGAAGGAATGCTTGAATAACACAACTCCCACAAAATTGACCTTGCAATTTATTTAGGATATGCTCACCAATGCTTAAATGAATAACGCATTCCTCCCCCAAGAATCATTTATTGTAACACAATATCCCCACCAAACAAAATATTAATTCTAAACTCTAGATCAACTGATAAAAATTAATTAACCTCATTTAATATTGGCATTATTAACTTTAACATTTACCTTAGTTATGACAGTATGTTTTCAAGCTGAAAATTTGGTTATATTTTAAAGCTTATTAAAACTAAGTATTTTATATCTTCCACAATAATTTAATGCACATATTTAAGAAATTAAATATTGTTATCACTATTTAAATCATTGTAATTTGGATTTTATTTCGGCAAACACATATTGAATTTTCTTATTAATATCATGAATATTCTGATAAAATTTTTATTCAATTATTTAATGTTATTTGATTTGGATTTTATTTCAGCAAACACATATTGAATTTTCTTATTAATATCATCAATATTTTGATAAAATTTTTATTCAATTATTTAATGCTATTTGATATAGATTCAATTTTAACAAACACATATTGAATTTTCTTATTAATATAATGAATATTCTGATAAAATTTTTATTCAATTATTTAATGCTATTTGATATAGATTCAATTTTAACAAACACATATTGAATTTTCTTATTAATATCAATATTCTGATAAATTTCTTATTCAATCATTGAATGCTATTTGATTTTGATTTTATTTCAGCAAACACATATTGAATTTTCTTATTAATATCATCAATATTTTAATAAAATTTTTATTCAATTATTTAATGCTATTTGATTTGGATTTCATTTTTACAAATACTACACGTTTACTGAATTGTCTGTTGGATACCATTAATATTTTTGCAATAATTTTTTACGATTATTGTAATATGTTCATGTTTTCTAATTTCATTGTCATCCTTCAATGGGTTGGTATTTTTTAAAATTCCATATTTTCAATTAGATTTGTATAAGTATTTCTCGGCTGAATAACCTCGATATTCTGAAAATAAAGTTATTTATCACCGTATAACTTTGTTTTTTTATTAATCATAATCAACCCCCACCATAATAATAATGAAATTTATAAATTTAAATGTAGTTGCAGTGTGGACTACGTGGGTCGGATGTCGTTATGACTTTATAGTAGAGTTCAATTGCGCGTACCTAGCAAAATCAGGAATAGAACTTATCTACAGAGTATTTTTACGAAAACAACCGGTTTTCTATAGCTGAACATTTGCTTAAGAAGCTGGCATGTGCAACGATTTTTAGCACTGACTTATTCACAATTCTGAGTCATGCTAATTCGACCTATCACCTGGAGATCTTGGAGACTATTCACGTTCGTTTGAAGAAACCTTATCTCTGCAAGAAGAGGGAATGTCTCTTAGATTTGAACGTGATCAGTCTCAAAGTGATATCAAAAGATAATTTTAAAAAGAGGCAATGCAGATGAGTTTTAAAAGAAGGGGTAATTCCTCTAAGGGAAGTAACTCTATTTTACAAAATACGACGGTTGAAAAGAACTTGCTTGTGAAGAGTGCGACGTTTGCGAGAAGAAAGACCTGATTTAAAGAATTTCAAATATATACGTGTTAAATATAAGGCTTAACACAAATTAATTAGCTTTCTCGTGATTCGTTCAACTTTGAAAAGAATTTCTGGCGTTTATATCACTTAACACAAATTACTTAGCTTGTCGCAGCACGAGGGAGGAGAAAGCTATCTCGGCTATTATGGCTTTCGGTCCAAAACTCATACTTTTTGTGCGCTTTTGCGCATGCTCGTCACATATTCAATACTAGCAAGGATACCCGGAGTAGATTGGGATCGTATAAGACAATGAGAAAAATTTTGAACATACCTGCTATTCTTAAGACGGAGGAAGTTTTTATGACTATGTATCATTTGCCATCTATAGCAAAAGAATATTTTACCTACCTGTTTTCTTATTAAGGCAAACTACAAATAAGTTGTGAGAGCAGGTATCCAACACTTTTGTTTCGGTTCTGTTGTTGGAGTGGGGGATTCCTGATTGTAGATGGATTCCCTTTATCAGAAGGCTGTTGATTGTCTGACTGATTATTGTGGTAGGTAGCGTCTAGAAGGTCGTCATTTGCAGATCGTACAGCTTAATGAAAACGATCAATGATAAGGGCATGTTTTATGAGCACATTTAACACATTAAAAGGAAGCACGCCAAAAAGCAGGTTACGAACATTATATATATACAAAGAATATTTATTTACACAGAAGATTACGAACATTACATATATACATGAATATTTATTTACACAGAATATTACAAACATTACATATATACAAGGAATATTTATTTACACAGAATATTACAAACATTACATATATACAAGGAATATTTATTTACACAGAAGATTACGAACGTTACAGAGTGTTTGTATGCATGTGAACTAACATGAACGTAGATAAAATATCCGTTGCATGCTTGTGTGAATGAATTTATGCAAGAGTTCATATTATATGTTGGAAGTCCATTGTATGTTTAGGAGTTTTAATTATACATAAATGTTTAATTCTACCTTGTGGAAGGGAAACAATTCTGTCAAGTCGTGTTTAAGGGGATGTGTCCCTTACCTGAACGATAAGAAACATGATGTCATGCCGTAGGCACGCGAGGGAACAATGAGACATGGTGTCATCTCGACATCTCGAATGCAAAAATGAAGAAGAGAGAAAAAATGGAAGAGGTAACATAGAATGCCACCTGTTGGCAAAGCTAAGATTACCGCAAGGGCGGTAACCGGTGCATATAGAAGGTGCATATATAGATGTGTATGCAGTTTGATGAATGCCTGTTAGATTTGATAGGGTGTGTTCCTATAGCGGTAAGTTTTAAGCACTCGAGCATTTATTCAATATTTTTGAATAGCAGATTCATTGGTTCAAATTTCAAACACTCGAACATTTATTCAATATTTTTTAATAGCAAATTCATTGGTTAAAATTTCCAGCACTCGAGCATTTATTCAATATTTTTGCATAGCAGATTCATTGGTTCAAATTTCAAGCACTCGAACATTTATTCAATATTTTGAATAGCAAATTCATTGGTTCAAATTTTAAGCACTCGAGCATTTATTTAATGGCTAATTTATCTCCGGGCAGTAAGGTATCGATTTTAAAGATTAATTTTAGGATGTTGACATCGGGGATTACTATTGTTCAATCTAAAAGCGTGTATTGGTAATTAATCCAATCCATGCTTAGATTTGTCTGTTGTCTTCTACAAACATCAATAATGATCTTGTTAATCAACTGCTTCTTCATCCCAAAAGAGTATGTGTTGTAGTATACTGATATATATATATATATATATATAAAATAAATTCCACATCCAAACAACGTCGCAGCCCACAAGAGCAATGACAGTCAAAGAACCGGAAGTCCAAGACTCGGGTTTCGCCCTCATTTGGGCCCATCAGTTAGACACATCCGAACTCAGGATTTGAAACCCAAGCCCCTTGCGTTCGGATGTGTCTAACTGATGAGCCCACATGAGGGCGAAACTCGAGTCTTGGACTTCCGGTTCTTTGACTGTCATGGCTCTTGTGGGCTGCGACGTTGTTTCGCTGTGAAATTTATTATATACAATCTCTCACATTCTGAAAACCACACACATATATATATATATATATATATATATATATATATATATATATATATATATAAACATAACATGCATATATACGTGTCAAATTGTATAGCATGTACATAACCGTGCTCATGTAAATATGTCTCTGGACGTATGTATAGTGTTCTCCTTTCTGTTTTTTAGTATACAGCATTTACGGTATTCTCTGTGCGGGTATATATACATATTAAACCTGTTTACAACTGGAACAAATAACATACCCTTGCTGTCTTGGTGGTTTGTCATGCAGGACGAATACATTTCCTCTGAAGTAATATTTTCATATGAATTTATTCCATGGATGATACTTCTGTCTCAGTTGCAGACAATTATCTCTGTGTTCTACATCCTTACTAATTAGAAACTAAACACAGATTAATTTGTTATGAAGATTAGTCTCTAATTAGTCTATCTGCTTACATGAATTGCAGACACAAAATCTGTATCCAAGTCTACTGACCAACCCAGACTCTGGTTAGGCCAATTCTGACCGACGTTCTCTCTAACTAGATTATGTATAATAACACGTTTCTTTGTTCATTCTCTTACGTCACCAATAAGGTCATCGTATTGTTTATTGCATATAGTATTTTTATTTCCAAGTTAAAAAAACTATTTGTACGAATTTTATTATCTTTATCTTTCTGAATCAAATTCCAACTGTTATAATTTATTTTGTAACATTTTCCTTTATGGAAATATTTCATATTGAATAACATATAACAATCGCAGTGTTCTCCCGCTTTATCAACCGCTACCAAGGAGTCACAAAATGCAACAATATTTGGAAGTGAGACAGTATATTAACCTGTATTGTTTAATAGTCTCTCACTCGTTGTGGCTATGAAATTTATATTACATTTTACTAGCCATGCTTCTGTGACAACTTTATCAATAACCAATATAGTGAAACAATACAAGAATCGATGCAACTCTAACATTCCGCTTTGTAGTTGACGTCTGCTGAGGCAAACATTTTGTGTGATGTTCATTCACAATTTTTATTTTGGGATCAGAAGAACATTTGATGTATTGGCCTATGCTTGCTACTGAAGCTGGGTATGCGTGGTTTGTTTCAGTGAGACCTAAACCACATTCTCTCTGTGGTAAGTACAGCCTCTCCATGCACTGATGTTTGTAAATGACTCTATGAAGGGCCAGCATTTTCCGAGTTTGTACGTCAACGCAATTGATATGGTTATGTGGTCAATTGATTATGCCAAATCCATAAGAAACAACAGGTTTTGCCAATTGATTGATGAAGTAATTTTGTTTTTTGTGATAATTCTGATAAGAGGATTTTTAAAGTCATTTGAAGTATTCTCCCTGCGACTTTTCTCTCATCTTTTCATGTTCAAGTGTCGCATTCTCCTCTACTCCCAGGTATTTATAGACACCGTCTTCTCAAAGGTTTCAATATGACCATTGTCAAGATTAAGATGTTCTGATGCTGTCTTTTTTCTTTTCTTTTTGGTGCACTTAGTGGATTTGTCAAACCCAAACTCCATGCAGATGTTTTTGTATAATTTTTAACAATGTATATCAGAGAGACAAGTTGTTTCTCGGATTCTGCATAGAGTTTCAAATCGTCCATAAAGTGTAGATGGCTTACTCTTTTATTTTCCTCCTTCCTTCTGTCCATGCTGAGATTGTACCCAGCATCGGATCGTTTAAGTAGCTTACTTACTGGATGCATTGTGAGGAAGAAAAGGAGCGGTGAGAGGTTGTCTCTTTGGAATATTCCTCGCATGATCTAAATGTTTCGGGTTTGTATCTTTCATTCGGCATGCTGTAGCGTAATTGAGGTGCACCATCTGGCCATTTGTTTTTGGTTCGAGGCAAATAACTTGCAGCAAGAGATTTTGTCCGAATTCGGACATTATAATATTATTCTACTTCAACACGTAACATTTCTATATTAAAACATACTTGTCTGCCCTATAATGATTTAATTTCCAGAAATGTTTAACTTCATTCCGCATCACTCTTGTTATATCTCCTGTTCATTAGAGTGATGTGTTTTTTGTTTGTTTTTTTTGCTGATCGATTATGCTAAGTAATGTTACCAAATATACTCCTAGAGGTCAGATAATTTTCGAGTATTCTTGGAGAACATATTGCTTTGAAAATTTTACTCTTAAAGCTTATTGTTCAGAAATAAATTGGATCGTTTAAGTAGCTTACTTAGTGGATCCATTGTGAGGCAGAAAAGGAGCGCCAAGAGGCTGTCTCCCTGGAATATTCCTTGCTTAATCTTTGTTTGGGGGTCTGGGTCCTTCCTTCCATGTGCTGTAGGGTAGTTGATGTGCATCATCTGGGCATTTGTTTTAGAAGGAATGATTTAATATCAGTGAGCACATATGGTTCTGTTTACAAAAAGTTGGTCTTTTGTGCCTAGTTTTTTCATCTTACACCCCTCTGCTCACTTTCGAGGTAATCACCAGCAATCAGATGGGCGTATGTTGCATCAGCGATTATCTATATTAGAAGATTCTTAGTTGTTGTGAAGCAGCCGGTTGGTCGATATTTGTTAGTCATGTGGGTGTCCGCATTTTTGGGAATAAGTGACATACAGCCTAAAGTAAGTGCGATCAGATTTCTTTGTCTTCATTTGCAGTCTTCTATTTACAGTCTTCTATTTATTTATTTCTGTTTACAAGGAGTTGGTCTTTTGTGCCTAGATTTTCATCATCGATTATCCATATTAGAAGATTCTTAGTAAACGAATTAGGTGGCTCTTCATCACCACTGATGATTCTACTGAATGCCTTGGCAAAGTGATGATGAAGTGCGATCAGTTTTTTTCTGCCAGAAATTTGGTATGTTGTCTATTCCTGGGGTTTTGAAATTACTGTATCAAGCTACGTTCCTGCAGACAACTTCCTAGGTAATTTTTACAGCTGGCATCTTTTCTTTATCCTTGTTCGACTCTTTTATGGTATTTATCCAGTTGTGTTCTTTATGTACTTTAGTGTCCTCATAGAGTGGCCTCCAGAAGTTTTCAACTTGCGCTTGAGTTGGTGGGGAGCTCACCTTTATTTCTTCTCTAACGAGGCCCCTATAAGCCATTCTTGGGTTTATTGCAAAAAGTTTATTTATTCTTTTTGCTTCAAAGTTTTGCGAGTTTATTTTTATTTGTATGTGTTGGGGTAAGAGTTTTAACTGTATAAACCATGCTGTTCCGTATGTTGTATGATTTATTTCACTCAATGTTGCATTAATCGGAGTGATTCTTGTGAGGGTATAATTGACTTTTGAAACACACATCTTGTAGACTTTATTCATGTTAATTTTTAACAGCCTTTGCCGATCTTCAACAGTCAGACCTTCTTGCTCTAGTTCCAACTAGTCCGCATCCAGTGTAACATGTTCAAGTGTGACATGTTGTTGGTATGTCTGCCCATGTTTAAATTGTGTTGGGAGTGATTCCTGGGGAGATGTTGCATTATAAGATGGAGTGACACGTTGGGTATATTTCTGGTTTGTTTTCTGTAGACATCTTAGGCTGGGACTTGGTGGCATTGTCTCAGGGAGCTGTGTCAGGTGAGAATTTGTTGTAGTGTCTCCCTGTTGGGTTTGGCAGATCTTGGGTATATGAAGGGGATTAGTGATTGGGCAATTATTGTTTTAAGCCATTTCCTGGATATTTTTTTAGCTGGGATATTTGCTTCACAGAAAGACGTTCCTCATAAAATAAGATTTCTGACATGTTATCTTTTCCTTCTCAATCTCTTTCTTGTTTGGGCAATAAATCTTTTTCCATTGCTTACAACGTTCTGTTAGTTTTTTTATATTTTATTTTGCATATTACATTGACCAAATCAATGCCCATTTTTCCTCCACTGGGTTTGTGCAAATTCAGCAGTGTTAGATTTGGTGAAATCAATCGCTGCTTCACTAAAAGCTTTCTTCTTTATTGACTCTCTAACATATTTTGTGAGATATTTATGTACTTGGGATATAATTGAAAGTAAGTTTTTAGTTGTAGTTAGTGATGTTTTCTCTTTTGCTAAGGTTGGAGATTTAACTAGAGACTGAAATACTGTAGCTTTTTCCTCCCCCATTTCTCATACCTTGAGTATACGAAACAGTAAAACATAATTTTCCTTTGTCTTTTCCTCGTAGTCAAATTCAGCAGTGTTAGATTTGGTGAAATCAATCGCTGCTTCACTAAAAGCTTTCTTCTTTATTTACTCTCTAACATCTTTTGGGGTACACTTGAAAGTAAGTTTTTAGTTGTAGTTAGTGATGTTTTCTCTTTTGGTAAGAGTGAAGATTTAACTAGACTCAAATACTGTAGCTTTTTCCTCCCCCATTTCTCATACCTTGAGTATACGAAACAGTAAAAAATAATTTTCTTTTTTTTTGTTATATTGTCTTTTCCTCGTAGTCTTTGTTTGGTCTAGCCGGATTACAGAAGAACTTTGCAACTTGATATCAGATGACCAACACTTTTTTTTTTAGACATCTTAGACTGGAACTTGTTGGCATTGTCTCAGGGAGCTGTGTCAGGTGAGAATGTGTTGTAGTGTCTCCCTGTTGGGTTTGGCAGATCTTGGGTATAGGAAGGGGATTAGTGATTGGGCAACTATTGTTTTAAGCCATTTCCTGGATATTTTTTTAGCTGGGATATTTGCTTCACAGAAAGACGTTCCTCATAAAAAAAGATTTCTGACATGTTAACTTTTCCTTCTCAATCTCTTTCTTGTTTGGGCAGTGGTGTTTAAAAATATATTTCCATTGCTTACAAATTTCTGTTAGTTTTTTATATTTTATTTTTACATATTCCATTGACCAAATCAATGTCGATTTTTCCTCTCTACTCCACTGGGTTTGGCCAAATTCATCAGTGTTAGATTTGGTAAAATCAATCGCTGCTTCACTAAAAGCTTTCTTCTCAGTTGACTTTCTAACATCTTTTGTGAGATATTTATGTACTTGGGATATAATTGAAAGTAAGTTTTTAGTTGTAGTTAGTGATGTTTCCTCTTTTGGTAAGAGTGAAGATTTAACTAGACTCAAATACTGTAGCTTTTTCCTCCCCCATTTCTCATACCTTGAGTATACGAAACAGTCAAAAAAAATTTTCTTTTGTCTTTTCCTCGTAGTCTTTGTTTGGTCTAGCCAGATTACAGAAGAACTTTGCAACTTGATATCAGATGACCAACACTTTCCAATTCTGTGTGGCAGAATCTGCATTTATTGTCATTACTGATCCCTGCCATCTTCTTGAATGCATTGGTCATCAATCCCTGGTCTTGGGCAGCCATTATGACCCTTTCCTGATCGTGGTGGAGGGATCCTTTTTTGAGCCAGTCCAAAGAACCTTCTTTATCTATGTATTCCCGAGAAAGTTCCCCCAGAAAATACTTCGCACGCTGATGTTGTTCCCATTCTTTAAGGTTCATCTGTTGAAAGGTCTCGGTATATTTCTGCCGGCTTTTCTTGCTATTTCTGTGGCACACTTGTTTAGTGTTTCGTCCTCATCTGAGAGACAACTCTGACCAAAATGTTTGGCCAGCTGGGTGACTGATGTTGTTCTGCTGTCTCTTGTCTCTTGATGTTCATATACTATTGAGAGGGTGTCATTCTGGGAGCTTTTCAGATACTGACCGGTGCTCACAATAGTTGCCCTATGTTGATGATTAATCTCTGAGAGTCCCAGACCTCCTTCTCCCCTGGACACATACATCCTTGGTAGACACTGATTTCTATATATTATTTTATAAAGCGTTAGTAGCTTCCGTGTCTTTACATCTAGCCGGTTGATGTATTTTTGTGGCCAGTCAATGATACCAAAGCTGTATGTTATTACTGGCATAGCAAACTGGTTTATGGCAGTAATTTTATTTTTATTGGTGAGCTGGGTTTTGCATATTTTCCTCACCCGACGTACATATTCTTTACTAATCTTCTCCCTCATCTTGGCATGTTGTATGTTCTCGTTTTCCTCAATGCCAAGGTACTTGTAAGGCTCATGCTCTTCTAGATCCCTGATGTCGATGTTTTCATTAAGCTGCATATTTTCTGTGTGGGTCTTCTTCCCAGCTCTGAGTGTACATTTGGCACATTTATCCAGGCCAAAATGAGTTCTCATATGTGTCACTAATGATGATTTTCGAGAACGAGAATGTCCACACATTTCATAAGAATGTGGTTTTTCCATCTTTGTTTCATTTTTCTTATCATTTTGTTTAAGCCAGGGATGGGGCATCCTACCAGATGCCAAACATACACCTGCTATTTTAGACACTCCAACCGAGAGATCTTTTTAAGATTCTAACCGTCCCTTTAAGTGCAATTGTTTGAATCTCCTTTGCACTTGGTTTACCTGGTATATTTGTAACATAGTTTGTAAAATTCTTTTTCATAAGTCCGGTTGCTCCTATAATTACTGGAATGATAGAGATCTTCTTAAGGTTCCAGTTTCTTTTCATGTCATACATAAGACCCTTGTATTTGGTAATCTTTTCCCTCTCAGCTCTGTTTAACCCAGCATCATTCGGGACACTAACTTCCACCAAGGTTGCTTCCTTCTCCTTCTTGTCCCATATTACAATGTCGGGTTTTATAGCTCCGTTTTCTAGGAACGTGGCTGTAGGGATTGCATAGTCATAGTGGATGGTATATGACTTGTTTCCGACTGTTCTTTCGGGTATATGTTCCCATGACTTCTTGCTGCATTCGATATTTAACTTATTGCAGATCGTCCAGTGGAGATATTTGCATACTTCATTGTGTCGCATTGTATAGTAGCCGTCCCCTAGCAGAACCTTACAGCTAGAAATCAGGTGGCTCACACTCTCTACTTCTGTGTGGCAGAACCTGCATTTGTTGTCTTTGCTGAGACCACTCATCTTTTTAAACGCATTGGTCATCAAGCCTTGATCTTGGGCAGCTATTATAAAATTCTCCTGGTCATAGTGGAGCGATCCATCCTTTAGCCAGCTTATAGACCCTTCCTTATCAATATAGTCTTGGTTATATTCGTCCAGAAAATACTTGGCCCGTTGTTGGTTGGCCCATTCTTCAACTTTCTTGTCATGGAAAGCTTTAGTGTATTTCTGGCGACTTTTTCCGGCTATTTCAGTCGCAGGTATCTTTTCTGTTTCTGTCTCACGTGTAAGACAGTCTTTCCCAAAATGTTTGGCCAGTTTTGTGATGGATGTTGTTCTACTGGCTCTTGATTCCTGATGTTGGTGTACCATCTTGAGGGTTGGGTTTTTAGAGCTCATCAGATATTGTCCGGTGCTCACAATAGTTGCACGATGTTGATCGTCAATCTCCGAGAGCCCCATACCTCCTTTCCATCTGGGCAGATACATTCTAGACAAACACTGGTTTCTGTATATTACTTTATACATTGTCAGCATTTTACGTGTCTTAGTGTCTAGTCTATTTATGTCTTTTTGTGGCCAGTCGACAATACCAAAACTGTATGTTACCACTGTCATGGCTAGTTGGTTAATGGCAGTTATTTTGTTTCTGCCTGTGAGTTCTGTTTTACAAATCTTCTTGTATGTATCTTGTATCTTCGGCGTATGTACTCACTTTCAATTTTGTTTCTAATCTTGGCATGCTGGATGGTATCATTCTCTTCTATGCCAAGGTATTTGTATCCTTCCTGCCCTTCTAGGTCTTTGATGGTAGTATATTCATCAAGCTGTATATTTTCAGTTACGATCTTCTTCCCAGATTTGATGGAGCACTTGGCACATTTGTCCAGTCCAAATTTCATGCCAATATCTCTGGAGAAATTATGTACGACTTGTAAGAGTTCATTTAAGTCGGCATCAGAACTGGCATACAGCTTGAGGTCATCCATGAAGAGCAGGTGGTTAATTCGTTTGTTTGGGTCTTGTCGGCGGTCCTGGCTTAGATTGTAAGTACATTTGTTTTTGTTTAAAAGTTTGCTTAACGGATCTATTGCCAAGCAGAAGAGTAAAGGGGATAAACTATCTCCTTGGAAGATTCCTCGCCTGATGTTTACGTCCGTGACCCTTATATTTCCTTTTGTGTGGCTTAATGTCATGTTTGTTTGCCACATTTTCATTTGTGTAGCTATGGCCTGTTTGATTATCGGGTGTATGTTATATAGCTCTAGACAGCGTAGAAGCCATGTGTGTGGTACACTGTCATAAGCCTTCTGATAATCAATCCAAGCCATACTTAAATTTCGCTGTCTCTTCCTACAGTCTTCCAAGATAGTTTTATTTGTTAAGAGCTGGTCTTTGGTACCTAGACAGTCCCTCCTACAGCCTGCTTGTTCTTTTTCAAGATATGTGGCGCAGGAGAGGTGTTGGTATATACTGTCCGCAACAAGGCCAGTGAAGAGTTTGTAGGTGGTAGTGAGACAGCAAATGGGCCTGTATTTATTAGGGTGTTGCGTTTCTTTTGTCTTTGCTATGAGGGTTGTATCTCCTCTTAATAGCCATTCTGGTGTGGTTTCTTCTCCGCTCAATATTCTGTTGAAACAACTGCGATAATGCCCATGTAATGATGTTAGTTGTTTCAGCCAGAAATTGGGGAGATTGTCTATGCCAGGCTTTTTGTAATTTGAGACGCCATTTAACTTCGTTTTTATAGTGCCAGCTGTTATTTTTGGCTCCGGCATCTCTGGCTTATTTTCTAGGCTCCTCTCAATAGTATGGATCCATTGAGCCTCTTTGTTATGGGTGATCTCGTTCTCAAAGAGAGGCCTCCAATAATCCTCCAGCTCTTGTATTTTGGGCGGGTTTTTCACCGTTATAGTGTCCCTTATTAGGTTACGGTAAAATAACCGAGCATTCTGCTTAAATGTTTTGTTTTCATGCTTTGCCCTATTCTTGCTTTCCCTTTTCTTAATGCGTTTGGAAAGTGCTGGGATTTTTCCTTCTAATTCTCTAGCTACGTTTTGTAGCTGTCCTGCTTTTGTACCATATTTCCTGCTGAGTTTGCCGATGATGTTCTTCAGTCGTCCCTGTACAGCAGGGGCGGCTAGGAATTGTTTAATCTGGGACAATTCCCTTCGGCACAAGTTTAGCTGGTTTTGGATCTTTTGTTTCCAGCGTGGTATTGTGTCTTTTGCCTCTGGTTCCCGTTGTTTTTGGAACGTTGGCATTATTTTCCTTACAATGTAGAGTCCTGATGCATAAGACACCTGATTTAACTCAGTCAGGGTTGTGCTATATGGCACTAGTCTCTTGAGAGCAACATTAACCCTTTTTATTGCTACCTTTGTTGCTCTCGTGGTTGTTATTTTAGGCAGCATTTGTATTTCTTTAAGTCCCATCCGTTGGACCTCCTCAATGGTCTTACATAGTTCTTCTTCCAAGACTAACTGGTCATCATCCACCTCGGGCATTTCCTGAGGGAGTGTTGCTGGTGTTTGTGGTATTTCACCTGTTAGCATTGGTGCCAAAGAATTAAGTACCAGTGTGGGACTATTTGTGGTTCTTTCATTTTCATTCGTAGATATGGGTAGGTTATTGGGTGGTATTTCTATGGGGTTTTGAAGTGGGTTCTGGTTTGTTTTAATGAGGGATGCGACTTCTGTTTTTAGATGTCTTATTTCTTCCTCATTCATCACCTTTAAGCTGTTGTATCTTTGTGACCTAATTTTTGGAGATGGGACATTCCGTTTTCCTGGACAGAAATGGAAGAATATTTCCCTCCAAGTTTCTGTCCTTTGTTTTTGTTTGGAATATTTTGCCTGAGCATATTCTATTGCCCACATCAGTATCCACTTTTCTTCCCAGGTCCATCTTGGCTCAATTCTTCGAATGTTCTCCTCTTCCATAATAGGAATGTAGTGTTTTTCTGCCTCCTTTAGAGCAGCAGTATTAATTTCATTTCTTTTTCTGCCTCCTTTAGAGCTGTCTTTTTCTGCCTCCTTTAGAGCTGTCTTTTCTGCCTCCTTTAGAGCTGTCTTTTTCTGCCTCCTTTAGAGCTGTCTTTTTCTGCCTCCTTTAGAGCTGACTTTTTCTGCCTCCTTTAGAGCTGTCTTTTTCTGCCTACTTTACAGCTGTCTTTTTCTGCCTCCTTTAGAGCTGTCTTTTTCTGCCTACTTTAGAGCTGTCTTTTTCTGCCTATTTAGAGCTATCTTTTTCTGCCTCCCCAGTGTGAGTTCTCATATGTGTCACTAATGTTGATTTTTGAGAAAAAGAATATCCACACACTTCACAAGAATGTGACTTTTCCCCAGTGTGAGTTCTCATATGTGTAACTAATAATGATTTTCGAGAACAAGAATATCCACACACTTCACAAGTATGTGGCTTTTCCCCAGTGTGAGTTCTCATATGTGTCACTAATGATGATTTTCGAGAACAAGAATGTCCACACACTTCACAAGAATGTGGTTTTTCCCCAGTGTGAGTTCTCACATGTGTAACTAATGTTGATTTTTGAGAAAAAGAATATCCACACACTTCACAAGAATGTGGCTTTTCCCCAGTGTGAATTCTCATATGTCTCACTAATAATGATTTTTGAGAACAAGAATATCCACACACTTCACAAGAATGTGGCTTTTCCCCAGTGTGAGTTCTCATATGTGTCACTAATGTTGATTTTTGAGAAAAAGAATATCCACACACTTCACAAGAATGTGGCTTTTCCCCAGTGTGAGTTCTCATATGTGTAACTAATGTTGATTTTCGAGAACAAGAATATCTACACACTTCACAAAAATGTAACTTTTCCCCAGTGTGAGCTCTCATATGTCTCACTAATGCTGATTTTCGAGAACAAGAATATCCACACACGTCACAAGAATGTGGCTTTTCCCCAGTGTGAGCTCTCATATGTATCACTAATGAGTGTTTTACAGAACAAGAATATCCACATACTTCACAAGAATGTGGTTTTTCACCAGTGTGAGTTCTCATATGTCTCACTAAGTTTGATTTTTTAATAAAAGAATATCCACACACTTCACAAGAATGTTGCTTTTCCCCATGGTGAGTTCTCATATGTATCACTAATTTTGATTTTTTAAAACAAGAATAGCCACACACTTCACAATAATGTGGCTTTTCCGTAATGTGTATATTCATATTAAATTAAATTGCTCCTGGCGAAAGTTATCACTACCAAATTATAAGCAATATGAGATTTTATCCTGGCTTTTTCAGTTTTAATCTGTAGTTTTTTATGAAAGTTAGAGTTTATGCTAAAGAATTCTTAGTTTTTTATGGAAGTTAGAGTTTATGCTAAAGAATTCTTAATTGTGTATAACTTTTCATTTGTTTGATAAGAGATATTTTGTAGTGTAAAAGTGAAAATATTCTATTTTGGAAATTAGCAGATTTTTCTGAAATGTTAAATTCGATATCTTATGATTTATGAAAACATTAAACAAAAATTTCACAAATTGAAATATGTGTGATGTTCTTATCACTATTTGCTAAACAATCCAGATAAAATAACTCTTCACACATATATGTCTAATAAAGTTTTGTGCTGCCGTTTTTGTTGTCAGTCACGTAAGGAAATAATTGTGTATAGAATACTGTTTAAGGTGAAGGATGGTCCCTTAATATTCATTAAAAACATTCAAGTAGGAACATCTGCAAATAAAAAATAAATGAAATTAAATATTTTAATATCATTGTTTATTTTAATCGTGTCAAGAAAACAAGAAACATAACTTTATAAAACATGTAAAACTCACAGAAATAAACATTTAATTCACATTCATATTGTTTAAATGTTTAATACTATTCGTATTATTTTATAATTGATAAAAGAATTATGCAATTAATAAAGTGAAATAAACAATAATATAGTAAGAATTTGTAGGGACATTAATACTATAATTAATAATAAAATATATTGCTACTAATATGCATACAATTACCGTATTTGCTACTGAAATTAAAAAAAATATATTGCTAACAATAAAAATATAATAATTTTATAATACATGAAAATTTAATTTAAATACTCATTAAATTAAAGTTAATAATAGAAATCAATATATAATCTAGTTACTTAGCAATGCATACTAATATGGTCTTTTAAAATAGTTTTTGTTTGTATTTCTGTGTTAAAATATTAGCTGCTTATTTATGTGTTTGATATTTAACTGGATATTTTCCTTACATTACACATCTGTTAATACTGATAATAGCGAATTTAATGAAACAGAATAAGGTTTTTATTTTTTTTACTATTATTTTAAGAAATTAAGATTTTTCATTCAACAAACTATTTAACCCAACGTTTTTGAATGCATTATTATCATTCACATATTTTATTATCGAAATGATATAAACAGTTTTAACAATCGATTATTGCAATTTTATTTTTTAAATTACGATGTAATACATATTTGTATAGCAAAAACGGTGAATTGATTACCTTACCAAATATTACAGAATTGATATTCTTAGTAATTATTTTAATTTTGAGTAAAATAATTTTTTATTTTGGAAATTTAAGAAATTATTTCATCCACTATTTTTGCGTATTTATTATTCATATATTTTTTTTATTTTCTTTATGATTTTTATCCTAATTGTTTTCACCTTCTAATAGTATAAATTATTAAAATATATTGATGTTGAAAGCTTTGTATGAATTTAAATATCGCCTGTAAAATGAGCCTATTTAACTCATGGTATACGACTAAACTTCTTTTTTCTGCATATCGATTGGCCTTAATATTGTGTAGTTGTACTTCCCTATTAGATGAGCATTGGATTAGATAGGCTTACCTAACATTTCTGAGCTGGCACTATCAATTCTGTGTGTGGTTTATAAGATGCAGACTTAATAGGTATGAAGTTATTTAATTAGAACTAGAGCAGAAGTTGTTCACAGGAGAGACTATACATGGGATACGAACTAAACTTCTTTCTTCTGCATATTAATGTTTTATCGATAACCAGTAGATATTTTATTGTTTTTTAAACTTTGTTTTTAATTTGCTTTAAAATTACATTTCCTTTAATCGATTTTGGATTTTTATTTCGTTAAACATTTCCTTTTTGAACCAAGAAAAAAGTGAACATTTTATTCTTTGATGAACTGATCAAAAGTCTCATGATTTGTTTTAGTTTATGCAATGAAACACGTGTAAGACGCAGTAATTTAAACAATATGTGAATTAAATGTTTAATAAAGTTACATATGCTCTGAAAGTGTAAATCATTTTCATTGAGTTTAATAAACCATTGTATTTTAAGATATGTTTATTGAATAAATACATTATAAACGTATATTGTTTTAAGGAAAATGTACATGTGCGCATGTGTGTGTGACAATCTTGATGTAATATTTTCCATTGTTATAATGAGAAAAATATATCGAGGTTCATCAGAAAACGTTTGCTTCTGCCTTCCTTAAGCACATGCATATACTGTATATAAAATATGTAAATTTATCAAAACTATCGACAATTTCTTATAATGGATTTATTTAATGCCGAAAACGTAACGAATTCGGTGGGAAAACCTACATTAAAATCTGTACATTTATTTTTTATTACTTATTTTTTGTTTTCCGTATATATTTATAAAATGTAAAGCATATTAATAAAATATCCGTTTATCGCTAATTCATGTGAATATAGAGATTGTTGTTACTACGTGTTTAACTCATCAGCAAGTTAATATTTAATCTTTAACTATTGGTTAAAAAATATTTTTAATACACAATTAACATACTAAGAGAGTCTAAAATATACGCTCTGCACCAATCGGACAAACATCAAAATCCAACCATTCTCCTTTGCTGACTGTGAGGCCACTATTGTTTGAGACGAAAAAAATTAAAATTAGATTGAAATATTTTATCTTTAAATGTTTTCCGTTTATATTTATCAAATTTAAAGCATATTATTAAAATGTATAAATTGTTTAATGATATCCGCTTATGTTAATTTATCAAAACTATCGACAATTTCTTATAATGGATTTATTTAATGCCGAAAACACGAAAACCTACATTAAAATCTGTGCATTTATTTTTTATTAGTTATTTTTTGTTTTCCGTATATATTCATCAAATTTAAAGCATATTATTAAAATTTACAGATTGTTTAATATCCGTTTATCGCTAATTCATTTGAACATAGAAATTGTTGTTACTACATGTGTTTAACTCGTGAGCGAGTTAATATTTAATCTTTAACTATGATTAAAACAAAATTGTTAATAATTTTTTATCCACTATCAACATAGTAAGCACATGAGAGTATAGGTCTACAAAGCTAAGATTACCATATGTATTGTGTATTGTTGACAAATATGTATTGTGTATTGTTGACAAATATGTATTGTGTATTGTTGACAAATATGTATTGTGTATTGTTGACAAATATGTATTGTGTATTGTTGACAAATATGTATTGTGTTTTGTTGAGAAATATGGTTTTGTGTATTGTTGACAAATATGTATTGTGTATTGTTGACAAATATGTATTGTGTATTGTTGACAAATATGTATTGTGTATTGTTGACAAATATGTATTGTGTATTGTTGACAAATATGTATTGTGTATTGTTGACAAATATGTATTGTGTATTGTTGACAAATATGTATTGTGTATTGTTGACAAATATGTATTGTGTATTGTTGACAAATATGTATTGTGTATTGTTGACAAATATGTATTGTGTTTTGTTGACAAATATGTATTGTGTTTTGTTGACAAATATGTATTGTGTATTGTTGACAAATATGTATTGTGTATTGTTGACAAATATGTATTGTGTATTGTTGACAAATATGTATTGTGTATTGTTGAAAAATATGTATTGTGTTTTGTTGAGAAATATGGTTTTGTGTTTTGTTGAGAAATATGTATTGTGTATTGTTGACAAATATGTATTGTGTATTGTTGACAAATATGCTTTCGGCCAACTACCAACATCATCTTTGTCTTAGACTTCTAAAAGAGTCTCAAATATACGCTTTGCACAAACATACCTACTCTCGACCAAACGGACAAACATCAAAATCCAACCATTCTCATTCGTTGTTGCTTGTAAGGCTTCTATTGTTTGAGACGAAAAAATTTAAAATTGGATTGAAATGTTTTATCTTAAAATATTTTTTCATTTTTTATTCATTCAAACGTTAAAATTATTTGTAATCATAGACGTTTAACTTATAAGCGAGTTTTATGTTTCATATTTAAATATTAGTAAGACAAATTTTGCATGTCGTTTATATTTTATGCATTTAACATGATAAGCAATGTGGTTACAATTTATTGTGGCAGAGAGGGAGTTGTATCGGTTTAAGTTTTCTTACGTTTGTTGAGGGAGAATAAGAGCCAAGTGTCGTTAACTATTCAATAATTTCACGTAAAAATTTAATAAACAAAAGATACTGAAAAAGTACCATTGTTGGCGTTTCAAAAACAACACACATTGCAACTGAAACATAATAAGATACTATGGATTACGGGCCATATCAGCAGAGGCATCTCCTGTTATTTGTTTTGCATATATAGTCAGGAAAACAGGGAACCGGGAGAGAATTACAAATGTTTTCATGAACTTTTTTTTTTCATTGTTAAGTCACAATTGAAAGGGAGAAACAAAAAAAAACATACGTTTACAGCTTTGAAAAGAAAGGTACTGGAATATGATGATGTATCATAATGAGTTACCTTAACAGAGAATTGATGAAGAGTAACACTAGATAAACATGTCAAACGAGCACAAAATTAATTGTAGGCCATGATTTGTGTTTTTCTATGATTATTATTATTATTGAGTTTGTTATATTGAATTAAATATTATTTCATATAATTATCATTAATATTGAGTTTTTTTTTTACATAGGCATCACCACATTATCAAGGCCCAGAGGCCACTCAAAGATAAGAGTTAAAGAGTGTACAGTAGAAATTGGTCAATATAGTAATCATTAGTAATGAAAATTTGGTAAATTTGATAACTTATATGGAACGGCTCATCAAGAACTTATTTACTTAAGACTTGAACACAACCATATTGTAGTCAGCCGGAAAGCAGGAAAACGGAAGACAATTCCACAGGCGTGCAGTTCTAAGAAAGAAACTTTATTCATTGAATCTACGTTTAGGTTTAGGCACAGATAAAGAGTGGGGGAAATTATTGATAGTGTGTACAGCTAGACGAGTGTTTCTTGTGAAAGTTTGGCGAGGGGGGACCATAGATTGAAGCTCAGTTGAACACTTTCCATGAAAATAACGATACATCAGAGACAAACTCGCAACATCTCTTCTGTGAGATAGAGGTTGCAAGGAGGAGAAAAGGACATCTCCTACGAGGCTACAAAGTCTATTTTGAACTCTATCAAGGCAGGACAAGTCCTTTCTAGCAGCTCCTGCCCAGATGTGGCAACAGTATTCCATCCTTGGACGTACCTGGCTCTTATATAGATAGAGAATAGCATCAGCAGTGAGATATCTACTGGATCGATAGAAAGATCCCACCATTTTTCCAGCGGCCTTGGCAACAGATTTGATATACGTGTTCCATTTAAGATCAGGAGTAATGGTCAAGCCCAGAAGCTTGTCAAAACTTGAGGCTGTATTGCCATTTGGTGAATGGAATCTGGACCATGCAGTAGCTTCTGGTGGGGCCTCTCGATGCCATACTAGTGGGTAATTGTTACGGCTTTACCTTATCATGTGGTACAAAAAAAAAAAAAAAAAATTCTTCGTTTCTTTTTCTCTCTTAGTTTCCCCTCTCTGTCCTGCTCTAAGTAAATCTGTCGACCTAGTCCACAAATTCCAAAATTTCATCATGACAAGTTTCAAGAAAAAATACACGATTAAACCCGGTTCTCCAACTTCCAACGTAGACCCCTACTACCATGTCTCCTTCTCCAACATCAGGGGTCTACGTTCTAACCTTCCAGAGGTTGAAACCCAATTACAGGAGACTAAACCAGACCTTTTATTTTTAAGTGAAACTGGCATTGGACAGGCTATTTCCCTTGATGAGTTTGCAATTACAGGATACTCTAACTTAACTTCTAAATCTGACCCCCAAGATCGCCATGGGCATGGAATATGTGCCTATATTAAAGATAGCTTTCCATGTGGGAGGGACATCTCCAGGGAAGATCCTAACTTACCTTATATGTGCTTCCGGGTTGCTTTAGCTCACACTACTGCATTTATATTTACTCTCTATCGCCCCCACAACAGCGGAGTTACTATCTTTCAAAGCATATCTGAGAAAATTGACCAAGTCCTTTCTACTTATCCTTCAGCTAACATTCACGTATGTGGAGACTTCAATGTTCACAACGTCGAATGGTTGACCCACTCAAACAAGACCGATGATGAGGGGAGGTTCTGTCATGATTTCTCCATTGCCTATGACCTCACTCAGATTGTTCAGGAACCTACCCGTGTGCCCGATAATGACGGCCAGTATGCGAGCCTACTAGACCTTTTTCTCACAACTTGCCCTGAACTATGTTCAGTTTCTGTTCTGTCGCCTCTTGGATCTTCCGACCACTCTGTTGTATCAATTAAGATAAAAATGAAATGTAATAAGTCCCCAGACGTACCTCTTCATCGTACAGTATATCGATACACTAAGGCTGACTGGGATAGCTTCCGTACATTTATATCTGATCTACCTCTGCATTCCATGTTTAAAAAGGATGTGTCCTCTATAGTATTAGACCTAACTGAATGGTTAATTGTAGGTATTGACCATTTGTTACCCTCTAAAAAATTCCAGCAAAAACCTAACAGCCAGCCATGGTTCTCTCCAGAATGTGCTGCTGCCATTGCGCACAGAAATCACTTTTTCCACTGCTTCAAACGTAATAGATGTATGGAAACTAAAGCCGTTTTCAGGACTGCCAGCAACCATTGTAAGAAAGTAATAAGGAACGCAAGAGAGTTGTATGCTCAATCTGTTAAGTCCAAAGTAGCTGAGCAGCGGCTTGGTTCCCACCAGTTTTGGCAAATAGCAAACAGAATCCTGAACAGAAGCGTGTGCTCCATCCCAACTATTATCAATGGATCTGAGGTAATCTCGTCAGCATCAGACAAAGCCAAACTCTTTGTCAAGAACTTTGCAGCTAATTCTACCCTTTGCGACCAAGACCGCCAACCCCCAATATTTCCTCTTGTATCAGAAAACACGCTATGTGATATACGTATATCTGTACGTGATGTTGCCAAGCTAATCAAAAACCTTGATTCCAGTAAAGCAACTGGCCCTGATGGTATTCCAATTATAGTACTCAAAAAACTTCAACCTGAACTAGCGCCCATACTTACAAAACTGTTTAAACGTTGTCTTAAGGAGAATAGTTTCCCATCTCCCTGGAAAATCTCATCAGTATGCCCTGTATTTAAGAATTCAGGTGATCGCTCATCCCCCTCTCAGTACAGGCCAATAAGTCTCCTGTGCGTCATGAGTAAGTTGCTAGAATCTGTATTAAATACAGAAGTAATCAAACATCTCAACAAAAATAACCTTCTTAGTGACACTCAATATGGTTTCCGTTCTGCTAGATCTACAGCAGATGTCCTTACAGTTATATCGCATAGGATTAGCAAATCTCTCGACGGTGGCAATCTTTCTAGGGCAATTGCTCTTGACATATCTAAAGCCTTTGATAGGGTATGGCATAAAGGTTTACTTCATAAGATCGCTAGCTATGGTATAGCTGGAAAAGTCTTCTCAATTATTAAATCATTTCTTTCTGATAGATTCATAAGAGTAGTAGTTGAGGGGCAAAAATCAGAAGCTCACAATATTAATGCCGGTGTCCCTCAGGGATCCATCCTGGGCCCAACTCTTTTCCTGATCTACATTAATGATCTTCCAAATCATATCCTTACATCATTTGTAGACATTTATGCTGACGACACTACCATTTATGGTACCACATCTAAGACAGTAAACGAGCAAGTTCTCTCCAATTCTCTCTCCTCTGATCTTGAGCACGTAGTACAATGGGGAAAGGAGTGGCTGGTTACTTTTAATGCATCTAAAACCAAGCTTCTCTCTTTACATCATCAACATTCTAATCCACATTTGTCATCAATTGAAATGAATGGCTCTCGTCTTCAGGAGGCCTCAAGTTTTGACAAGCTTCTGGGCTTGACCATTACTCCTGATCTTAAATGGAACACGTATATCAAATCTGTTGCCAAGGCCGCTGGAAAAATGGTGGGATCTTTCTATCGATCCAGTAGATATCTCACTGCTGATGCTATTCTCTATCTATATAAGAGCCAGGTACGTCCAAGGATGGAATACTGTTGCCACATCTGGGCAGGAGCTGCTAGAAAGAACTTGTCCTGCCTTGATAGAGTTCAAAATAGACTTCGTAGCCTCGTAGGAGATGTCCTTTTCTCCTCCTTGCAACCTCTATCTCACAGAAGAGATGTTGCGAGTTTGTCTCTGATGTATCGTTATTTTCATGGAAAGTGTTCAACTGAGCTTCAATCTATGGTCCCCCCTCGCCAAACTTTCACAAGAAACACTCGTCTAGCTGTAAACACTATCAATAATTTCCCCCACTCTTTATCTGTGCCTAAACCTAAACGTAGATTCCATGAACAAAGCTTCTTTCTTAGAACTGCACGCCTGTGGAATTGTCTTCCGTTTTCCTGCTTTCCGGCTGACTACAATATGGTTTTGTTCAAGTCTAAAGTAAATAAGTTCTTGATGAGCCGTTCCATATAAGTTATTAAATTTACCAAATTTTCATTACTAACGATTACTATATTGACCAACTTCTACTGTACACTCTTTAACCCTTATCCTTGAGTGGCCTCTGGGCCTTGATAATGTGGTGATGCCTTTGTAAAAAAAAAAAAAAAAAAAAAAAAAAAAAAAAGGCCTCCTGAAGACGAGAGCCATTCATTTCAATTGATGACAAATGTGGATTAGAATGTTGATGATGTAAAGAGAGAAGCTTGGTTTTAGATGCATTAAAAGTAACCAGCCACTCCTTTCCCCATTGTACTACGTGCTCAAGATCAGATGAGAGAGAATTGGAGAGAACTTGGTCGTTTACTGTCTTAGATGTGGTACCATAAATGGTAGTGTCGTCAGCATAAATGTCTACAAATGATGTAAGGATATGATTTGGAAGATCATTAATGTAGATCAGGAAAAGAGTTGGGCCCAGGATGGATCCCTGAGGGACACCGGCATTAATACTGTGAGCTTCTGATTTTTGCCCCTCAACTACTACTCTTATGAACCTAATAGAAAGAAATGATTTAATAATTGAGAAGACTTTTCCAGCTATACCATAGCTAGCGATCTTATGAAGTAAACCTTTATGCCATACCCTATCAAAGGCTTTAGATATGTCAAGAGCAATTGCCCTAGAAAGATTGCCACCGTCGAGAGATTTGCTAATCCTATTCGATATAACTGTAAGGACATGTGCTGTAGATCTAGCAGAACGGAAACCATATTGAGTGTCACTAAGAAGGTTATTTTTGTTGAGATGTTTGATTATTTCTGTATTTAACACAGATTCTAGCAACTTACTCATGACGCACAGGAGACTTATTGGCCTGTACTGAGAGGGGGATGAGCGATAACCTGAAGTCTTAAATACAGGGCATACTGATGAGATTTTCCCGGGAGATGGGAAACTATTCTCCTTAAGACAACGTTTAAACAGTTTTGTAAGTATGGGCGCTAGTTCAGGTTGAAGTTTTTTGAGTACTATAATTGGAATACCGTCAGGACCAGTTGCTTTACTCGAATGAAGGTTTTTGATTAGCTTCGCAACATCACGTACAGATATACGTATATAACATAGTGTGTTTTCTGATACAGGAGGAAATATTGGGGGTTGGCGGTCTTGGTCGCAAAGGGTAGAATTAGCTGCAAAGTTCTTGACAAAGAGTTTGGCTTTGTCTGATGCTGACGAGATTACCTCAGATCCATTGATAATAGTTGGGATGGAGCACACGCTTCTGTTCAGGATTCTGTTTGCTATTTGCCAAAACTGGTGGGAACCAAGCCGCTGCTCAGCTACTTTGGACTTAACAGATTGAGCATACAACTCTCTTGCGTTCCTTATTACTTTCTTACAATGGTTGCTGGCAGTCCTGAAAACGGCTTTAGTTTCCATACATCTATTACGTTTGAAGCAGTGGAAAAAGTGATTTCTGTGCGCAATGGCAGCAGCACATTCTGGAGAGAACCATGGCTGGCTGTTAGGTTTTTGCTGAAACTTTTTAGAGGGTAACAAATGGTCAATACCTACAATTAACCATTCAGTTAGGTCTAATACTATAGAGGACACATCCTTTTTAAACATGGAATGCAGAGGTAGATCAGATATAAATGTACGGAAGCTATCCCAGTCAGCCTTAGTGTATCGATATACTGTACGATGAAGAGGTACGTCTGGGGACTTATTACATTTCATTTTTATCTTAATTGATACAACAGAGTGGTCGGAAGATCCAAGAGGCGACAGAACAGAAACTGAACATAGTTCAGGGCAAGTTGTGAGAAAAAGGTCTAGTAGGCTCGCATACTGGCCGTCATTATCGGGCACACGGGTAGGTTCCTGAACAATCTGAGTGAGGTCATAGGCAATGGAGAAATCATGACAGAACCTCCCCTCATCATCGGTCTTGTTTGAGTGGGTCAACCATTCGACGTTGTGAACATACGTGAATGTTATCTGAAGGATAAGTAGAAAGGACTTGGTCAATTCTCTCAGATATGCTTTGAAAGATAGTAACTCCGCTGTTGTGGGGGTGATAGAGAGTAAATATAAATGCAGTAGTGTGAGCTAAAGCAACCCGGAAGCACATATAGGGTAAGTTAGGATCTTCCCTGGAGATGTCCCTCCCACATGGAAAGCTATCTTTAATATAGGCACATATTCCATGCCCATGGCGATTTTTCTTGAATTAAGTAAGATTTTATATGATTATCATTATTGAGTTTGTTGTATTGAATTAAGTATGATTTCATATGGTTATCATTATTATTGAGTATCCATATTCCATGTCGTTTATATAGTGCTGAGATGATCTTAAGTAATAAAATTAGCAGTGGATAGGTAAGTGCCATATTGAAAGATATGCTAATTCAACGAACCCATAGTATCCATATTGTCATTAAATATCATCTTTACTGTTTTACTATGGCAAACTTTACCCGGACATTAAATTGTATTATGTGTAAGAAATGTGTAACAACTCACCTGCCAAATCGATTGACCTTAAAATGTTTATGTGTTGTATCAATACTAATTCATCTTTACATAATAATCAGACAATATATACATTGTGTTGTATCAATATTAATTCATCTTCACATAATAATCAGACAATATATATATTGTGTTGTATCAATATTAATTCATCTTCACATAATAATCAGACAATATATATATTGTGTTGTATCAATATTAATTCATCTTCACATAATAATAAGACAATAAATATATTGTGTTGTATCAATATTAATTCATCTTCACATAATAATAAGACAATAAATATATTGTGCAGTCGTACTTCATTGTTAGATGAACATTGAATTAGATAGGGTTACCTAACATTTCTGAGCTGGCACTATACATTTTGTGTGTGGTTTATAATGTGCAGACTTAAGTTATAAAGTTATTCAATTAGAACTAGAGCACATGTTGTTTACAGAAGAGACTTTATAGAATTTTATGATCTCCACAGAATATGTTCTTACAAAGTGCTGAAACATGTTGGATTTAAATTTGTGACCTCAGCTTTTAATAGTTTGTAACAGTTTTTAATAGTTTGTTGCTTTTTTAAAAGTTGTTTTTACACAATAATTAATATCTTTTTTCAAGTTTGAGAAAAGTTTTAAATTATTATATTTTTTGGAGCAGTGAACATTATACGTTTTAAATTTTATATACCTATGTTTGACTTATGTTTTTTTGGTAAATATCCAGATACGCTACTACGGAACACCAACCACTCTAATTTGTTTTTTTATAGGAAATTGAGGTCGCTGACATCGAATCTGATAGTCAAACTCTGGGCAAATTTACCGTTTGCATGGTATTAACCCCCGAACCCACAAATAACTTTCAACCATTTTGCAGCTTCCGTTTACGCTACGCACGTGCGCTGCATCATGAACGACGGCTTGCTTCACCTAGCAAACTGCCTTCTCACATGGCGTACCAATCAAAAAATTACGAACTGACATTTTTTTAATGACTTACAGTTAAAGAAAAGTACAACAAATTGGGGGACTTTTTTTTTGTCTCGCGTGGTTTGTCTCGTGTGGTTTACAAAAACATAAGCACCAAATATCTTTGTTTTTCATTCTTTTTTTTTGCGGGAGGGGGATTCAATTATAAAAGTTATGTGGCTTAATAGGTGCTTCTGCAGTTTAGTTAAACGTTTTCCCGTAAGTAACGCACTGACCTTTACCAATTAGAACACCATTTAACATTTTCCGAAGATTTTACTGTGTACATTGGGGGCGCGAGCGGGGGGGGGGGGGCGGATGTGATGTTGGGGCGCACGGTAAATGTCGGTGCGTTACTTTTTGAAAATTCTATGTTCCAGGTAAAAAAAAACTCAGATAAATTATCCCCCCTACTCCAACTGGGAGTGCTTTCTTTTTCTTGTTTTATTTCTTTTTCAGCTAATTTTAAATTTTCCACCCAAAAAGTGTTATAATGTATTTTTGAAAATTAGAAAATTCTATGTCCTGGAAAAAAAATCTCCTCCCCCCAACGTAGTTTGCTTGGTGAAGCCGTTGTTTATGCTACAGCGTGCATGCGCGTAGCATAAACGGAAGCTGCAAAATGGTGGAAAGTAGTTCGTGGGTTCAGGGGTAAATACCATGCAAACGGTAAATTTCCTCCAAGTTTGACTATCAGATTCGTTGTCAGCGACCTCAATTACCTATATAAAAACAAATTTACCGTTTTTTTTTACAAAAGAGGGCATCATTTATCAAGGTCCAGATACCACTCGAGGATAAGGGTTAATAAGCATACAATGGTCAATGGAACACTGTCGTCGTAAAAAGTGGAGGAAATTATTGATAATTTTTTCAGCTAGACGAGTGTTTCTCATGAAAGTTTGGCGAGGGGGACTATAGAGTGGAGCTCAGACGAGCACTTGCCATGAAAATAATGATACAGCAGAGACAGGCTGTGAGAAAGAGTTTGCAGGGAAGAGAAAATGCCATCAACCACTAGACTACGGAATCTACTATTAAGAAGTCTACTTTTAATTGTGTTAAGCAGGGAACATGTGTTGGAAGAGATACATCGAGATCATTGCCAAGACTGCTGTGAAGAAGGTGGGCTCTCTCTACCCTGCTAGAAAGTTAACTACACTTGAAAATATTCTATACCTCTACAAAGCTAACATTCGCCCATGTATGGAATACTGATATGACATTTGGGCTGGTGCATCTGCTACGAGTCTCTCGCTCCTGGGCAGGATTCAAAAGAGAGTCGGCAACCTGATTGATCCTGAACTTTCATCTAAGCTTCAGCTGCTGTCTCATCGACAAAATATTGTATCCCTCTGCTTGTTTTACAAGTATTTTAATGGTGGATATTCTGACGAACTACAAGCTATTGTACCCTCTTAATGAAAATCCCCCGACAAACCTGACAAGCAGCAAAGTCCCACCCCTACACAGTAGAGATCCTTAGATGTATGAAAGCCTTCTATTCTAATTGTTTCTTTCCCAGAACTGATAGACTTGAAAATTATCTTCTGGCTTCCTGCTTCCCCAACTGTACTGACATGCAGAAGTTCAAGTGTAACGTGAACCGACATCTTGCTGCCCAACTCCCCACATAGTACCCCTGCAGCTTATGTCCCTGATAGTAGCCCCCCTACATCAAAGTGGCAATGTGTCTTGTTTGGGGTAAAAATATAGTTTTTTTTTTAATGGTAAACACATAGTTTTCCACTCAAAATGGCTGCCTACTGTGAAGTCCACTTGCACGTTTTTTTTAATTTTAAATCGGGGTACTTATGCAGAGAGTGATCCACACACACACACACACACACACACACACACACATTTATATATATATTAAATAGGTGGTGCTAGTGCACTTACTGATCCGCGCTATTTTTAAAATCATATTTAAGTTTAATTAGAGTTTTATGATATGTGTTTTTTTTTATTCAATTGTAAGGTTAATGTATAGAATAGGTACAAAACACCCTCGCCTCCCCATGTTAAGGATGGCTTTTAAAATAATAACGTTATTATTTCAGCACGGATCAATAAGTGCACTAGTAAACAATTAAATACCGAAAAAAGCAATTAACATTAGGATTTTCACAGAAATCACGTAAATTTTACTTAAATAAACACATTTTGGTGCTAATGCAGAGAGTGATTCGCACTATTTTTTAAATCGTATTTCCAACTTTAATTAAAGTTTTATGATATGTTTGTTATTCAATTGTAAGGTTAAAGTACAGGATATACCGCCCTCCACATGTTAAGAATAGCTTTTTTAAATAATGTTATTATTTCAGCGCGGATCATTTTCTGCCTGAGTACCCACACTTTTATTGACAAAATCAATATTTTTATTGGATTGCAATAAAATTAAACCTTTTTATGTTTTTTATTATTTTAAAAATCAATATTTTTGGAGGAGATTGCAAAAAAAAAAAACTGTTTCAGATTATTTAAAAAGTTATTGAATGAGATTTTTTAAAGCGTAAAAAAATCACTTACCTTTCAGATTGTAAACTTATTTTAATATTTAATTTTACTCAAATAAACACATTTCGGTCAATGTCAAGTTTCTTTCCAACTCCTTAAAAAAAATTTTAAATGACGACTTGAATAGGTTTTCGGTGATGCTGAAAACGAATATCACATTTAAATTTGGGGCAGATAAGTAGTTTTCATGATATGAAGAAATTACTTTTTCAATAAGTTGGGGATCACTTTCCTATATAAAATAACGTAAAATGAGAACCCACTTTTTGGTCACTTAGTAATTTCTTCATATCATAAAGCAATTTTTAAGAGATATTTGTTTTCAGCACCCCCCAAAACCGGCGCTGTTTTTTACTAAGAGATTCGTTCATTTTTTTTTTCATTTTCAAGTTTGTTTTATATGACCAAATTATTAGGTGACCAGAACGTGGGTGCTTTTTTTACATGAAATTTATATAAGACAGTGATCCCTCACTTTTAAAAAAAGTAATTTCTTCATATCATGAAAATTACTTATCTGCCCCAAATTTAAATGTGATATTCGTTTTCAGCATCATTGAAAACCTAGAAAATTCGTCAGTTTAAAGTTTTTGGAGGAGTTGGAAAGAAACTTGACATTGACCCACATGGTCACATTTCATATTTTATTCACGAAACCAATATTTTTATTGGATTGCAATTAAAAATAAACTTATTTTAATATTTAAGATTATTTTTAAGTTGTTGAATAATATTGTTGTAAAGTGAAAAAAATAAGCTTACCTTCCATTCCAGGAATTCAATACGAAAAAAAAATCGTTTTTCTTTTCTGTCCAACGCAGAAAATTTGTTTGTTAGGATTTCTTAATATAATCTTTAGTAAATTTATACAAATTTTGTCTTGTGTGTCCAATTCATTAAGCAATGAAATATATGAAAATATAAAAGAATCAAAATTAAAAGACAAAAACACGATGTAAACGTGAAATTATTATAAGAAGAAAAAATCAACTGCTTCAGAACAAAGAACTTATGTTCATCGTAAAACGGTGTAATCATTATTTTGTTCCTCGTGTAAAAGATTGAACATTTCATTATGATTTGGATTAGTCGAACTACTGTTTACATCCAAGATGAGAACAGTAATCCAAATAATCCAAATATAAAAAAATGCAAAACTGAATATTTCACATAAACAATTCAAAAAGGAAGGAATTGACAAATAGCGAAGTCAATCAAATAACAAAAACTAGATTTGAATCAACAAGAAAAAAAAAAACAATAATCACAATAATGGTTTATTTAATATATATATATATGTGTGTGTGTGTGTGTGTGTGTGTGTGTGTGTGTGTGTGTGTGTGTGTCCTTTTACTTGTAAACATTACATTCTTAAAATTTGTGTTGGAATTAATTGTTGTATGTATGTATGTATGTATATATATATATATATATATATATATATATATATATATATATATATATATATATATATATATATATATAATTTAAATAGGTGTTTAGAGGTACAGAATTTATATACAGTTTTAAATATAATGCGCGGAAGTCTCTCCATAGCTCTTTCAGCTATCATCTCATCAAGAGAAAATCGATAGCGTAAAATAATAATACTATGTCGAAAGTAAAGAGTTCTGATGGGGAACTATTGAATGTGCCAAAAATACGGGGACGCTAAAATAAAGTTTATTAACGTTTAAAAAAAAACGATAAAAATATTGGCAACGAGGGGAGTGGGGAATGGGAGAAAAGATTCAAAGTTCCCCAAAGAGAAACAATGCGTTAGATGTTTCTTTCTGCCAGCACAAAGAAGGTGTTCGCACCTCAAAAGAGACAGACTCCAAAATCTTTAAATGGTTTCTGGAGTCCGCTCTATGTAGCAGTAGCACCTCGAACCATTCCAAAGCCTAGCGGTATCAAGAAAGAAACTATTAGAATAGAAAGATGTCTGTTTGCACATAAACAGTGAAGGGAAGAAGGGGTGAGATTTTATTGCTAAGCAGGTTTGTCAAGGATATGTACGTCGAGGGGCACAATTTAATCCTAGTTTAATCACAATATGCCCTGTATATAATAATAATAATAATAATAATAATAATAATATATATATATATATATATATATATATATATATATATATATATATATATATATATATATATATATATATATATATAGGAAATCTCCAAAAATACCGTTAGGGCTTACAACATGGCCGCCAGAAGAGTCACGTGATCCGGTTGATCCAAAACATGAATCGCCGTATTACGAAACCGGAAAACGCAAGTTTAAAGCAAACTTTGACAAACAAGCATAATAATTAAGTACAAAAACAGTTTTTCAATATCATCATAATAAATAATTTATTTAGAACGGTCATTTAATTTTTTTGTTGAGAAACAATAACAGTTTGTTTGTTTTTAAAACAGTGTTTATAAAAAATATTTTATTCAGAGTTTTTCATAAAAATGGTATTTAAAACAAGGTGTTCATTTTTTTAAGATGTAATGTTATAAAAATATGATGTAAAAAAAAAAAACAGTTTATATTTTTAATTTTCATTTTATAAATTTAGACAGAATAGATGGAGGCGATGCAACAAATTAGCTCACAAAATTTATTTGGGCCGACTCTTTCACGCCACATAATTTCATTTAAATATGAAGTGAAGTGAGCCTTTGATGTACCGAATTGACGACGAAGTTTTTTCTTCGCTCGCATCCACGTATTTTCAATAAGTTGAGTATTTATAGTCGCGTCGTTAGGCTCCACAAAATTTCTTTCGTGGACAACAACATCGTGGCTGTAAATACCAAAGTCAATGTCTGCTACGGTTGCATAAGCGCTCCACCCATCGCTTATTATACGAGTCCCGGGTAAGATCCATTGGCGAATTATAGGGATCAGAGTTTCACGTTTTCTGTCTGGAACCTCGATCAAAAGGCAATTCTTAGAGCCTCGTTCGATGGCGCCGAACACCCAATGTCTACGTCGGACAGTTCCTCTGTGATATTTCCGAGGGCAAAAATGGCTTTCATCAATTTCAACCTCTTTTGGGGTCCAGGTCTCATCTACACCCCCCCCAATTGAATTGGGTTTTGTTCAATGTACTGAGTGCACATGCACACTTCCCTCAAAAAGTTGCACCAGTCGCTCCGCTCACTGTGTTGGCACTCACCTCACTTTCTGTTGCCATAGTTTTTTGTGGAAAATCCATGCTCCACATATACATAATTATTACAATGGTTCTTAGATTAAGGTTGCTTCTTTGAAAAAAAAGAGTTCGTTCTAATTGTATTACGATATCCATCGTTTCGGCAACGCCATCTCCACCCATCCTTGGATTCGGAATATTGAGCCACCACGCATGGTGACCCACAAATTTGACAATTGCATGAATTGGCTATCAGACGTCTCTGTGCAAGCCATGTCAATATGTGCACGTCATCTGGCATTGCTAACATTAGCCGAGACAATGTCATAGTTTCGCCAAGTATAGCGTAATTGTCATGAACACGAGGAACGAGGAACAAGGGTGATACGTTAAGGGCCATTGATATTTTTGTAATTCTCTGAGGTAGGTAGCAGTTCCAATTTCAGGAATCGTCGTGGTTCAATTCCAGGAATTGTCATGGTTCAATTGCGTTCCGTCGACCACGACCACTTGTTTGTTCTGAATAAAATACTTTTTATAAACACTGTTTAGTGTTTTAACTAAAAACAACCTAAGATTGTTTCTCAAAGTTTGCCTATTTTTATAACAACATTATATCAACAAAAAATTAAATACAAACAAATTGTGATTGTTTGTCAAAGTTTGCCTTCAAGGCTGCGTTTTCCATTTGCACGATTCATGTTTTGGATCAACCGGATCACGTGACTCTTCTGGCGGCCATGTTGTAAGCCCTAACGGTATTTTTGGAGATTACCGAAAGAACTTAAGGTCATCGTAACACGGTGAAATCAGTATTTCGTTCCTTGTGTAAAAATATCCGTAGGATTAGATAAATGTGCCGAATTGTTTTCTTATCAAGTTTACATTATATTTGTCAATTTTTACATCTTTTTTGGTACTTCCATTGTAAAATTCTATTTCGTATTAGATCGATTTAAAAATAAAATATACGAAGCTTTCACAATCACAGCATAGAAGATGAGAACAGTATTCCGAATAATCCAAATAATCCTCACATACAAAATATTGTAAAACTGAATATTCCACATAAATAACTCACATGAGATGAAGGACTTGCACAAAAGCTGCTAAGGCATTCAAGTAACAAAACAGATTTTTACCAATAAATTAAACAATGACAACTTGATTACGTTATTGGATGTGCAATTTATTAAAAGCACATGATTATACAATTGGACTTGCAACTTATTGTTATCACATGATTACGTAATGGGACTTGCAACTTATTGTTATCACATGATTACGTAATGGGACTTGCAACTTATTGTTATCACATGATTACGTAATGGGACTTGCAACGTATTGTTTTCACACGATTGCGTAATGGGACTTGCAACTTATTGTTATCACATGATTACGTAATGGACTTGCAACTTATTATTATCACATGATTACATAATGAAACTTACAACTTATTGTTATCACATGAATGCGTAATTGGACTTGTAACTTATTGTTATCACATGAATACGTAATGGATTTGCAACTTATTGTTGTCACATCATTACGTAATTGGACTTGCAACTTATTGTTATCACATGATTACGTAATAGGACTTGCAACTAATTGTTATCACATGATTACGTAATGGGACTTGCAATTTATTGCTATCACATGATTATATAATGGGGACTTGCAACTTATTGTTATCACATTATTGCGTAATTGGACTTGTAACTTATTGTTATCACATGATTATATAATGGGGACGTTAAACTTATTGTTGTCACATGATTACGTAATGGGACTTGCAACTTATTGTTATCACACGATTACGTAATGGGACGTGCAACTAATTGTTATCACATGATTATATAATGGGGACTTGCAACTTATTGTTATCACATGAGTACGTAATGGGACTTGCAACTTATTGTTATCACATAATTACGTAATGGGACTCGCAACTTATTGTTATCACATGATTATGTAATGGGTGTTGCAACTTATTGCTATCACATGATTACGTAATGGGACTTGCAACTTATTGTTATCAAATTCGATTTGGTTCAATTATGATGAACTTTTTCACTCATGATTCCATACTTACAGTCGAATTTATTATAAGGAAATAGGGCTTTATATATTATATATTTATATACAAGCATTATGAAATATCGGGTTTATATGTACCCTCCCCCAAATAAATTGCTTCAGTCTAGAAGGATTTCTAATTACCTTTTTTAATACATATTATCTGCAACAAAGTTTTAAAATGCATAATTATGAAGCAGTTTTACTTACAAATACATTTTAATTAAAAAAAACTTTTATAAATAAACACTCTTTTTTCAAAGTTTAAAACTTCTAACATTCTCTTCGTGGGAGGCAAATAGATTAATTTTATTTTTTTTATTTCGAACTATTCTCCTCATCTTCTTATTGTCGTTTTTCACGACGTTTCGGCCAACTATTCTTCTGCCCTTCGTCAGGTGGTTACCGTGACGAGATAGGAACTCTGAATCTCGCAACTGCATCCTCAGCAATTACTGTCTTTCATAGTTGTTGTTGTTGTTGTTGTTGATGTTGTTGTTGTCACATCACGTTTTTGGCCAAGTAAGCCTCTACCCGTCTTTTATGTTTGAACAAGATTCACAAATGTAAAAACTAGTTATCAGATGCAAGGTCACAACAGAAGTTTGAATGGGGAAAATTCCGCCAGATATATATTTGCATATAAAAAAGTATAAAGGATTGAGAAGTTCATCTACCATCCAACCTCCTCATCTTTATAGGATCTCTGGTGAAGACGAAAATATCTCAGTTCCCTCGTAACCACAAGAACCCAGTCCTTTACAATTTATCTCCTTCCAATTACGTGCAAACCGTAGCCACGTAAATAAAGTCTTCAGAAAGTTGCTTTCGTCGCGTCCGGGGTATGCTTGCCAGATTTATTTCTTTGAAGGACGGCTCTGGAAGATCCGTATCAGTGCCGGGCAATGAAACCACGTCCAATAGTATTTCCCTTTTCCTTAAAGAGTATAAAGGCTTGAAAAGTTCACCTAGCATCTCATCCTTATAGGATCTCTGGTGAAGACCAAAATATCTCAGTTCCCTCGTAAGCACAAGAACCCAGTGAGATCAACACCTGTACTACGAGAGGGGCGAATCCAATCAATGATTCTAAATAAGGGAAAACAAATTTGCATAATGTCGGAAATTTATCCTCCTTCAGATAAATTAACCACGAAAATAACTAACCTGCAAAAATATATGTAAGGATGAATAAAAAAGCAGTGCGGTAAAGAAAAATATAAATTCTTGTTTAAAAACGAAGAGATTTTATTTACAAAAAGTTGGTTGCAAATTTTTCCCTTTGTGGCCATTAAATTCAAAAACAAAGAACGCCAAGGTAACAACATATAATGCAAAAATAACAAAAAAAGACACTTGTTCTTATATTGAAAATGTCGTATCACTGAACGAATACAATATAATTCAAATAGTAGTTCCTAATAACATATGCAATAAATTTTAGGAACATACTCACAAATTGATGGTGATCAGGCACCTGCCTTTTTCTTTTTTTCTCAATTTAAGTTCTTTTTAAAAATTACACTTCTTCAAAATACGTGCAAAGCGTATCCACGTAAAGTCTTCAGAAGTACGCCTCCTCGTGTCCCAGTGTTCTGTTGCCGGGTATTCTTCTTGAAGGAGGATACATCAAAATTCCATATCTACACCGGGCACTGAATCTACGTCCACTCTCCACGTCGCTGGAATTCAAAAGAGGCCGAATCTTGCGCTGCACTCGTGACGTCATCAAGGAGCTAGCACTGCTCTTTTTTTTACATTAAAGCGAGTTTCGTACAAACCCACAATATACGAAACTAAGAATCATAAGATTCGAAATACAGAGAATCAAATATAAGAACTGGAATAAAAATATAATAAAAGTAAACAGGGGATGAATAATTATTGATACAAAATAATTTCAACAGTTAGAACGATAAGTCATGGCGCTCCTCGGACTAAATGTAATTTTTTAATATAACGAAATAATGTATGTAATTGCGGTCTATAGTTAAATAACGTGATGACTAATGACGTAAAAATAGTGAGTGTTTATGTGCCATCTATTGTTGTCAACCTTAGGCAGTTTCGTCTCGAGGGGGAAAATTGCATCTATTTTATTATATACAAGAAGAGACGGAGTGTGCAGGTTCTCTTCTCCAGTCGTCTTTGCACTGCAACATGCGATAAATTGTTTTATCACAAACAATTTCTTTTCTGCAAAAAAACTTAGCCGATTCTGGAGCTTCGATTTTCAATATGTGGTCTTGATTTTGTGCTAGGACGCCCGTTATTATTGTAATTGAGAGAATCATAATTTAGAGTCCTGCAGCTTAAGATATCTGGTTAAGCTCCAGACGGAGTGTGTTGTATGTTACAATTTTAAATAGTAAAATAACTCTTTATTTCTGTCGTTGTAATTCTTTTAATTTGACAACGGTGCTCTTCCGGACATTTCCATACTCATGACTTACTGACCATCTGGTTCCTCAATTCTCAAGGTCCAGTTGTTTGCAGTAGTTTTACCATTGATAGTAGCAAGGAAGAACAAGCGGGTGACGGTGTGAGAATTTTACATTATTAGCAGCTAATTATAATAGGGGAATTAATTCACAAATAATATCATGGTTGTAAGTGATAAAATGTCATCGTCAATACCGTTCGAATTAATCAAAGGAATGATAGTTTAGTTTGATTCAGAAATAAGATCATTGTTGTAAATTATGAGATGTCATGGTCAAAACTGTTGAAATGAATCAACAAATGAATGGTTGCGTAGTTTAATTCACAAATAATCTCCGGGTTGCAAGTGATGAAATGTCAAAATCAAAACTGTTGGAGTGAATCAACAAATGAACGGTAGCGTAGTTTAAGTCACAAATAATATTGTTGTAGGTGATGAAATGTCATGGTTAAAACTGTTGGAATTAATCAACAAATAAATGGTAGTGTACTTTAATTCTCACATAATATCATGGCTGTAAGTGATGAAATGTCATGGTCAAAACTGTTCGAATGAATCAATAAATGAATGGTAATATAGTTCAATTCACAAATAATATTATGGTTGTAAGTGATTTAATGTCATGGTCCAACCTGTTGAAATGAATCCAAAGATGAATGGTAGTGTAGTTTATTTCACAAATAATATCATGGTTGTAAGTGATGAAATGCCATAGTCAAAATTGTAACCGATTTTAGAGCTTCCGTTTTCAATATGTTTTTGTGCTCAGGACGTTAATTTTGCAATTGGAACGGCTCATCAAAAACTTTTTTACGTTAGAGTTGAAGACTTTATTACTCTCGTTGTAATTCTTGTAGTTTTATATTTGCAAACAAAGGTCTTCGCTACATTTCCATACTCTGGACTTATTGACCATCTTGTTCCGCAATTTCTAAGGTTTATCCAGCTATTGCAGTAGCTTTTAATTTCTAAGGTTATTGTCAATCGGTTATAGGGGAGTCAATTCACAAATAAGATCATGGTTATAAGTGATGAGACAGCATGATCAAAACGGTTCGAATGAATCAGCAGATGAATGGTAGTGTAGTTTAAGATGTGTTTCCGATGCATTGTTGAATGAAGCCAATTGTGATTCTCTTTTTTTATTATGAGAAATGATGTTTTTGTTTGCTTTAAAACAGAGACTTTCGTCGATGACAGTTTATTTTAATTTTAAGGCCGAACAACAATATTATGTTTCTTTTCAATTACGTCGTCATCTTTAATTTTCTTTTTTTACATAGGAATCACCACTTATCAAGGACAAGAGATCACTCGATGATAAGGTTTAAGTGTCTACCGTAGTCAGTTGGACAATAAAGTAATCGTTAGTGATGGAAATTGGGTAAATTTGTTAACAAGTGGAACGGCTTCTCAAGAATTTGTTTATGTTGGACTTGAAGACACCATATTGTAGTCAGCTGGAAAGCAGGAAAACGGAAGACAATTCCACAGGCGTGCAGTTCTATGAAAGAAGCTTTGTTCATGGAATCTATGTTTAGGCACGGATAACAAGTTGGGGGAATTCTTGATAGTGTTTTCAGCTAGACGAGCTTTTCTTGTGAAAGTTTGGCGGAGGGGACCATATACTGAAGCTCAGTCGAACAGTTTCCATGAAAATAACGATAAAGCAGAGACAAACTCGCAACATCTCTTCTGTGAGATAGAGGTTGCAGAGAAGAGAAAAGGACATCTCCTATGAGGCTATGAAGTCTATTTTGAATTCTATCAAGGCAGGACAAGTCCTTTCTAGCAGCTCCTCCCTAGATGTGACAACAGTATTCCATCCTTGGGCGTACCTGGCTCTTATATAGATAGAGAATTGCATCTGCAGTGAGATATCTACTGGATCGATAAAAGCAACCGACCATTTTCCCAGCAATCTTGGCAACAGATTTGATGTATGTGTTCCATTTAAGATCAGGTCAAGCCCAGAAGCTTGTATAAACTTGGTCTCCCCAAGACGAGAGCCATTCATTTTAATTGATGCCAGATAGGGATCAGAACGTTGATGATGTAAAGAGAAAAGTTTGGTTTTAGATGCATTAAAAGTAACCAGCCACTCCTTTTCCCATTGTACAACATGATCAAAATCAGAGGAGAGAGAATCGGAGAGAACTTGGTCGTTTACTGTCTTAGATGTGCTGCCATAGATGGTAGGGTCATCAGCAAAAATGTCTACAAACGATGTTAGGATGTGTTTTGGAAGATCATTAATGTAGATCAGGAAAAGAGTTGGACCAAGGATGGACCCCTGAGAGACTCCAGCATTCATACTGTGAGCTTCTGATTTTTGCCCATTAACTACCAGTCGTATGAACCTATCAGAAAAAAATGATTTAATAACTGAGAAGACATTTCCAGCTATACCATAGCTGGAGATCTTGAGAAGTAAAACTTTATGCCATACGCTATCAAAGGCTTGGGATGGTCAAGAGACATTGCCTAATAAAGGTTGCTTTTGTCGAGAGATTCGCTACTCCTATGAGATATAACTGTAAGCACATCTGTTGTAGATCTAACAGAACGGAAACAATATTGTGTGTCACTAAGGTTATTTTTGCTGAGATTCTTGGTTACTGCTCTATTTAACAGATTCCAGTAACTTACTCATGATGCACAGGAGGCTTATTGGCCTGTAGAGAGAGAGAGAGGGGGGGATCAGCGATCACCTGAATTCTTAAATATAGAGGATCCTGATGAGATTTACCAGGGTGACGGGAAGCAATTCTCATTAAGACAATGTTTAAACAGTTTTGTAATTTTGTGCGCTAGTTCTGGTTAAAGTCTTTTGAGTACTATAATTGGTATACCGTCAGGGCCGGTTGCTTTACTGGAATCACGGTTTTTGATAAGCTTGGCAACATTAAGTACATATATTTGTATATCACATACCGTGTTTTCTGATACAGGCAGATATATTGGGGGTTGGCGGCCTTGGTTTTTTTCTGCAAAAAGTAGAATTAGCTGCAAAGTTCTTGGCAAAGAGTTTGGCTTTGTCTGACGAGATTACCTCAGGTACATTGATGATAGTTGGGATAGAGCACGCCTCTGTTCAGGATTCTGTTTGCTATTTGCCAAAACTGGTGGGAACCAAGCCACTGCTCAGCTACTTTGGAATTAACGGACTGAGCATACAACCCTCTTGCGTTCTTTATTACTTTCTTACAATGGTTGCTGGCAGTCCTGAAAGGGGCTTTAGTTTGCATACATCTATTACATTGGAAACAGTGGAACAGTGATTTCTGTGCGCTATGGCAGCAGCACAATCTGGAGAGAACCCTTGATTGCTGTTAGATTTTTGATGGAACTTTTTCGAGGGTATGAAACGATCTATACCTACAATTAACCATTCCGTCAGGTCTGATACTATAGAGGAAATATCCTTCATAAACTTTGAACACAGAGGTAGATCCGATATAAATGTACAGAATCTATCCCAATCAGCCATAATGTATCGATATACTGTACGATGGAGAGGTACGTCTGTGGACTTATTACATTTCATTTTTATCTGAATTGATACAACTGAGTGGTCGAAAGATCCAAGAGGAGACAGAACGCAAACTGAACATAGTTCAGGGCAAGTTGTGAGAAAAAAGGTCTAGGAGACTCGCATACTGGACGTCATTGTCGGGCACACGAGTAGGTTTGTGAACAATCTGAGTGAGGTCATAAACAATAGAGAAATCATAACAGAACATCCCCTCATCATCGGTCTTGTTTGAGTGGGTCAACCATTCTACACTGTCAACATTGAAGTCTCCACATACGTGAATGTTAGCTGAAGGATATGCTGATAAAACTTGGTCAATTCTCTCAGATATGCTTTTAAAGATAGTAACTCCACTGTTGTGGGGGCAGATGAGACTAAATATAAATGCAGTAGTGTGAGCTAGTGCAACCCGGAAGCACATATAGGGTAAGTTCGGATCTTCACTCGAAATGTCCCTACCACATGGAAAGCCATATTTAATATAGGCACATATTCCATGCCCATGGCGATCTTGGGGGTCAGATTTAGAAGTTAAGTTAGAGTATCCTTTAATTACGAACTCATTTAGGTAAATAGTCTGTCAAATACCAGTTTCGGTTAAAAAATAAAAGGATATTGTTTACGAGAACTGTAATATTAATATTGTTCACATGAATCTGGTTTTCACATTTTATGGTGCCTCATATGTTTCGTTAGATCTTCTTTACGCAAACATGAATATACACATTTTTCACAAGAATATGGGTTTCCCCTAACGTGTAATCTCATGTGGTTCGTTAGATGTTGTTTCCGTGTACATGAATAATCACATAGTTCACAAGAATATGGTTTTACTCCAGAGTGAGTTCTTATGTGTTTCTCTAGATCTGATTTGTATAAACATGAATATTGACATTTTTCACAAGAATATGGTTTTCCTCCAGTGTTAGTTTGCACATGTTTTGCTACATTTTGTTTTTCTGAAAATGAATGTTGATATTGTTCACGAGAATATGGATTTTTTCTAGTGTGAGTACTCATATCCATCACTAGACTTGGTTCCTCAGAACGTGAATATTGAAATTGTCCATGAGAATATGACTTTTCTCCAGTGTGAGTACTCATAGCCATCACTAGATTTGGTTCCTCAGAACGTGAATATTGAAATTGTCCATGAGAATATGGCTTTTCTCCAGTGTGAGTACTCATATCCATCACTAGATTTGGTTCCTCAGAAGGTGAATATTGAAATTGTCCATGAGAATATGGCTTTTCTCCAGTGTGAGTACTCATATCAATCATTAGATTTGGTTTCTCAGAACGTGAATATTGAAATTGTCCATGAGAATATGGCTTTTCTCCAGTGTGAGTTCTCATATCCATCACAAGATTTGGTTCTTCAGAACTCGAATATTGAAATTGTCCATGAGAATATGGCTTTTCTCCAGTGTGAGTACTCATATCAATCATTAGATTTGGTTTCTCAGAACGTGAATATTGAAATTGTCCATGAGAATATGGCTTTTCTCCAGTGTGAGTACTCATATCAATCATTAGATTTGGTTTCTCAGAACGTGAATATTGAAATTGTCCATGAGAATATGGCTTTTCTCCAGTGTGAGTACTCATAGCCATCACTAGATTTGGTTCCTCAGAACGTGAATATTGAAATTGTTCACGAGAATATGGCTTTTCTCCAGTGTGAGTACTCATATCCATCACTAGATTTGGTTCCTGAGAACGTGAATATTGAAATTGTCCATGAGAATATGGCTTTTCTCCAGTGTGAGTAGTCATAGCCATCACTAGATTTGGTTCCTCAGAACGTGAATATTGAAATTGTCCATGAGAATATTGCTTTTCTCCAGTGTGAGTAGTCATATCCATCATGAGATTTGGTTCTTCAGAACGTGAATATTGAAATTGTTCACGAGAATATGGCTTTTCTCTAGTGTGAGTACTCATATCCATCACTAAATTTGGTTCCTGAGAACGTGAATATTGAAATTGTCCACGATAATATGGCTTTTCTCCAGTGTGAGTACTGATATCCATCATGAGATTTGGTTCTGCAGAACGTGAATATTGTAATTGTCCATGGTAATATGGCTTTTCTCCAGCGTGAGTACTCATATCCATCACTAGATTTGATTCCTCAGAACGTGAATATTGAAATTGTCCATGGTAATATGGCTTTTCACTAGTGCGAGTACTCATATCAATCACAAGATTTTGTTCCTCAGAACGTGAATATTGAAAGTGTCCATGAGAATATGGCTTTTCTCCAGCGTGAGTACTCATATCCATCACTAGATTTGGTTCCTCAGAACGTGAATATTGAAATTGTCCATGAGAATATGGCTTTTCTCCAGTGTTAGTACTCATATCCATCACTAGATTTTGTCCTTCAAAACACGAATATTGGCACTGTTCACGAGAATATGGCTGTTCACCAGTCTAAGTACTTACATGCATCATAAGATTTGGTTTCTCAGTACGGGAATATTCACATTGTTCATGAGAATGTTGCTTTTCTCTAGTGTGAGTACTCATATGTTTTACTGAATTTGATTCATCATTAACAATTTCACACTAATCGTCAGTGTGGGTTCTCATATGCCGCATTAAATGAAATCGATCCACATATACAAGATAAAGGATTTTCTCTTATGTGACGCATAATATGTTGCACTAGATGTTATTTTCGAGAAGAGGAAAATTCACATATAAAGCAAAAAGATTGTGTATATTTACCGTTTACTTGCTTGTTTCAGTAAGTATTATTTTGAGAAACAAGAATAACAATTTTGTTATAACAAATTTCAGATTTTTTTCTGATAAATATAAGTATTTTAGATATTTTTAACCATAGGTAATATCTTCCAAATGTGAATATGAGTTTCTCTGCAGCTAATATTAAAGCGTTCATCGGGAACATCTGCAATGAAAAATAATTAAAATTTATTATTTATTGAGGTTATTTTTTAATAGATTTATATTAAATAATTTTTATTTTTTATCCTTATGTAATTCGCACAACTCTTTGGGAAAATTATTTAAAGATTTCGCTTTATATTGATACATTCACACCTATGATCAATATCTTTTATATTGATACAATCATGACTATGATGAATATCTTTTATATAGATACATTCACACCTATGATCAATATCTTTTATATTGATACAATCATAACTATGATGAATATCTTTTATATTTATACATTCACACCTATGATCAATATCTTTTATATTGATACAATCATGACTATGATGAATATCTTTTATATAGATACAATCATAACTATGATGAATATCTTTTATATTGATACAATCATAACTTTGATGAATATCTTTTATATTGATAAAATCATAACTATGATAAATATCTTTTATATTGATACAATCATAACTATTATGAATATCTTTTATATTGATACAATCATTACAATGATAAATATCTTTTATATTGATACATTCACACCTATGATGAATATCTTTTATATTGATACAATCATAACTATGATGAATATCTTTTATATTGATACAATCATAACTATGAATAATATCTTTTATATTGATACATTCACACCTATGATGAATATCTTTTATATTGATACAATCATAACTATGATGAATATCTTTTATATTGATACAATCATAACTATCATGAATATCTTTTATATTGATACAATCATAACTATGATGATTATCTTTTATATTGATACAATCAACACTATGATGAATATCTTTTATATTGATACAATCATAACTATGATTAATATATTTTATATTGATACAATCATAACTTTGATGAATATCATTTATATTGATACAATAACTATGATGAATATCTTTTGTATTGATATATTCACACCTATGATGAATATCATATATTGAAACAATCATAACTATGTGAATATCTTTTATATTGATACAATCCTAACCATGATGAATATCTTTTATATTGATACTATCATAACTGTGATGAATATCTTTTATATTGATACAGTCATAACTATGATGAATATCGTTTATATTGATACAATCATTACTAGGATGAATATCTTTTATATTGATACAATCATGACTATGATGAATATCTTTTATATTGATACAATCATAACTATGATGAATATCATTTATATTGATACAATCCTAACTATGATGAATATATTTATATTGATACAATCCTAACTATGATGAATATATTTATATTGATACGATCTTAACTATGATGAATATCTTATATTGATACGATCCTAACTATGATGAATATCTTATATTGATACGATCCTAACTATGATGAATATCTTATATTGATACGATCATAACTATGATGAATATCTTATATTGATACGATCATAACTATGATGAATATCCTATATTGATACAATCATAACTATGATAAATATCTTAGATTGATACAAACATAACTATGGTGCATATCGTTTATATTGATACAATCATGACTATGATGAATCTCTTTTATATTTATACCATCATGACTATGATAAATATCTTTTATATTGATGCAATCATAACTATGATGCATATCTTTTATATTGATACAATCATAACTATGATGAATCTCTTTCATATTGATACAATCATAACTATGATGAATCTCTTTATATTGATACAATAATAACTATGATGAATATATTTATATTGATACAATAATAACTATGATGAATATCTTTTATATTTATACAATCATAACTATGATGAATATCTTTTATTGATACAATCATAACTATGATGAATAGCTTATATTGATACAATCATAACTATGATGAATATCTTTTATATTTATACAATCATAACTATGATGAATATCTTTTATATTGATACAATCATAATTATGATGAATATCTTTTATATTGATACAATCATAACTATGATGGATATCTTTTATATTGATACAATCATAACTATGATGGATATCTTTTATATTGATACAATCATAACTATGATGAATATCTTTTATATTGATACAATCATAACTATGATTAATATCATTTATATTGATACAATCATAACTATGATTAATATCATTTATATTGATACAATCATCACTATGATGAATATCTTTTAGATTGATACAATCATAACTATGATGAATATCTTTTAGATTGATACAATCATAACTATGATGAATATCTTTTAGATTGATTCAATCATAACTGTGATGAATATCTTTTAGATTGATACAATCATAACTGTGATGAATATCTTTTAGATTGATACAATCATAACTGTGATGAATATCTTTTAGATTGATACAATCATAACTTTGATGATTATCTTTTATATTGATACAATCATAACTATGATGAATATCTTTTATATTGATACAATCATAATTATGATGAATATCTTTTATATTGATGCAATCATAACTATGATGAATATCTTTTATATTGATACATTCACACCTATGATGAATATCTTTTATATTGATACAATCATAACTATGATGAATCTCTTTTATGTTTATACAATCATAACTATGATGAACATATATATATTGATACAATCATTACTATGATGAATATCTTTTATATTGATACAATCATAACTATGATGGATATCTTTTATATTGATACAATCATAACTATGATGAATATCTTTTAGATTGATACAATCATAACTATGATGAATATCTTTTAGATTGATACAATCATAACTATGATGAATATCTTTTAGATTGATACAATCATAACTATGATGAATATCTTTTATATTGATACAATCATAACTATGATGAATATCTTTTATATTGATACAATCATAACTATGATGACTATCTTTTATATTGATACAACAATAACTATGATGATTATATTTTATATTGGTAGAATCATTACTGTGATGAATATCTTTTATATTGATACAATCATAACTATGATGAATATATTTTATATCGATACAATCATTACTATGATGAATATCTTTTATATTGATACAATCATAACTATGATGAATATCTTTTATATTGATACAATCATAACTATGATGAATATCTTTTATATTGATACAATCATAACTATGATGAATATCTTTATATTGATACAATCAAAACTATGATGAATATCTTTTATATTGATACAATCATAACTATGATTAATATCTTTTATATTGATACAATCATAACTATGATTAATATCTTTTATATTGATACAATAACTATGATGAATATCTTTTGTATTGATATATTCACACCTATGATGAATATCTTTTATATTGAAACAATCATAACTATGAGAATATCTTTTATATTGATACAATCCTAACCATGATGAATATCTTTTATATTGATACAATCATAACCATGATGAATATTTTTTATATTGATACAATCATAACTATGATGAATATCTTTTATATTGATACAATAATAACTATGATGATTATCTTTTATATTGGTACAATCATAACTATGATGAATATCTTTTATATTGATACAATCACACCTATGATGAATATCTTTTATATTGATACAATCATAACTATGATTAATCTCTTTCATATTGATACAATTATAACTATGATGAATATCTTTTATATTGATACAATCATAACTATGATGAATATCTTTTATATTGATACAGTCATAACTATGATGAATATCGTTTATATTGATACAATCATTACTAGGATGAATATCTTTTATATTGATACAATCATGACTATGATGAATATCTTTTATATTGATACAATCATAACTATGATGAATATCATTTATATTGATACAATCCTAACTATGATGAATATATTTATATTGATATAATCCTAACTATGATGAATATATTTATATTGATACGATCCTAACTATGATGAATATCTTATATTGATACGATCCTAACTATGATGAATATCTTATATTGATACGATCCTAACTATGATGAATATCTTATATTGATACGATCATAACTATGATGAATATCTTATATTGATACGATCATAACTATGATGAATATCTTATATTAATACGATGATAACTATGATGAATATCCTATATTGATACGATGATAACTATGATGAATATCCTATATTGATACAATAATAACTATGATAAATATCTTAGATTGATACAAACATAACTATGGTGCATATCGTTTATATTGATACAATCATGACTATGATGAATCTCTTTTGTATTTATACAATCATGACTATGATAAATATCTTTTATATTGATGCAATCATAACTATGATGAATATCTTTTATATTGATACAATCATAACTATGATTAATCTCTTTCATATTGATACAATCATAACTATGATGAATATCTTTCATATAGATACAATCATAACTATGATGAATATATTTATATTGATACAATCATAACTATGATGAATATCTTTTATATTTATACAATCATAACTGTGATGAATATCTTTTCTATTGATACAATCATAACTATGATGAATATCTTTTCTATTGATACAATCATAACTATGATGAATATCTTCTATATTGATACAATCATACCCATGATGAATATCTTTTATATTGATACAATCATAACTATGATGAATATCTTTTATATTGATACAATCATAACTATGATGAATATCTTTTATATTGATACAATAATAACTATGATGGATATCTTTTATATTGATACAATCATAACTATGATTAATATCATTTATATTGATACAATCATAACCATGATGAATATCTTTTAGATTGATACAATCATAACTATGATGAATATCTTTTAGATTGATACAATCATAACTTTGATGATTATCTTTTATATTGATACAATCATAACTATGATGAATATCTTTTATATTGATACAATCATAACTATGATGAATATCTTTTATATTTATACAATCATAACTGTGATGAATATCTTTTCTATTGATACAATCATAACTATGATGAATATCTTTTCTATTGATACAATCATAATTATGATGAATATCTTCTATATTGATACAATCATACCCATGATGAATATCTTTTATATTGATACAATCATAACTATGATGAATATCTTTTATATTGATACAATCATAACTATGATGAATATCTTTTATATTGATACAATAATAACTATGATGAATATCTTTTATATTGATGCAATAATAACTATGATAAATATCTTTTATATTGATACAATCATAACTGGTGAATATCTTATATTGATACAATCATAACTATGATGAATATCTTTTATTGATACAATCATAACTATGATGAATAGCTTATATTGATACAATCATAACTATGATGAATATCTTTTATATTTATAAAATCATAACTATGATGAATATCTTTTATATTGATACAATCATAATTATGATGAATATCTTTTATATTGATACAATCATAACTATGATGGATATCTTTTATATTGATACAATCATAACTATGATTAATATCATTTATATTGATACAATCATAACCATGATGAATATCTTTTAGATTGATACAATCATAACTATGATGAATATCTTTTAGATTGATACAATCATAACTTTGATGATTATCTTTTATATTGATACAATCATAACTATGATGAATATCTTTTATATTGATACAATCATAACTATGATGAATATCTTTTATATTGATACAATCATAACTATGATGAATATCTTTTATATTGATATAATCATTACTATGATGAATATATTTTAGATTGATACAATCATAACTATGATGAATATCTTTTATTGATACAATCAAAACTATGATGACTATCTTTTATATTGATACAATCATAACTATGATTAATATCTTTTATATTGATACAATCATAACTTTGATTATTATCTTTTATATTGATAAAATCATAACTATGATAAATATCTTTTATATTGATACAATCATAACTCTGATGAATAACTTTTATATTGATACAGTCATAACTATGATGAATATCTTTTATATTGATACATTCACACCTATGATGAATATCTTTTATATTGATACAATCATAACTATGATGAATATCTTTTATATTGATACAATCATAACTATGATGAATATCTTTTATATTGATACATTCACACCTATGATGAATATCTTTTATATTGATACAATCATAACTATGATGAATATCTTTTATATTGATAAAATCATAACTATGATGAATATCTTTTATATTGATACAATCATAACTATGATGAATATCTTTTATATTGATACAATCAAAACTATGATGAATATCTTTTATATTGATACAATCATAACTATGATTAATATCTTTTATATTGATACAATCATAACTTTGATGAATATCTTTTATATTGATACAATAACTATGATCAATATCTTTTGTATTGATATATTCACACCTATGATGAATATCTTTTATATTGAAACAATCATAACAATGGGAATATCTTTTATATTGATACAATCCTAACCATGATGAATATCTTTTATATTGATACAATCATAAGTATGATGAATATTTTTTATATTGATACAATCATAACTATGATGAATATCTTCTATATTGATACAATCATACCCATGATGAATATCTTTTATATTAATACAATCATAACTATGATGAATATCTTTTATATTGATACAATCATAACTATGATGAATACCTTTATATTGATACAATAATAACTATGATGAATATCTTTTATATTGATACAACTGGTGAATATCTTATATTGATACAATTATAACTATGATGAATATCTTTTATTGATACAATCATAACTATGATGAATAGCTTATATTGATACAATCATAACTATGATGAATAGCTTATATTTATACAATCATAACTATGATGAATATCTTTTATATTGATACAATCATAATTATGATGCATATCTTTTATATTGATACAATCATAACTATGATGGATATCTTTTATATTGATACAATCATAACTATGATGGATATCTTTTATATTGATACAATCATAACTATGATTAATATCATTTATATTGATACAATGATAAGTATGATGAATATCTTTTATATTGATACAGTCATAACTATGATGAATATCGTTTATATTGATACAATCATAACTATGATGAATATCTTTTATATTGATACAATCATGACTATGATGAATATCTTTTATATTAATACAATCATAACTATGATGAATATCATTTATATTGATACAATCCTAACTATGATGAATATATTTATATTGATACAATCCTAACTATGATGAATATATTTATATTGATACGATCTTAACTATGATGAATATCGTATATTGATACGATCCTAACTATGATGAATATCTTATATTGATACGATCCTAACTATGATGAATATCTTATATTGATACGATCATAACTATGATGAATATCTTATATTGATACGATCATAACTATGATGAATATCTTATATTGATACGATGATAACTATGATAAATATCCTATATTGATACAATCATAACTATGATAAATATCTTAGATTGATACAAACATAACTATGGTGCATATCGTTTATATTGATACAATCATGACTATGATGAATCTCTTTTATATTTATACAATCATGACTATGATAAATATATTTTATATTGATGCAATCATAACTATGATGCATATCTTTTATATTGATACAATCATAACTATGAGTAATCTCTTTCATATTGATACAATCATAACTATTATGAATCTCTTTCATATTGATACAATCATAATTATGATGAATATCTTTTATATTTATACAATCATAAGTATGATGAATATCTTTTATTGATACAATCATAACTATGATGAATAGCTTATATTGATACAATCATAACTATGATGAATTTCTTTTATATTTATACAATCATAACTATGATAAATATCTTTTATATTGATACAATCATAATTATGATGAATATCTTTTATATAGATACAATCATAACTATGATGGATATCTTTTATATTGATACAATTATAACTATGATGAATATCTTTTATATTGATACAATTATAACTATGATGAATATCTTTTAGATTGATACAATCATAACTATGATGAATATCTTTTAGATTGATACAATCATAACTATGATGAATATCTTTTAGATTGATACAATCATAACTTTGATGATTATCTTTTATATTGATACAATCATAACTATGATGAATATCTTTTATATTGATACAATTATAACTATGATGAATATCTTTTATATTGATGCAATCCTAACTATGATGAATATCTTTTATATTGATACATTCACACCTATGATGAATATCTTTTATATTGATACAATCATAACTATGAGGAATCTCTTTCATGTTTATACAATCATAACTATGATGAATATATTTATATTGATACAATCATAACTATGATGAATATCTTTTATATTGATACAATCATAACTATGATGGATATCTTTTATATTGATACAATCATAACTATGATGAATATATTTTAGATTGATACAATCATAACTATGATGAATATCTTTTAGATTGATACAATCATAACTTTAGTGATTATCTTTTATATTGATACAATCATAACTATGATGAATAGCTTTTATATTGATACAATCATAACTATGATGACTATCTTTTATATTGATACAATCATAACTATGATGAATATCTTTTATATTGATACAATAATAACTATTATGATTATCTTTTATATTGGTACAATCATAACTGTGAGGAATATCTTTTATATTGATACAATCATAACTATGATGAATATCTTTTATATTGATACAATCATAACTATGTGAATATCTTTTATATTGATACAGTCCTAACCATGATGAATATCTTTTATATTGATACAATCATAACTATAATGAATATTTTTTATATTGATACAATCATAACTATGATGAATATCTTTTATATTGATACAATAATAACTATGATGATTATCTTTTATATTGGTACAATCATAACTATGCTGAATATCTTTTATATTGAAACAATCATAACTATGATGAATATCTTTTATATTGATACAATCATAACTATGATGAATATATTTATATTGATACGATCCTAACTATGATGAATATCTTTTATATTGATACAGTCATAACTATGATGAATATCGTTTATATTGATACAATCATTACTAGGATGAATATCTTTTATATTGATACAATCATGACTAGGATGAATATATTTTATATTGATACAATCATAACTATGATGAATATCATTTATATTGATACAATCCTAACTATGATGAATATATTTATATTGATACAATCCTAACTATAATGAATATATTTATATTGATACGATCCTAACTATGATTAATATCTTATATTGATACGATCCTAACTATGATGAATATCTTTTATTGATACGATCATAACTATGATGAATATCTTATATTGATACGATCATAACTATGATGAATATCTTATATTGATACGATTATAACTATGATGAATATCCTATATTGATACAATCATAACTATGATAAATATCTTAGATTGATACAAACATAACTATGGTGCATATCGTTTATATTGATACAATCATGACTATGATGAATCTCTTTTATATTGATACAATCATGACTATGATAAATATCTTTTATATTGATGCAATCATAACTATGATGAATATCTTTTATATTGATACAATCATAACTATGATGAATCTCTTTCATATTGATACAATCATAACTATGATGAATCTCTTTCATATTGATACAATCATAACTATGATGAATATATGTATATTGATACAATCATAACTATGATGAATATATTTTATATTTATACAATCATAACTATGATGAATATCTTTTATATTGATACAGTCATAACTATGATTAATATCATTTATATTGATACAATCATAACTATGATTAATATCATTTATATTGATACAATCATAACTATGATTAATATCATTTATATTGATACAATCATAACTATGATGAATATCTTTTAGATTGATACAATCATAACTATGATGAATATCTTTTAGATTGATACAATCATAACTATGATGAATATCTTTTAGATTGATACAATCATAACTGTAGTGATTATCTTTTAGATTGATACAATCATAACTATGATGAATATCTTTTATATTGATACAATCATAACTATGATGAATATCTTTTATATTGATGCAATCATAACTATTATGAATATCTTTTATATTGATACAATCATAACTATGATGAATATCTTTTATATTGATACAATCATAACTATGATGAATATCTTTTGTATTGATACAATCAAAACTATGATTAATATCCTTTGTATTGATACAATCATAACTATGAGTAATATCTTTTTTAGTGATACAATCATAACTTTGATGAATATCTTTTTATATTGATACAATAACTATGATGAATATCTTTTATATTGATATATTCACACCTATGATGAATATCTTTTATATTGATATATTCACACCTATGATATATATCTTTTATATTGATACAATCATAACTATGTGAATATCTTTTATATTGATACAATCATAACGATGATGAATATCATTTATATTGATACAATCCTAACTATGATGAATATCTTTTATATTGATACAATCATAACTATGATTAATATCTTTTATATTGATACAATAATAACTATGATGATTGTCTTGTATATTGGTACAATCATAACTATGATGAATGTCTTTTATATTTATACAATCATAACTATGATGAATATCTTTTATATTGATACAATCATAACTATGATGAATATCTTTTATATTGATACAATCATAACTATGATGAATATCTTTTATATTGATACAATCATAACTATGATGAATATCTTTTATATTGATACAATCATAACTATGATGAATATCTTTTATATTGATACAATCATAACTATGATGAATATCTTTTATATTGATACATTCACACCTATGATGAATATCTTTTATATTGATACAATCATAACTATGATGAATATCTTTTATATTGATACAATCATAACTATGATGAATATCTTTTATATTGATACAATCATAACTATGATGAATACATTTTGTATTGATACAATCATAACTATGACGAATATCTTTTATATTGATACAATCATAACTATGATGAATATCTTTTATATTGATACAATCAAAACTATGATGAATATCTTTTATATTGATACAATCATAACTATGATTAATATCTTTTATATTGATACAATCATAACTTTGATGAATATCTTTTATATTGATACAATAACTATGATGAATATCTGTTATATTGATATATTCACACCTATGATGAATATCTTTTATGTTGATACAATCATAACTATGTGAATATCTTTTATATTGATACAATCCTAACCATGATGAATATCTTTTATATTGATACAATCCTAACTATGATGAATATCTTTTATATTGATACAATCATAACTATGAGTAATATCTTTTATATTGATACAATAATAACTATGATGATTATCTTTTATATTGGTACAATCATAACTATGATGAATATATTTTATATTGATACAATCATAACTATGATGAATATCTTTTATATTGATACAATCATAACTATGATGAATCTCTTTCATATTGATACAATCATAACTATGATGAATTTCTTTTATATTGATACAATCATAACTATGATGAATATCTTTTATATTGATACAGTCATAACTATGATGAATATCGTTTATATTGATACAATCATTACTAGGATGAATATCTTTTATATTGATACAATCATAACTATGATTAATATCTTTTATATTGATACAATCATAACTATGATGAATATCATTTATATTGATACAATCCTAACTATGATGAATATATTTATATTGATACAATCCTAACTATGATGAATATATTTATATTGATACAATCCTAACTATGATGAATATCTTATATTGATACGATCCTTACTATGATGAATATCTTATATTGATACGATCATAACTGTGATGAATATCTTATATTGATACGATCATAACTATGATGAATATCCTTTATTGATACAATCATAACTATGATAAATATCCTATATTGATACAAACATAACTATGGTGCATATCTTTTATATTGATACAATCATAACTATGATGTATATCTTTTATATTTATGCAATCATAACTATGATGAATATCTTTTATATTGATACAATCATAACTATGATGAGTATCTTTTATATTGATACAATCTTAACTATGAGGAACATCTTTTATATTGATACAATCATAACTATGATGAATATTTTTCATATTGATACAATCATAACTATGATGAGTATCTTTTATATTGATACAATCTGAACTATGATGAACATCTTTTATATTGATACAATCATAACTATGATGAATATCATTTATATTGATACAATCATGATCTTTAAGAAGAATCACTTAAATTGTTATAATCATAAAATTTCTGATTGTTTTTTTTTTTGCTTTTCATCATATCTAAGAGCTGTTCGGTCTCTTGATTCAATGCACCCTCATTCTTGAACAAGAGACTTCAGTAATCATCAGATGATGCTTTTCTTGTGACTATTCTGACATGCTTTTTTTATTCTTACCCTCCTTATTCTGTCTCATAAACTAAACTGAGCAGCTTATCTTCTCAACAATGGCCAGGAGGTTGATTTTATATTGATACAATCATAACTACGATGAATATCTCAGACTTTCTTCATGAAAATTGGAAATATTTTAATATTCTAATAATATTCATCAGCTATAAACGAATAGCTCCACTCTGCTGCTTTGTTGATTCTTTAATAAAGGCAAGGTAAAAAGAGTCAGAATAAATCCTGACAAAACATCCGGTTTGGAGTTTCTTCATTGTCGGACTTTACAGCCACAATACAACCGTTGATTACGACATGTTCAAAGGTAAATTATAATGTAAAAACAATAAACATACTATGACACACACACACACACACACACATATATATATATATATATAATAAGAATTACAGTTAAGTTTACCAAAATCATCCAAGATGGCAAAACTAAAGTAAATTATAAATATTAAATAATTAATCTTTATAAAGTAATCTCTCTCTCACATATATATATATATATATATATATATATATATATAAGAGAGAGATAACTTTATATGGGATTGTCATTAAGCTAATAAAGTTTGAATTAATTATTTTTTTAATTAGGCGAAGACTAGTAATACAAAACAAAGTAAAATTAAGATAGAAACGGGATTTCGATAAATTGGTAAATATTGAAGATAAAAAGTCATCTATATAATATATATATATTAATCATTGTATAAAAAAGATTAAACATGATTATGAAGCACATTATATATTTATACATATTTATTTATTTGGGGGTAAACAGTTACATATGGTCGCTACAAACAGCTATCTGATTGAGTCAATGAGACTCCTTCAGACTACCCTGACCCCACTGACGCCACCAATGTATATATAAGTGAGAAATAAAAATGAAATTGTAATTAGAAAGATAATGTAAGTTGATAGAAAATAACGAAAAATAAGATAGAAAAGCAGGGATCTTCGATATATATATATATATATATATATATATATATATATATATATATATATATATATATATATATATGTGTGTGTGTGTGTGTGTGTGTGTGTGTGTGTGTGTATTAAAAGATAATGTTAGTATTATTAATTTGAAATTAGGCTAAAACCAGTAATACAGAATTAAAAAATAAAGCAAAATTCAGATGGAAACGATAAATTGGTCCAAACTGACTATAAAAAGTTATCTCCCTTTCATCGGAAATGTAAAAGAAAAATTAAAATGGAAAAAAAAACACTTAATAAAAAGAATTTTAATTAAATGATTAACATAACCATCAGAGGATGAAGAATATTTTAATTAATATTTTATTCAAATGAACCTTTTTAACTTCTGTTCATTCATAAGAAACAACAACTAAGCAAAATAAATAAATAAATAAATATTTAAATAGAATCTAGAATTTGAATATGTAATCTAGTATTTGAGAAATAAAGTAAATAGTTAAGAATTATTCCTACCACTATTACCAATAATAATGTAAATACTGTTAATACTAAATTATTAGGGGTACGTAAAAGATAGGGATACAAACAAGTGGGCTTTAGAATAGCAGGAAATAGGCTTGAGGAATGGGGGTAAGTGGACTCGTATAAAATAAAGTAAAATAGAGAATATATATATATATATATATATATTTATATATATATATTCTCTATTTTACTTTATTTTATACGAGTCCACTCACCCTTCATTCCTCAAGCCCATTTCCTGCTATTCTAACTCCCCCCCCGATTTGTTGTATCTCTTTCTTTTACGCACCCCTAATAATTTAGTATTAACAATATTTAGATTATTATTATTGGTAATAGTGGTGGTGATGTTGAAGTAGTGGTAGAAGTATTGTTATTACTGCCTTTATTATTATCATTATTATTACTGCACTGTTTTTAATGCTATTTCTATTATTATTATTGTTTTCATCGTCATAATTATCATTATAATTGATATCATTATTATCACTCCCATCGTTGCTACCATAATTGCTACCATTATCTCCATCTTCACTGTTATTAACAGTAATTTGGAATTTAATTTTACCACAACTATTGGTAACATTATATTCCATGTTTATTTTTAATGTTTACTTTTGCCTTTATTTTTATCTTATTTATTTTATTTTATTTTTCCTAATATTAATTTGTTATTTCTAATTTTACATCTAATTTATTTTCAACTTTATTATTACTACTATTAATATATTTGTCATTACTATTTTACTATTATCTATCGTACTATTATAATTATCCTATTATTATTTGGTAGATTTTACCACTCTCATAAGTAGCTATGGTTTCCTTACTCCCTCATTTTAACATCAATATGTATACTTAACGTTTTACATCAAGTTATACGCACTCATAGTCATTGCCATCCTAATCTCCGACTGCCCCCTTATGATCATACTCTCTATATCATAACAGTAGGAACTTATAAATATATTGCCGCATATTACCTTTCAGTTTTACAACTTTACATACCCCACCAATTAATCAAAATTACCCACTCCAAAGAAAATAGATACCCCACAAACCGTTAAAATAAATTACCACAAAGCAACAATACACCCCCTACTTAACCATAATACATATACCCCTTAATCTCAATACTATGTTAAAAACCATATATATTCTTGTATATCATACTATATATAATAAGCTTCTTATTTATTTAGAAGTCAATAAAGCTTCCCCAAACATTCTATAATTCCTCTTAATTTTTTTCATCCCTAATGAACCTTACACTAGACGCCGCATCTCCCCTATGCTACCTAGCACCTTCTCTACTCTTCTGATGAGAAGCAATAGGCTTCGAAATGTCCTGACATATAGAGGCCCTTCTATCCCCAAAATTTTGACTGTATTCCATTATTCAATAAATGATCCATTCTATATATACTATATATAGTTTTGTGTATTAATTTCATAATCTTGTTGTCCTATTGTATAAGCTACAATAATTACTGGTGAGCTTAACATTATCCGGATTATAAGTCTCTTTTGTGGAATTGATCTCTCTCTTTTCCTTTTACATTAAGCTATAATATATATATATATATATATATATATATATATATATATATAGTAATTTATAAAATGTATATGGCGATTAAACTACACTGAATATTCTGCGTTTCATCCAACTATAGGATTCGTCAGGCTTATTTATAAATTACTAACTAGCTCTACCTACGTATTGAGCACTTTTGAAGTAAATACTTCAAGTTTACGCACAAATCTATACTTTCGTATAGTAAATTTATGTGAATAAATGAAATAGTTATATATATATAACGAATTTTAGCAGAACTTTATTCACTTCGAAATTTAGTTTTGGTACTTGTACAGTTTAATCAAGAAATTAAAAAATGAAAATATTGAAAAAATAACATTGTATGTAGCCGTTATGGAATGAAGTTCCCCGAAAGAAATTCTCTAAATTTGATCAAGTAGTTTTTTTACAGAGGAAAATCACATTTTAATGAGATCGCTCTATCGTTGCCATTTGGCTGTTTGCGGGCACGAGTAGGGGGTGCCTTTAAACAAAAGATTGATTAACAAATGACAAAATGAAAAAAGAATTTAAAAAATGATACAAAGTTCTGTAAAAAAAGTGAAAAAAAACCCTAAAATATTTATCTAAGTATTTTTTCTGCTCATGTTTCAAAATAATCTCGTCAAATTTTTACAATCTTCAAGCGGTGATTGGAGTTATCTCCCCCTGGCTTTTCTTCTCCTAACCCGGGGGGGGGGAGTAGGAGTTGGTCGCTACCCGATCGATCTCATTAAAATTTGATTTTCCTTGGAAAGTAAAAACAAACTACTTAATCAAATTAAGTGATTTTTTTTTGCATGAAAACTTTATTCCATAACGAGTACGTACAATATATTTTTGGTAACGTTTTAGTTTACCGACCCCTCGGCATCCACCTTTAATTTGTCGACTCCAATTGTTTTCGAGTACGCTGAGAACGAATATCGCATTTATTATTTGCGCAAACACCTAGTTATCCGTATTTGAAGACATTCAGTATCCAACGTAATCCTTATCATTTTTAATGGCGGCCATCTTAATTTCCAATAGCGAAAAAAAAAACGCCAAAAAAAAAGGCTAAATATGTCACATGTAACTGGAATCCCCCCTTTCCTGCCACTTGTGTTGACGCAAAAAAAAAAAAAAAAAAAGGTTTATTGAAGGGGGGGGGTAAATTCCAAGAAATCTTGAGCGAAAGGAAAGACCGTAAAGACACCACCACAAATTAAAAACAGTATTTAGAGTAATTTTAATTTATTTTAATTTTAATTTACCTTTTAATTTATTAATATAAATAATGATATTTATTAAAACAAATTAAAAAGGTAAATATTACCTTTCACTACCACAGACCACTAATTTGTTTGTTTTTAGGGATATTCGATGTTGCTGGCCACAAACCTGAAGATCAAATCCGTTGCAAATTTAAAGTTTGCATGGTATTAACCCCTTTTAATTGATAAAAAAAAAAGAATTAAGTTTTCACAAGTGGTTTACAAAAGCATATCTTATGTTTTTCGTTCTTTTTGGGGGCCAAAGCACAGCCGCCCCCACTCCTCCACCGCCTCCCCCAAATGTAAACAGAGAAATTCTGTGAAATGTTGAATAGTATTCTACTCGATAAAGGTCGGCGCGTGACTTATGGAAAAACGGTTAATTAAACCGCAGAAGCACCTATTAACCTATACAAGTTCTATAATGGAATACCTCCCCTCCAAAAAAAAAACAAAACAAAACAAAAAAAAACATAACCGCTCGTGACAACTTACCGACAGCAATATTTTTATTTTTAAATGAGGTGAAGACTTTTTATTTTATGAAAAATATTTCTTGTCATTTAAAAATGTCCGCCATGTATTCATGAACTTAGTGAAACGTCAAGTGACTACGCGCGTGCGCGCAGATTAGAAAGAAGAGTGAAAATAATAATATAATTAAGAAAGTGAAAGAAAATGTCGGTTTCGATATCGGGAAGCTGAAAAATGTACGGAAGGGTGAGGGTGAGGGGGGTCATTTCGGCCCTGAAGCCGAAGAATGTTTTTGGGCCATGTTTTGGCCCTTTTGGCTCTTTTTTGGCGTTTTTTCCCAAACGGGAACAAGATGGCCGTCAGCAAAACAATAGTGATTACGTTGGATACTAAATGTCTTCAAATATTGATAACTACATTTTTGCGCAAAAAATGAATGCGATATTCTTTCTCAATGTACCCGAAAATTTATAAAACTCAACAAAATAAAGATGAATGCCGAGGGGTCGGCAAACTAAAAAAAAATGCCATATTTTTTTTTAGTTTTTTAATGTCTTGATTAAACTGTGCAAGTACCTTGGTTTTTTGTAAATTAATTTCGTTTTTTTTTTCGTAATTTTTGGATATTACTGCGACATGATAAAACCGGGAACGATTTTTCAGCATATATTTTGGTTAAATAAATTTTTAAATTTTATATTATAAAAGGTGTATAAAGTCTATTTTTTATGAATGTGACATTTTGTTTAAAAGTTCAAATAAAATTTGTAAGGCAAGTGAAAAAAAAAAAACAAAAAAAAAATCTCGTTTTTCTTTTTTTTCTTTTTTTTTTTTTTTAATAAAACTAACATTGACTTTTGACTTAAAACATTGCCGAGGACGAATTTTTCGCATACACCGCCATGTTCAAAGTATCTCAGAAGAATGGGGATGCCAAAGTAAAACAAAGCTAAAGTTATTATTAAATCTATCTTTTCATAAACAGCATTTTAACGAATTAAAAAAATTCATAATATACTTTATTTTATTTATTTATTACACCTCATAGTAATGGCGTATTCCATATAAAATATTCATGAATTATTTGTTTTTCATACAGTGTCGCCATTACTTTCTGTAAAAAAAAAAAAAAAAAAAAAAAAGCAGTTTTTCTTCAGTGTGTGCAAAATACGGGGACGATTTTTCATCATATATTTTGGTTAAATAAATGTTAAAATTTTATATTATAAAAGGTTTATAAAGTCTATTTTTATGTATGTAAGAGTTTGTTTAAAAGTTCAAATAAAGTTTGTAATTTAAAAAAAAAAATAACATCTCGTTTTTTTTTTTTTTTTTTCATTGTCGTTTGACTTTAAAACATTGCCGATGACAGAATTTTTCGCATACACCGCTATGTTCCCAGTATCTCAGAACAACGGGGATGCCAAAGTAAAAGAAAGCCAAAGTTATTATTAAATCTGTCTCTTCATAAACAGCGTTTTTCCGAAAAAAAAAAAAAATCACTTTTTTTTTTTTTTTTTTTTGGTACACCTCAGCGTAATGCCGTATTTCCCGAATAATTTGGGCACTTGTACAGTTTAGTCAAGACATTAAAAAAGGAAAATATCGAAAAAAGGTTATATTGTACGTATGCGTTATGGAACGAAGTTCTCTGGAAAAGAATTTCACTTAATTTTATCAAGTATTTTTATTTATTTATTTTTATTTTTTTTTTTTTTCACAGCGAAAAAAAAATGTTATAATACCAAGCAAAAGGTTCGATTTTTATTAAGAAAAGCTAGCATTAAAGATGGGGAGGGAGTATTGGCGCTTTACATGGAGTTATCTCCCCGTTGTGTTAGTAAAATTCAAACAAAAATTAAAAAAAAAACAAGATGTCTGCCTTAAACACGCTCTCATAAAAACGTTTTTTTTCCGATGTAAAATAATAAATAAATAAATAAAAATAAAAAAATAGAAAAATAGAAACCACCACAAACGAAAAATGGATCAAAAAAAAAAAAAAAATGACAAATTAATGTTACCAAAGGCAAGATAAATTATTCTGTTACCTACCTGAATATGTTTTGTGTGATTGTACATATTTTAAAGCACTTATTTAATCTGAAACATAAGTAGTGCCGATTTGGTAAGTTAGGACAAGAAGATGGCCGACATGCAATTATTTAACCGGGAAGTCTCGATAATCGTTTAAATCACGACAACAAAGCAATATACTGATAGGAATTTATCCAATTAATTTCACACTGACATTATTGAATCAATTTCTTTCAGTATTTAGTTTATTTGTAGAGTTTTAAGCCAGTAATGACACTTCAAAAAAGGCATTTCTTGTTGGTCATATTTTCTTTTTAACTCTGCAACTCGGCACTTATTTATTTATTTTTTCGAACGGAATAAAACATCATAATACGTTAAAAATACAAAACTTATCCAGATACATAAAATATAACTTATCTTGTCTTTAGTAATATTTTTTGTTTCTTTGTTTGAATTTAAAAAAGAGAGTGATCCGCGCTATTTTTTTTAATCGTATTTCCACGTTTGATTAAAGTTTTATTATATATTTTTGTATTCAATTGTAAGGTTAAAGTATAAAATATGTACAAAACACCCTCTCCTCCCATGTTAAGAATGGCTTTTTAAATAATAACGTTATTATTTCAACACGGATCACTCTCTGCATATGGACTAAACTTGTTTTTTTTTTGTTTGTTGGCTTCTCTGCTAAACACCGTTTTATGTACAATTTTTTTCAGCTTAAACATTTTTAATTATTATTTTTTTTTACACTCGATAAGATATATTCGTAATTGAATTGTAATATATATATATATATATATATATATATATATATATATATATATGAAGGCACCATGAAAATTCTGAGTATACGTTTTTAATTATTATTTATAATTATTATTTTTTAAACACTCCATAAGGTATATTAGTAAATGAATATGAATATATATATATATATATATATATATATATATATATATATATATATATATATGAAGGCACCATCAAAATTCTAAGAATATTTCTTGGATATTTGACCCTCATCGTACGGATTACACAAACTCAAATTTCCTTCTATGCAGTTTGTGTGTAATGTTGAATGGTCGGAATGTACACCATTTGATTTGTGGTTGTTGCAGTAGAATTGCGTTAAACGATTGATATCATCGATTATTAATCGATTTAATGGCAGGAAAAAAACAGATTTTTTTGCTAAAAAACAATTGTTTATCATTATAATAATTAGAAACACTTAGTTCGAGTCATTTTTTTTTTTTTCAGACTAATTTTGCTTATTTCTAGGTTACATTCAATTTTTATGGTATCTGTTGTTTATTAAATTATAGATGAAACTACAGAATAGCTTCTTTTTTTAGCCACTTCTGCTCCCTATGTTAAGCATAGGTTTTTAAATAACCCAATTATTTCAGCACGGACCGTATTTTGTATAAGTACTCGAAAGTTGTAATTTAATTTGTAATTTACAACGAAAAAAAATGTTATGGTCCCAAGCAAAAGGTTCGATTTTTAGGAAGAAAAACTAAAATTAAAAATGGGGAGGGAGTATCGGCGCTTTACATGGAGTTATAAAATAAAACAAGATGTTAACCTTTAACGCACTCTCATAAAACATGTTTTTTCGCTGTAAAATAAAAACTACTCGATCAAATTAAATTAATTTTTTTTTCGGAGATCTTCTTCTGCCCGAGATAAGTACAATATAACCTTTTTTTTTCCGATATTTTCATTTTATAAAAAAAAAAAATGACTGAACGAATATTGAAAAATTACAATGAAAATAAAATATAAAGATTAAAAAATATAAAAACGATTATAATGAAATTATTCCATTTACTAGCAGACAAAAAAACATTTTGTTGCTGTATATGTTATGTATGAGTTTCTAAATAACCCACTTATTACATTACGGCCGTTATTTTGTATAAGTACTCGAAAGTTGTAATTTAATTTACAAGGAGTAAAAGGGTTGTTCATATTTGTTCAATTTCGGATCAATTTATAACACGAAGTGATTTTTTATTTTCCCATTTAAATTGAAAATAAAAAGGAATATTCTAATAGTAAATTGCTTTCTATAATGTCATGTACATATTTTGAACACCGGTTTAAAATATCAAACGTATAAGTGGCCTTCACCATCGGCAGCCATTTTGAATGGAAAACTACACATTTACCATTTCAATTTTTAGTACTTGTATAGTTTAGTCAACACATTAAAAAAAATTAAAATATCGAAAAAAAATGGTTATATTGCACGTATCCGTTATGAAACGATATTCTCCGAAAAAAAAAAAATCACTTAATTTCATCAAGTAGTTTTTTTGTTTTGTTTTTTTTTTACAGCGAAAAAAAAATGTTATGATCCCAAGCAAAAGGTTCAATTTTTAGGAAGAAAAACTATAATTAAAAATGGGGAGGGAGAATCAGCGCTTTACATGGAGTTATCTCCCCGTTGTGTTTATAAAATTGAAACAAAGTAAAAAAAGAAAACAAGACAACAACAAAAAAAACAAGATGTTTGCCTTTAACACGCTCTCATAAAACATGTTTTTTTTCGCTGTAAAATAAAAATTACTCGATCAAATTAAATTAATTTTTTTCGGAGATATTCAGTCCCAAACAAATACGTACAATATAACCTATTTTCGATATTTTCATTTTTTAATGTCTTGACTAAACTATACAAGTGCCATTTTTTTTTTTTAGTGGGAAATTACACATTTACCAATTAAAAAAATTTTAAGCAAGACCTAGTAATCTATGTGTACAGTAATACAAACACAAAATTCTTTACTATTAAAAATTCTTTTAAGCAAGACCTGGTAAACGCAAGATTTGGAAAAAGGAAATAAAAATTTTCATAGAAATAAAATATAAAAAAATCTTATTTTAAATTCATTAATTTTTTAATTGTTAGGTAATAAGATAAAATATCAAAAAAGAAAAAAAAAACTTACCTTTACTTCTAAGCAATTCAGTACGAAAAAAAAGGCCATGAAAATTGGATGATTTATTTATTTATCTATTTTTTCAAAACTGCCAATTTTGTTCGGTTTCTTCGGATTTTTTAGTAAATTCATACAAATTCGATTCTGCGTGTCTAAATCATTAAGAAAAAGCTTTTAAAAATGTTTAAATCAAAAACACGATTGAAACGTAGATAAAAAAAAATGACTGAACGAATATTGAAAAATTAAAATGAAAATAAAATATAAAGATTAAAAAAGATTAAAAGCTATAAAAACGAAAAACGATTATATGAAACGTTGTAAATTCTTAAAAGTTCGTTAATTACGTGTGAATAAACGTTTTCCGATGATGTTTGCAACGTATTGTCCATTCAAAAGACGAAAATAATTAAAGGTAAAAAAACGAATAAAATTAAGATATCTTTGTTCTGCATTAGTTATATGCTAACGGTCAACACAACGACACTGTCACGAAATTTGCTTTTGCACTGGGACTCGCCACCATCGAAAGGTAAGATAGGCAGGCACGGTGGGCAATGTTATATTTATGTAAAAATGGCACCACTAAATATGGTTGCTAGAATTAAATAAATGTCTTTAGCTGCATTTTTCATGAATTAAAAAAAGGCCAAGTTAAAAACGTTTTTTAAAAAGTCATAAAAATTTTAAATCAAAAATTGTTTTTATTAAACTTGTCCGGTCGTAAGATGCGTTTAAATATATTTTAAATTTATGCAGATTTCATATTCATTATTCTTATAACGACAATTTCAATAGTGATTTTTATATTTAATACATTGTAATGTCTCCTAGCGTGTCCTGGCCGTAAACTACGCTTAAATGTGATATTTTAGTTGACGCAAATTTCATATTTAATAATATAGAGTCATTATCCGATTGGTTAATATATTCTACCCGATATATAGTAGTGATTACAAAAGTTAACAAAAACATGACTTGGATGCCATCAGCTTGAATAGAAAGCAAAATATTTAACGTTCCAACTCCAATCGATATCATTTGAACTAACGCGAAATGGATAAGAAATAGTTAAAAATGAAACAACATTAACGTTTAAATGTATACTTACGCATGCATGGAAATACGATTTAATTTGAATTATGCATACGAATTGTGAATATTATTTTCAATTTTAACACCTTAGCAACTCTGTTCCGTCTGCCTGCTTCCCTCTGGACTACAACTTGGATGTATTCAAGTCCAATGTTAACAGGTTCCTGATGAACCGCCCCCCTTGATTAAACACTTCAGCAAATCTCCACACTAACGTAATGTGCTTGCAATACCTTATCCCTGAGTGGCTTCCGAGCCTTGATAAGTGGTTATCACTGTGTAAAAAAAAATAGTTTTACTTGATAAATACCAAATCGAATTTGTTCGACAGATTCAAATCTCTTATATATTTTTTAAAGTCTGTTTACCAACCATTGACAGAAGAGTTTTGTAAAAAAAAAACTTCAGTACACAGTCAGAAGACTGACACAATCTATTTTATAAAAAAAAAATGGGGCTTAAGCGTTTGGACAAAGTTTAAACGTTGTTAATTCACATATCTGTCATAGAATCACCGAGATAGTTGCTTGTCTAGCTGCACTGATGAGCTGTGATACAGCGAAACAATACTTTATGTGGATGATTATAATGCCCCCTATCTTGGGTTGTGATAAAAAAAACTGTCATTAGCGTATTAAGCGATGCCAATCTTTGTGTAAATAAATAGAGTTTAAGAAATAAATAGAGCTTAGGCGTTTGGACAATGTTTAAACATTGTTAATTCACATGCAGTCATAGCAGCAGTCGAATAGCGTAAATGTTAGAAGCGCCGACTGTCGACTAGGCGGTCGAGTTTCAATCCTGGCTTGTCTATTCGCACTGATGAGTTGTGATACAGCAAAACAGTAATTAGTTTGAGAGACATTTAGAAATTAGTCGTTGGTTTTCACAGAGAATTCGACAGTCGTTAGTCAGCGAAGGAAGATCCACTGACCATAAAAGCTGCGAGCATCGGATAATGTTGGCAAATATCGATAGTAACAATCGGTTTTACGATGGTGAAACATTTGTAAATAAAGTTGCTGTAATTCGTCAATAGTTCGTAGTCAGAGAGGAGTCGACAGTCGTTAGTCAGCGAAGGAAGATCCACTGACCATAAAATCTGCGAGCATCGGATAATGTTGGCAAATATCGATAGTAACAATCGGTTTTACGATGGTGAAACATTTGTAAATAAAGTTGCTGTAATTCGTCAATAGTTCGTAGTCAGAGAGGAGTCGACAGTCGTTAGTCAGCGGAGGAAGGGTGATCCACTGACCATGATGGCTGCGAGCATAAGAGTATGTCTGAAAATGTCGATAGTACCAATCAGCTTAACAATGCTGAAACATTGCTGTAATTACAAGGTATTACTAATCTTTAGTTGCAGATTTTCAAAGGATTCGTTAAATCAAGATCAAACAGATTAGTTCTGTTTCTTCATTGGTAAATAATGTTAAAAGTTTTGAGAATTTTTATCCATTTTTTGGTATATGTCCTGTGTATATTCTCATCACTAGACGATCAAATATATCAACACGTATATATATATATATATATATATATGTATATATATATATATATATATATATATATATATATATATATATATATAGTGGAAATGATAATTAATAAACACTGAAAAAAGTGCTCAATACTGTTGTAGTGCAAATATGCGTTTTATTTTTTGCGTTTTAGAAAGATACGGTAATAAAAAATAAAACGCGTATATATATATATATATATATATATATATATATATATATATATATATATTATACATATATATATATATATATATATACATATATACATACATATATATACACATATATATATACATATATATATACTCATAAATATATACAACCTCACTATATTACAGATAGATACCTACTGTTATATAAAAGGCACTTTGTATGTGTGTCAGGTGTTTCCCTATGCATTCCAAAACCGTTCGGTCGCTTTTTCTGAAAATTCACACAAATGTACTTCATATGCCTTGCAGTGTTCTTAGATAGGTTGTTGCCTCGGAATGTCGTCGATAAAGATCACTAATTGATAATCGAAAAAATCCGATGAAAAACGGAACATGATATTTTTAACAAAGTTAACACCTTATATAGTCTAACATCACAAATTAATTGGAGAAATTTTATTACCACAAAAGCAAAAAGGCCTGCCATATAATATAACGAAGACGTTTTTAGATATGACTGCGGCGCATTCGAAATGAATAGTTCTGCTTAAAGCATAATTGAACCAGGATACTTGACTTTTTTCATTTTGAAATTAATAATTTTAAATTTTAATTCAAGCTATTATATATAAAATAATTTTAAAGTTTAATTAAAGTTATTATATATAAAAATTATTTTAAAGTTCAATTAAAGCCATTATATATAAAATAATTTTAAATTTTAATTCAAGCTATTATATATAAAGATAATTTTAAAGTTTAATTAAAGCTATTATATATAAAAATAATTTTTAAGTTTAATTAAAGCAATTATATATAAAAATAATTTTAACGTTTAATTAAAGCCATTATATATAAAAAATAATTTTAAATTTTAATTCAAGCTATTATATATAAAAATAATTTTAAAGATTAATTAAAGCTATTATATATAAAAATAATTTTAAAGTTTAATTCAAGCTAGTATATATAAAAATAACTTTAAAGTTTAATTAAAGACATTGTATAAAAAATAATTTTAAAGTTTAATTCAAGTTATTATATAAAAAATAATTTTAAAGTTTAATTCAAGTTATTATATATAAAAATAATTTTAAAGTTTAATTAAAATAATTATATATAAAAATAATTTTCAAGTGGAATATAAGCCATTATATATAAAAATAATTTTAAATTTTAATTAAAACCATTATATATATATAGATAAAAATAATTTTCAATTGTAATTAAAGCCATCATTTATAAAAATAATTTTAAAGTTTAATTAAAACTATTATATATAAAAATAAAAATAAATTTAAAGTGTAATTAAAGCCATTATTTATAAAAAATAAGCATAATTTTAAAGTTTAATTCAAGCTATTATATATAAAAATAAAAATAATTTTAAAGTTTAATTAAAACTATTGTATATAAAAATAAAAATAATTTTAAAGTTTCATTTAAACTATTATATATAAAAATAGAAATAACGTTAAAGTGTAATTAAAGCCGTTATATTTGAAAATTAAAACAAACAATTGTATGAAATCGACTGTAATGTCGTCGCAATGGGTCGCCAACTAGAGCAATCAATCAATCGAGTTGATTGTGAAATTGTGCGATTTCACCGATTTTGATGACAATAAAAATATTGTTGTGGGACTACAGGTGTCGATTTTAGTCATGCTGAATATAAAAAGAAAAAAATAATATAACAATAGTATAAAAATAATGTGTAAAATGTATATATAAAGTCCGTTGATGGTATGGAACTTTGATTAATTTCGGGAGATACCACCAACGGACTTTATATACACCGGACATACCAGCAACTTGGTTATAAAATGATTATACATTGAGGTGAGGAATGATAGACGAATAAACAGTTAGACATTTCTCTACTCAAACATACCCGTCTATATTTGTTTGTTTTTCTTTTCTTTACTTTCATGATTCCGGTTTTTTTCGCATTGTTTTTGGCTTTTAAAACTTCCATATATTCCTTTACCAACAATGCTTCAAGCAAATTACTACCTACTCTTATATATATATATATATATATATATATATATATATATATATATATATATATATATATATATATATGGTCCACCTATGTAAAATGATTATTAATAAATCTTTTTTTTCAAAAATATTATTGTTATTATTAATTAATCTGATATATCGACCATTATTATAGATTATTAAAATATATTCTTCACAATAACCTATGATATATTTTAATTTCAATAAATAAATACATTTTCAGATATTAAATTCAATAATTTAAAAATAGATTACAATATTGTTTTATTATTCCGTAATAAATTAAGTTAGACTAATTATCTCCCTTGCATTCTTTAATTAAAGAAATATGACTAATTATCTCCCTTGCATTATTTAATTATACAAATAAGATTATCTTCCCCTTTCTTTCGAGTTTAAATTTTAGCGTTTTTTACTCAAACGTATGCTAACGGATATAAAATATTCCATTAGCGTTCCTTTTGAAAATTTATCATTTCATAAGCTTAAAAGCTATAACAAACATCCATATGAGTGCTTTGACCTTAGTTCCTGATTTCAAAAGGTGAAAAATTAAAAGGTAAATATTTGTATGTATATATATATATATATATATATATATATATATATATATATATATATATATATATATGTGTGTGTATTTTTATATGTATGTGTATTTATGTATATATGTATGTATATGTGTATATGTATATATGTGTATGCGTGTATATACGTATATATATATATATATATATATATGTGTGTGTATATATGTCTATGAGTGTTATTAGAAATATTTTATTAGAAATATATTATTATAATATTGTACTTAAACCAAATTTAGATTTATAATTTTACTCTATTTTATTTCTATCTTTAACTCATATTAATTTTCTTATCAAGTAAATTCATACATTTATTTTATCTTTTTCCAGATACATCTGCCTTACTTTTAATACTAGGTGTATTTATGGTGTCTTTTTACATATACTAAAAACCCTTCCCAATACTTTGCTGATGAGGAAACTTTGTTTGTTAAAAACACTATATGTAAAAATTATTGTCCGTAGCTTGATGTCTACCACAATAAAAACATTGTTTTCCGAAACGATCGTACAAATTATTGATTTTGTTGTTGTTCCTTCTTATGAAACGGATGTTTAATTTAATTCTAATTTGATTTTTAAATTATCAATTACATTACTAAACATTAAATTAGCTCTAGGATATTTACCTATCGAGCTTATTATATATCTAAATTACAACGAGCACTTTTTCTTTCCCTGTATTTTAATTAAACTAGTAATTTTACTATTACATTAAAATACACTCTGCTCTTTAGACTATTGTTCTAAGCTCTTTTAAATTATATATATATATATATATATATATATATATATATATATAATTTATATATATATATATATATATATATATATATATATATATATATATATATATATATATGGTCCACCTATGAATTCTGACGAAACGGGTCGGATCTCTCCTCATCTTCAGAGGATATCTTCCTAGCGGAAACAATATGTAAATTTAATCTAGAATCACAGCAAAAAAAATCCTATATACTGCTCTGGCTACACATTGAGCACTCTAGTCCGGTTTTTGTCAGCACTGAATATATATATATATATATACATATATATATATATATATATATATATATATATATATATATATATATACATATATATATATACATATATATACATATATATATATATATATATATATATATATATATATATATATATATATATATATATATATATATATATATATATATATATATATATGCAAACCCAGTGGAATCTTTAAATAAATAAACATTGTCCCATCGTGCTTGGCCATGTCATATTTTGGGCGTTTTTCCGACGATTACTAGTACAAAGGCAAATTGTGCGGCGGAGTCATTATTGGCCGTAAGCATAAAACTTATGCCTAACAAAACCATCTTTGTTCAATCATACGTTATTAACGAACATTTAAGAATTGACAACGTTTTATTATAATCTTTTTTTTTTAATCTTTTATTCTTTAACTAAAAACATCACGTATAAATTGTGTGTTTGTAGTTTTTAATTATTGTTCAATCTTCATATATATTTTTTTAATGAATTAGACACACAAAATCATAATTTTACAAATGTACTAAAGAAATTCCAACAAAAGAAATTATCAGTTTGGAACACAATATTTTGGAAGCAATTTGTTTCGTATTGGATTTCTTAGATTGACAGGGTTTTTTTTTTCTAGTTATTTCGGTCGTTTTCGGTCGTTTTCCGACTCCGTCGCATAATTTGCATTTGTATACAAATGCAAATTATGCGACGGAGTCTTTATTGGCCGAAAACATAAAAGTTACGTTTTACAAAGATATGTTTGTTTCATTCGTCTTTTAATGTTGAATTATTTTCGTCTTATCAATTGTCAATACGTCCCAAGTCGCACACATCATCGGAAAACACGTAATTAACGAACATTTAACGTTTCATTCTAACCGTTTATCATTTTTTAAAATCTTTTAATTTTTTAATATTTTTCATTCTTTTATATTTTAAAAAAAATCACGTATAAATTTGTGTTTTATCATTTAATTACTTTTCAATTTTCAATCTTATTTTGTTTTTACGAATTGGACATACAAAATCGAAATTTTAAAAAAGTTACTAAAGAAATCCCAACAAAATAAATTATCAGTTTGGAACACAATAATTGGAAGTAATTTGTTTCGTATTGGAGTTCCCAGATTGACAGGTAAGTTTGTTTCTCGATATTTTTATTTTATCCTTAACTTTTCGTAATTTGGTGCATTTTCAACAATTTTATTTTTATTGCATTCAGATATAAAAGAATAAACAAAACAAACCCATAGATATCCCATTATGCCGGTTTTTATTAAATTTAAACATCTGCTATTTTCAACCTGTTTTGTTAAAATTGTGTACGTGAATTTATAGAGAGCAATTTACTTTTAGAAAATATTCTGATTTAACAGAATCCAACAAACGAAAAAAAAAAAGCGTCAGAAATTAAATATACAATAAATAAAAGTTATCGTATTCTTCATTTATTTTTGTATTTTAAATTTAAAATGGCGGCAGGTTTGTTTTCCATGAAGAAAACTGTTGACCGCCATCTTGTTTGCAAAGCCGCTTGTAAAAACCGAATATTTGAGATAAAAAAAAAGCCTTTAATACTACTTGAAAAAAAAATTAATCCAGGTAATTAAGCTAAATTAAATTTGATTGATTATGGTATAATTTATTCATTGATTTTTGCCCCTTAATTATTTGTTTGCTTCTCTGATTACTTTTTCAATTCATTTGTGAAAATAAAATCGGTATTTTATAAATCGATCTGAAATAGAACAAACATTAAATAAAGGTACTTGTACAGTTTAATCAAAACATTAAAAAATTAAAATATCGAACAAAAGTTTATATTGTATGTATCCGTTATGGAATGAAGTTCTCCGAAAAAAAAAATCACTTAATTTTAGCAAGTTGTTTTTTTTTTTTTTTTTACAGCAAAAAACAATTTGTTATGATACCGATCAAAAGGTTCGATTTTTTAAGAAAAAAAGCTAGTATTAAAGTTAAACTGAGTTATCTCCCCGTGGTGCGTTAAAAAAAAATTAAAAGATGCCATAAAAACGTGTGTTTCGGCTAAAAAAACAAAAAACAGAAAAAAATACTAGATAAAATTAAGTGAAATATTTTTTTGGAGATCTCTTCAGTCCTAAACGGATACGTATATTATAACCTTTTCCGATATTTTCATTGTTTAATGTCTTGAATAAACTGTACAAGTACCTGAATAAAACCTGCACTATCTAAAAAAAAATTTAGCATTACGTGTTTTCTTTTATTAACCATTTGTATTTGTGCCAACAAGTCGAATAGTGCACGTTCTTCAGATGCTACACTTCAATTTCTTGTTCTCTGTTAGTGAGAAGGCATTGTAAATAGGAACACCAAGTTGTGATACACAATTCCAGTGGATCACGAACAACACAACAAAATTATCGTTTCATTAAATAAAACCTTACAAAACGTCTCCCTTAATTTGAGTGAAACGAGTTTTATTTATTTTGTATTCTAACAAATTAATAAACAAAAGATAACGATTGAATTTCACTTGAAAATCCTTACTAAAACTAGCATGGTTCGTATTCTGAATAAGTACCGAATAAAAATAAAATATTTTTATCTCTTCTGTGAGTCCGTTCTATTTGGATTCGAAAACGACTGGATCGTTCTTTGATATGACAGAGGCGCGTTCGAAATTAATGTTTCTGTTTGGATCACAACTGAAGTATGATACTTGACTTTCGCATTTTAAACTTAAATGCAAGCCATTATATACGCAAATTATTTGATAAAATCAACAGGAGGTTCTCTACAGTGCAATGTACATTACACTTTATTGTGAAAGTCACTGCGATGGGCATGTGAAGCTTCCTCCTGGTGCATCGCGATAGTTCTCCAATTAGAGCATTCAATCAATCGATTTGATTGAAAAATAGTCAATTTCATCGATTTCGATGACAATAAATATATGGGAGTGTGAAACATTTGTTGATCATAATTTAATCCAGGGCAACGTCGGGTCACGCTGCAAGTTCTTTATACAAATTAATTTATTCACGGATATACTCTGTTATGTGGCATAAATATAATGTGTATAAAAATAGTGAATTATAAGTTTTTAATGCGGAACAATATTTTTTTATAAAAACATTTTTATTTAGTAATAATTTTACTATTATATAAATTGAAAAAAATATTTGTTAAATTTGTAAATTAAAATAACGGTTTTTATTAAGAAACCAATTCAAAACCTGAAATAGAAATATTGATTTTTTTTTCTAGTTATTTCGGTTGTTTTCCGGCGACAACCAATATAAATGCAAATTATGCGACGGAGTCTTTATTGGCCGAAAATATAAAAGTTACGTTTAGCAAAGATATGTTTGTTTCATTCGTCTTTTAATGCTGAATTATTTTCGTCCCAATAATACGTCCCAAGTCGCACACATCATCGGAAAACACGTAATTAACGAACATTTAACGTTTCATTCTAACCGTTTATCATTTTTTTAAATCTTTTAATATTTTTCACACTTTAATATTTAAAAAAAATCACGTATAAATTGTGTGTTTATATCTTTTTAATTACTTTTCAATCTTCAATTTTAGTTTTTAATGAATTGGACACACAACATTGATGTTTTACAAATTTACTAAATTATCAGTTTGGAACATTGAAAGCAATTTGTTTCGTGTTAGATTTCCTTGATTGACAGGTAAGTTTATTTCTCGTTATTTTTATTTTATTCCTTAATTTTTCGTAATTGATGCATTTTTAAAAAGTTTATTTTTTATTGCATTCCTATGTATTTAAAAAAATAAAACATATCCCATAACCAGATTACGGTTTTTATTAAAGAAATTTAAATATTAAATGTGTAGTTTTCCACTCATTTGGAATGGAAGACTACACATTTACTCTGCCGACTATTATGTCATTTAAACATCTGCTATTTTCAACCTGTTCTAAGGTTCTTTTAAAATTGTGTACGTGAATTTATAGAAAGGAGTTTACTATTAGAAAATATTGGGATTTAACAGAATCGAACAGAAATTAAATATACAATAAATAAAAGTTATTGTATACTTCATTTATTTTTGTATTTTAAATTAGTTTGAAATGGCGACAGGTTTGTTTTTCATGAAGAAAACTATTGGCCGCCATCTTGTTCGCAAAACCGCTCGTAAAACCGAATATTTGACTTTTTAAAGCCAAGTATATTTTATTGATTATCGTAACATTTATACATTGATTTTTTCCCCGTTAATTATTTGTTTGCTTCTCTGATTATTTTTGTTAATTCATTTGTGAATTTTATTAATCGATCTGAAATAGAACAAACATTAAATTGAAAAACAAATTTTGTGAAAATAAATCCGGTGCAATTTTAGTTTTTCGTAATCATGCACAATACGGAACGTGCTGGAGTAATAACGTTATTATTTAGAAAGCCATTCTTAATATGTGGAGTTATTCTGTGCTTTCAGCTTTCAAGTTAATAAATAATGGCTGCAGTAGTGAACATTAAATAAAGGTACTTGTACAGTTTAATGGAGACATTAAAAAATGAAAATATCGAAAAGTTTATATTGTACGTATCCGTTATGGAATGAAGTTCTTCGAAAAAAGTTTCACTTAATTTCAGTAAGTAGTTTCTTCTTTAACAAGGAAAAAACAATTTTTTTATGATACTGATCAAAAGGTTCGATTTTTTAGGAAGAAAAGCTAGTATTAAAGTTGGGGGAGGGGCGCTTTAAACTGAGTTTTCTCCCCGTGGTGTGTTAAAAAATTTAAAGACGCACACCAGTAACGCGCTGCCATAAAAATGTATTTTTTTTTCCGCTGCAAAAAAAAAAAAAAAAAAAAAAAAAAAAATACTCGATCAAATTAAGTGTAATATTTTTTCGGAGATCTTCAGTTTAAAACGGATACGTACAATATAAGCTTTTATTTTTTTTCGATATTTTCATTTTTTATGCCGATTAAACTGTACAAGTACCTAAATAAAGCATGTACTATCTAAAAAAATAACATTAAGTGTTTTCTTTTAACTATTTGTTTTTTGTGACAACGAGTTGGCATCAAGTCGAATATTGCACGATGTCTTTCATTCGTTTAATGCTTTCAATCATAACAACAAGTTGTGATAGACAAATGCAATTCTCTTGATCATGAACAACACAACATTACACACAATAGAAATTGGAGTTTGTTTAAACACTCGTGCAATGAGGAGCAAATATCATAAGGGATGCGTGTATTATTATTATTATTATTATTTTATTTTTTTTATTTTTTCCCCCTGTAAAAATAATTATTAGTCGAGGACAGGAAAATATCCAAGATTTTTTTTGTCAGAATTCCCATGACGTCGTTGTTTTAAAAAGAAACTGTCTTTTTTTTTTTATCTGCTTTTTTTTCTTTTTTTTTTAATCTGCTTTCTTTCTTTCTTTTTTTTTTGGTGGGGGGGAGGCTGTATTCGATACATCATTATCATTTAAAAATAATCATTTTGTTTATATTGATATTTAAAATTAATTTAAGATTATGCAATAATATAAAGTGCAAACTAACAAATTATTAATGTTTCACAAAGAAAAAATACTGTTTTTAAAAAAAGATTTTATAATTTAAAAAAATTATCATTTCATTAAATAAAACCTTACAGACACGCCTTCCTTAATATGAGTGGGACAAGTTTTATTTATTTTGTATTCTACCCTAACAATTTAATAAACAAAAGATAACGATTGAATTTCACTTGAAAATCCTAAAACTAGCATGGTCCGTATTCTGAATAAATACCGAATAATAAAAACGTAGTATTTCTGTCTTTATCTCTTCTGTGAGTTCGTTCTGTTTAGATTATAAAACAGCTGGATCGATTTTTTTTACATTTCACACGAAGGTACGTTATATGTTTGGCAGTGTTTTAAGATAGTTTTTTTTTTGTCGGAATGCCTTTGATAAGTACCGAAAATCAAAATAATGAAAGAAGTAACAGACGATTTTGTCCAAAGTTAACATCTTTCACAACTAACCATCACATGCACATTTGACAAGTTTTATTAGCATAAAAGCCGAATGGCTCAACAGAAACGTTTTGGATATATCAGAGGCGCGTTTGAAATAAATGTTTCAGTTTCAAGCACAATTTCATAGTAATACTTGACATGTTCATTTTAAACTTAAATTCAAGCCATTATCACCGCGCAACAAGTAATTCCAGGAATATAAACTAAACTGAAAATTCTTTGATATGACAGAGGCGCGTTCGAAATTAATGTTTCTGTTTAGACAACAACTGAAGAATGATACTTGGCTTTTGCATTTTAAACTTAAATGCAAGCCATTATATATGCAAATTATTTGATAAAATCAACAGTAGGTTTTATACAGTGCAATGTAGATTACACTTTATTGTGAAAATCACTGCGATGGGCATATGAAGCTTTCCTCCTGGTGCATCGCGATAGTTCTCCAATTAGAGCATGCAATCAATCGATTTGATTGAAAAATAGTCAATTTCATCGATTTCGATGACAATAAATATATGGGAGTGTGAAACATTTGTTGATCATAATTTAATCCAGGGCAACGTCGGGTCATGCTGCTAGTTCTTTATACAAATTAATGGCGCCGTCGTATTGCACACAATTTATTCAGATATACTCTGTTATGTGGCATAAATATAATGTGTATAAAGATATATAAGATTTTAATGCGGAATAATATTTTTTTATAAAAACATTTTTATTTAGTAATCATCTTATTATTGAAAAAAAAATATGTTAATTTGTAAATTAAAATAATAACGGTTATTATTAAGAAACCAATCCTAACCCTGAAATAGAAATATAGAATCAATTAATTGCCATGTGGCAATTATGAACATATCCAAAAATTAAGAAGAAAGACTCTGGAAGAATTTTCACAACCTAGTATCTTGAAGGAATAAACTCGGAGAGATAAAGGCTTTCCAGCATCTAGAGACCGCTGCATTCAATTAAGTGGCGGGATTTAATTGCTAAACACGTCTGCCGGCTGTATGTACGTCAAGAGTCCACAAGCGCGATGATTTTATCAGAGCAAATCCTATTAAAATGATATGATTGTGTCCGTTTGAGGTAAAAGAGGAATCGAATTTTTTTGCAATTTAAAAAAAATACATAGTTTATAAAATATAGATTTTACTATAATAAACTTGTATTGTTCTGCAATTAAAAATAAATTATCACGTTTATAAAAATGTAGATATTTTATTTAAGAAAAGCTTGTATTTTCTGCAATTACAAATAAATTATCACGTTTATAAAGATATAGATGTTCCTACCAAAATCATAGTTCGTTATGCAATAAAAAAAAGCTGCAAAAAAGCATTTAAAACTACTTTAAAATGCAAAAATAAAATGAACCAGTAAATTAAATTTTTAAACTAAAGTAAATTTTATTCGCAACGGTAACATTTATTTATTGTATTTTTGATTTTTTTTCTGTAATTATTTGTTTGTTTCTCTGCTAAATCTAAAAATATGGATTTTACTATAAAAATTAACTTTTATTTATTAATTTTTATTTATTGCGGACTATTATCCTAATATTTTTCTTTGTATTTCTACGACGTTTCGGCCAACTATTCCTCTGGCCTTCCATAGTTTTTTTTCGTTTCACCATGTTTTGGCCAAGAAAGCCTCTGGCCGGATTCGGATAGGATTTAAAGTTCCTATCCATCGCGGTTACCACCTGACGAAGTCCAGAGGAATAGTTGGCCGAAACGTCGTAGAAAAAACTAAGAAAAATATTAGGATAATAGTCCGCAATAAATAAAAATTAATAAATAAAAATTATTAAATAAAAGTTAAATAAATTTTGCGCAAAAGACAGGTAGATCTAATAGTATATACCAAACCTAAGGAAACAAGTTATAATCATACTAACAATGTGTTTTTCAATTTTACACTTTTCCCAAAATGTAATTTGAAATAAAGAATACATTTTAAAGCATAATAATTTTGATAATTTTAAATCTTCATTTTTTAATAAGATCTTCTGGATAACCATTTCCAATGTCTGTTTTCCTGATCCTATCTCTTTTCAAGTGAATAACTCCTGGGAGCTCTATGAATCAAATAATGAATTAAACCAGGCTTTCGTTATTTGGGTAGAAAACGTTCACTAACAAAAGTCAATTTCATAATGACATTCAATGTAAAACCTCTTAACGTGCAATAACGAATACCATGTAAACGGAGACAATTTTTATTCAAATAATTAAAACGTAAAAGAATGAATCAATTCAGTCTGGATGTTAATGAAATATTTTACCATTTAAGATAAAACAAACTGAATGCAAATACTAAAAGATTGAATTTCATTTTTTTATTTGCAGATATTCATGGTTGAACAATTTTGCTGAAGTTGAACTGATCATTAGTTTTCTAAACATTTACTGGTGAAAAGATGTATTTAAACTGATCATTTTTTCTTATAAGCATTTACTGATGAAAAGATGTATTTGAACTGATCATTTTTTTCTAAACATTTATTGGTGAAAAGATGTATTTGAACTGATCATTATTTTTATAAACACTTACTGGTAAAATGATTTATTTGAACTGATCATTATTTTTATAAATATTTACTGGTGAAAGGATATATTTGAACTGATCATTATTTTTCTAAACATGATGAAAAGACAGTGCAGAAAATTTATATTCTTGTGAAATATGTGAATATAATTGTTCAAATAAAACAAATTTAGTAATACATAAATAACTCACAGTGCAGAAGATGCATATTCACGTGAAATACGTGAATATAATTGTTCTGATGAATCAAATTTAGTGACACATATGAAAACTCGCACAGAGAAAAAGACATATTTATGTGAAGTATGTGATTATTCTAGTTCCGGAAAATCAGATTTAAAGTCACATATGAGAACTCGCACTGGCGAGAAAACATATTCTTGTGAAGTGTGTGGATATTTTTTCTCTAGGAAATCAGATTTAATGGAGCATACTAAAACTCACAATGGCGAAAAACCATATACTTGTAATATGTGTGAAAATTCCTTTTCGCAGAAATCACAGTTAGTTTTGCATATGAGAACTCACACTAAAGAAAAGTCATATTCTTGTAGAATGTGTGCATATTCTTGTTCTCAAAAGTCAGATTTAGTGAAACATATGAGAACTCACAGTGGTGAAAAGCCATATTCTTGTAAAATATGTGATTATTCTTGTTCTCAAAAGTCAAATTTAGTGAAACATATGAGAACTCACAGTGGTGAAAAGCCATATTCTTGTAAAAGGTGTTATTATTCTTATTCTAATAAATCAAATTTAATGACACATATGAGAACTCACAGTGGTGAAAAGCCATATTCCTGTAAAATATGTGATTATTCTTGTTCTCAAAAGTCACATTTAGTTACACATATGAGAACTCACAGTGGTGAAAAGCCATATTCTTGTAAAATATGTGATTATTCTTGCTCTAATATATCAAATTTAATAACACATATGAGAACTCACAGTGGTGAAAAGCCATATTCTTGTAAAATATGTCTTTATTCTTGTTCTCAAAAGTGACATTTAGTGAAACATATTAGAACTCACAGTGGTGAAAAGCCATATTCTTGTAAAATATGTGATTATTCTTGCTCTAATAAATCAAATTTAATGACACATATGAGAACTCACAGTGGTGAAAAGACATATTTTTGTAAAATATGTGATTATACTTGTTCTCAAAAGGCACATTTAGTGACACATATGAGTACTCACAGTGGTGAAAAGCCATATTCTTGTAAAATATGTGATTATTCTTTTACTCAAAAGTCAAATTTAGTTACACATATGAGAACTCACAGTCGTGAAAAGCCATATTCTTGAAAATATGTGATTATTCTTGTTCTCATAAATTAAATTTAATGACACATATGAGAACTCACAGTGGGGAAAAGAAATAGTCTTGTATATCGTGAATATTCTATTTCTAAAAACTCAACCTTAGTGAGACATATGAGGACTTGCACTTCTACAAGTCAATCAAATCAAAAATAATTTTACGACATAAAGAATAAGGAAAACTTTTCCAAAGTAATTGAAATAAGATCCAAAGCAGAGTTCATGCACTCTACAATAAAACAACTAAGAGTAACACCATGGATAACTGGATGAATAAATTTAAAAAAACATAAAAGTTTTTCCCACAAATTGATTCAGCTTTAAATTTAATGAAATAATTACATAAAAATAACCAATTTAAACCTAACTCTTTATTATCTAAGGAGATTTTTTTCAGAAAAAAACATTAATTTTACATATTCAAAACCATATAAGTTTAACGTGTCCAAAAACGTATTTAACATATAAGTTTAACTTATCCAAAAAATATTAGTTTAACATATTAAAACATAATAGCTTAACATATTCAGCAGATATTAGTTTAACATATCCAAAAGAACATGTTAGTCTAACATATCCAAAAAACATGTTAGTTTTACATAGCCTAAAATATTAGTTTAACCGATATGTTTTTGGATATGTTAAACATATTTGAAAACATTTTTTTTAATATATTAAACTAATATGTTTTTTGAATATGTTAAACTAATATGCTTTTGGAATATGTTAAACTAATATGCTTTTGGCATATGTTAAACTAATATACTTTTGGAATATGTTAAACTAATATGCTTTCGGAATATGTGAAACTAATATGCTTTCGGAATATGATAACCTAATATGATTTTTGGATATGTTAAACTAATATGTTTTGAATATACAACAAACATATTAGTTTTACATATTCCAAAGACATATTAGTTTAACATATCCCAAAGAAGTACATTGCATTGATGTACGAGGAACACGTAAAACCTTTATTTCCGAAATTGGTAAAAATATATAAAAACCGATATCTTTTTAAGTTATAGATATTTTTAGTAAAATCAGCTTTCTTAATAAAGGATAATCTTAAAATACTTCCATACAAGAATACACTTCATCCGTACATACACAACATCAATAAGATTATGCAATAAGAAAGTCAAACAAATAATGTTATAAAAATGTCTGCTGCGAACCCAAAAAAAACAGTCGGTAAAAAAAACACCAATAATTACTATTGTAGAAACTGGTCATGTATGCAAACCTACGCCAATAATTTCTATTATAAAAACGGGACCTACAATAATTCTATCCAATAAAACTGAACATACATGGCAACCAACACCAATAATTTCTATTGCAAAAAACTGGATGTATATGACAACTAACACAAATAATGTCAAGGTTCAGAAACTGGACGTATATAAAAACCAACACTATTGGAAAAACCTGGACATATATGACAACCAACATCTATAATTTCAAGATGCAAAAAAAACTGGATGTATATGACAACCCAAACCAATAATTTACAAAATGCAAAAAACTGGACGCATATGACAAGCAACACCAATACTTTCAAGAAGCAAAAAACTGGACGCATATGACATGAAACACCAATAATTTCAAGATGCAAAAAAACTGGATGCATATGACAAGCAACACCAATAATTTCAAGATGCAAAAAAATGGATGCATATGACAAGCAACACCAATTATTTCAAGATGCAAAAAACTGGACGCATATGACAAGCAAAGCCAATAATTTCAAGATGCAAAAAACTGGACGTATATGACAAGCAACACTAATAATTTATATTGCAAAAAACTGGACGCATATGACAAGCAACACAAATAAATTATATTGCAAAAAACTGGACGTATATGACAATCTACACCAATAATTGCTATTGCAAAAATATCTGGACGTATATGCCAACTAATACCAATAATTTCGAGATGAAAAATACTGGACGCATATGACAAGCAACACCAATAATTTCAAAATGCAAAAAACTGGACGTATATGACAAGCAACACTAATAATTTATATGGCAAAAAACTGAACGTAATATGACAACCAACGCCAATAATTGCTATTGCAAAAAAAAAAAAAACTGAACGTATATGACAGCCAACACCAATAATTTCAAGAGGAAAATTACTGGACGCATATGACAACCAACACCACTAATTTCAAGATACAAAAAACTGGACGCATATGACAACCAACACCAATAATTTCAAGATGAAAAAAACTGGACGTATATGACAACCAACATCAATAATTTCAAGATGGAAAAAACTGGACGCATATGACAAGCAACACCAATAGTTTCGAGATGGAAAAAACTGGACGCATATGACAACCAACATTAATAATTTTTATTGCAAAAAACTGGACGCATATAATAAGCAACACCAATAATTTCAAGATGCAAAACACAGGACGCATATGAAACCAACACCAATAATTTTAAGATGCAAAATCCAGGACGCATATGGCAACCAACACAAATAATTTCAAGATGCAAAAAATCAATTTCTTTTGTTTTATACATTTTTCATTCCAATTTTTAATTAGAATTTTAAAAGTTTCTTTTCTTTAATTAATTAACAGATTGGAAATAAAATTATACATTTTTACCAACGTCTGACTCATTAAATGATTCAAACATTTTATATATTTTTCATTCCCACTTTTTAATTAGATTTTCAACTGTTTCTTTTCTTTAATTAAATAACAGATTGGAAATAAAATTATTTCTTTAAATATATTTGTGTTCCTTTATTCATTCAAGATTGAAAATTACAGATAAATAAACATTACATTTGAAAATTCAGTATAGAAATGATTATTAAAATTTCTCAGTTGTATCTTTGTGAAACATGAACAAGTTTATGACACGTGTAAAATGTGCAGATGTAAACTTTCTAAACCCGTAAACTGTATTTCGTTATTTTTATCAGATTATGATTTTACCATTCTATGTCCAGTATCAAAAGTTGTAATTCAATGCAAGTCAATCATTGGAAGCTTTCATTTCCGTACGGCAGATGTAAACTTTGTATCTTAGGGTTTTTCACGTTCATGGTAAAATCTAGAGTCCTCTGTTCATGTCAGGGACTATGTAGTCCACACAGTGGCGTATCAAGGGCGGGGCGGGGGGCGGTCCCCCCGGGCGGCACGTTTCAAGGGGCGGCATTTTAAGATGGTAAAAATTAAAAAAAATAAAAATAAATGAAAGCTAACAAAAAATCTGAATTTTATGCCGAAAAGGTTGTAAAACATCAGGACTTTAAGAGATATCGACATCAGAAAAATGTGTCCCTATTATATAAGCGTACACGTCAGGGGCGGCATTTTAAGAAGTTAAAATATACAATAGAAAAAATAAATAAAAGCTAATAAAAAATCGGAATTTTTTTTTCCGAAAAGTTTGTAAAAACTCGGAACTTTTGTCCCGATTTTACGAGCGAAAATAAAAAAGTAAATCAATAAATAAATAAATAAGTAAAAGTTTTTTTAAAAATCGGAATTTCGGACGTATTCGCATGAAATTTTATACCGAAAAGGTTGTAAAAACATCGGAACTTTTTGAGGTATCGGAATCGGAAAAATGTGTCTCTAATTTTCGATTCAAAAACCGATTGTTTGAAATTTATAATTTAATTCTTCTTTTTTACATGGTAGTCACCACTTATCAAGGCCCGGAAGCCACTTGGTGATTAAGGTTATTGCGTATACATTAATCAATGGTATAATATCGTATTAATCGTTAGTAATGGAGATTTGATAAAATGTCTTACTTAAGAGGGCGGTTTATCAGAAATTATCAGAACAAATTACCTATATAAATTCATAGCGGAATATTCGGAGGTAACTCCACCGCTAAGAAAACTCCTACACAACGATGCACTCTGGTCATTTGAAAAATCTCAAATAGAGGCTGTAGAGAAATTAAAATATATAATAACAATTTTTTTAATTCTATGATCCTTCTAAAGAAATAAAAGTTACCACTGATGCTGGCAATGACGTGCACGCACTTCTACAACAAAAACATAATGAAACATGGCTACCCGTATCATACGCATCACGATCGACAACTCCTGCTGAACAAAACTATTGTCCTATTGAATTGGAAACACTTAGCATAGTGTTTGCCTGTAACAAATTTCACCAATTCATCTATGGAATAAAATTTTATATTGAAAACGATCATAAACCATTAAGGCAGATTAAAAAAAATCAATCACGAAAAACCCTCCAAGAATACAAAGATTTCTCATGGCACTCCAAAAATATGGATTTAAAGTGTTATATATCTCAATACTTCTACAACAAAAACAATGAAACGTTTCATACGTATCACGATCGACAACTCCTGCTGAACAAAACTATTGTCCTATTGAATTCGAAATACTTAGCATAGAAGAAATTTTATATTGAAAACGATCATAAACCATTAAGGCAGATTTTTAAAATATCACTCACAAAAAGCCCTTCGAGAATACAAAGATTTCTCATGGCACTCCAAAAAGTGTTATATATCCCAGGTCGAGAATCCGTAATTGCTGAGGCATTGTCGCGTGCATATATATCGCACACCTTACAAAAGATACCTGATATGGAGATAGACAAATTTATCCATACAATCCTAAAACAATACCCTATGAGCGATACAGAAACTTGACGTCGACTGAGAAGAGACCGGCAAATACTCAACATTACAAATGCTTCTGAAATATGAAATGTCAACTTGGCCAGAAAATAAAGACGTATCACCCACAATATCATAAACATGTCTGCTGCGAACAGTCGGCAAAAAACACCAATAATTTCTACTGCAGAAAACTGGCCATTTATGCAAACCTACACCAATAATTTCTATTTTTAAAAACTGGACCTATACAACTACCGACACCAATAATACTATCTATTGCAAAAAATGGACGTATATGAGAACCAACACTAATAATTTATATTGCAAAAGACTGAAAGTATATGACAACGAACACCAATAATTTCAAGTGCAAAAAACTCGACGTATATGACAACCAACACCAATAATTTCTATTGGAAAAAAACTGGACGTATATGACAACCACCACCAATAATTACTATTGCAAAAACTCGAGGTATATGACAACCAACACCAATCTTTTCTATTATAAAAAAAAACTGGACGTATATTACATCCAACACCAATAATTTATATTGCAAAGAAAATGGAGGTATATGACAACTAACACTAATAATTTCAAGATACAAAAAATGGACGTATATTACAATCGACACCTATAATTTCTATTGCAAAAAACTGGACGTATATTACAAGCAACACCAATAATTTCAAGATGCAAACACTGAACGCATATGATAAGCAACACCAATAATTTCAAGATGCAAAAAATCAATTTCTTTTTTTATTTATTTTTCATTTTTAATTAAATTTTCAACTATTTCTTTTCTTTAATAAAATAACAGATTGGAAATAAAATTATACATTTTTACCAACGTCTTATTCATTAAATGCTTCACACATTTTATATATTTTTCATTGCCACTTTTTAATTAGATTTTCAACTGTTTCTTTTCTTTAATTAAAAGATTGGAAATAAATTTTTTTTCTTTAAGTATATTTGTGTTCTCTTATTCATTCAAGATTATTTTTATCAGATTATGATTTTACCATTCTATGTCCAGTATCAAAAGTTGTAATTCAATGCAAGTCAACCATTGGAAGCTTTCATTTCCGTACGGCAGATGTAAACTTTGTATCTTAGAGTAAACAAAAAATCTTGGTTAAAATGATATTTTCCTTTTGTTTTATTCGACTTTTATTTTGTTTTATACGATTGCAGATGGGCAATTTGAAAATCTTGCCGGAAAAAAGCACAAAAAATTATGTTTGAAGTTAAAATTTCGTACATTAATTGAACCTAAAATGATGAATAATCATCATTTCCAGGCTATTCTAACATTGTAGAAATGTTCACTAAACCGAAGTCTGACTGATGAGGTTGCAAAAGATTTATTTGGCACTACGGGGTCACAGGGAAGACATCCATAATGATGAGAGAGATAATAAAAAACAAAGGAATTTTTTTTAGAATTAGTAAATTTTTTGCAAAGTATGACCCTGTGCTCCGTGAACATTTGGTGAAACTTAAACTGGGAAAGAAAATCGCTACTTCTTATCTGTCACCAGAAATTCAAAATAAATTTGTGAGCATTTTGACAAAGCAGGTTAGAAAGAAAATCATGAAAGAAAGCAAATATTTTTGCATGATTTTTGATAGCACTCCTGATGTATCTCACAAGGTAAAAGCGCGAAGGACATTTCTAAACTTTGGAAAAAGATGAGATTCAGATTGATGACTGTATTGGCTAGACATTTGACAATGCTGCTATTATTCAATGCACGCCACTGATCGGGTGTGCAGAAAAGAATATCCGAAATAAACCCAAAAGCTCGATTTGTGCCATGCACTAACCATTCATTAAATCTGACTTGTGTATATGCCGCTTCTGTAGCGATTCACTCTGTTATATTTTTGGTATTCTGGACCGGTTATTCTCATTCTTTTCTGCATTTACATATCGCTGGGACGTCTTGATGCAGTTGATCGGTCTAAATATCGAGCGGACTATGAAAACTAGATGGAGTAGTTGAACAGATGCTGTAAATGATGTGGTAAAAAACTATTAGAAGTCATCATTGTCCTGGAACAGCTCACAGAAGGAGAAAATGCAACCACAAGATCAGATGCATCATTAATTCTCAACTATATATATATACGTACACACACACACACACACACACACACACACACACACACATATATATATATATATATATGTATATGCCTTTATATTATAACATTGTCACGTTTTCATTTCGTATTCGACGATGTGTCAAGCTGCATCTCTCCACAAATATTCCAATGAATGTATTTACAGACTGTGTTGTGGCAGACAGTGTAATGTCCATCTGCTAATAAGATTGGGCATCCAAACATAAGGTAGATCGAGCCCTCAATTACTGAGTGGCAAAACCTGCACTGGTTATTTGCTGATAGATGAAGAATTTTTACTTCATTTTTGCATAATCCGTAATATTTACTGGCTACAATAAGTCTATTGCAATGCAGCATCCCTGTCTATATATTCCTGGTTAAGCTCTTCCATGACTTTCCAACTCCCTTATGTTATTTCCATTCTTGTCTTTTTTCTTTATCGATTTCTGTCTTTTTTTTCCATTCCGTGTTGTGGGCTTATCATACACCTCTGCATTATTTCCCACAAGTTTTCAGCTTTTTGTTTGAGATTTGTATGAGTTATCATACACCATTTTCATATATGTTGTGCTTTTTTATGTATTCTTACTATGGTGGCTTGATATGCAATGTAATTAAAATAAAATTCAAATTTCCAGTGAATTGTTGTCCTTAGTTGCAAAGTACAACTGACGTGCGCTTGTTGTGGTGGTGGTTGTGTAAACCCTCCACTGCAGCTCAGCTCAGGTGCATAGGCTTGTGATTGAAATGCACCCGTAGCCGATACATGTGGCGTTACCCGTGGTTTCATCTAGTGGTCGAATTCGTCTTTGCCGTCGTCGTCGGTCGCTCTCCGGTTCCGCTTTCAAATCAGCTTCCAACCGTCACCTGGGCTATCGGAGAAATATATTGCATTCACAACGGCGTTCCAATCAAAGAAAAGAAAGTCAAAACTTAATGGTTTTTTCTTAACATAGAATTGATTATTGTCTTTGACTTTACAAATGATAGTTACACACTGGCCTAGTCATGCAACTTAGGGGGCTGGCAGTTTGTTTCTTGTACTAAGTTCTCCGTTCTTCATCTACCGTCAGTCCACAGAAAGGGATCAGCGAAAAAAAAGACACCAATTAGCCAAGTGTCTTATTTTTATCAAATCAGTAATTCCTCCTTCCACCTTTTTGGAGTCACTCTTTCTCTCCTTTCCTCTCCCTCTCTTCTTTTATCCTATTAATTTGTACTCCCTTTCCCTTTTTCCTCTTTTGAATTTCCTCCCTCTCTCTGTTTCCCGGATTTCTACTCCTCCTTTCGGGTTTTTCTATCCCCATTTTTAACCCTCATTGCACTGAGGTGTTCCTTATCATGTAATTAGGAGCTATTAGTCACCTCCAGGTCGACCAATGCCTGGCGGCGACCCCTCTCCTCCGATTCCCACCCCGAGCTCTCAACTTAAGAATCTCTGGATTTCTTCATATCGCTCAACAGAGGGTCTAAAAACAACCTTTTCGTTGTTAACGGATTTCTAATAGCAATAAGATAAGAACAATTATTTTTATATAGACATTTCTGTTTAAAACAACATCAAACCATCATCATCATCATTAGAATTCAGCCATGCGAATTCCTCTGAATTCGTGTCGACTAGCAAGGTCACTCGGCATCGCTCGGTCCGCATCATGTCACAGTTGCCATGCAGAAGAAATACCTTTCCCTCTGAATGTAACACTATAAAAACAAGTTATGTTTTCATATAACCTAATTCCAGTTATTGTTTTTGTTGTGAAATTTTTATTGAATTCTGTTGCTTCCTTTCACCCTTGGTGATGTTCTTGTTAATCCGAAACTTTTTGTTGGTACGAAAACAATTCATCCTGCATTTTGATTCTTCTTTTTAAGTTACACTCCAGACAGTATATTTCATTGAATAAAGAGCTGATACTTAACACATTCGCTGCCAACTACGAGCATTCTTGTACCCTGGCATTTGCTTAGCCTTGCCTGCTACGAGTAAATTTGTAGTAACCGAATTCTTTTTCTGTTAGTCAATGCGTGCTCAGCACATACAATAATTGTCTTTGACTTGAACTGGCATCTCAAAATAACACATATTGAATTGTATGTTTACAAGTTCTCTCATATTTGGCCCCTGTCATGTATTATGGGTTTTTTTTTTTCTAGCGGATACGTATGTAAGTTATAAGTTGAATGATTCATTATAAATAAAAACTAATTTGAGATATTTTTATTACAAAAAATATACAAACTGATAAAATCTGACAATTTCTTTAGTAAAAATATTCATATGCATTATTTGTTGACTTTATTTTTTAGAAATCGCTGAAAAACTTGACAATGACAATGAATTTAATAGAGCTGTAGCTGGCAGTGAATGTGTTTAATCCTAATCAGTTAGCAACAGGATAAAATACAGGATGGAATGATAAAATTGGCACCTATGGAAAAAACGACATGATTCCATTTCCATTTAATGAAAGCCGGTTTTCTTATTTTGTTGAATCTATCTACTTTTATATTGCAGAAAGAGAGAAGATTCGGCTGTTATTGTTAAGAAGTATTATCTCACTGTTATGGCGATGAGGGTTGTGTCACCTTTTATGAGACATGTTTTCCTCCAATCAACAAATTGATGAAAAACCGATTCAATTGCTATGAAATGACGCCAGTTACTTTATCCAGGAATTTATAGGTATTTTATGCATCGTTTTTGTTTTTGTATTTTATTCTATGCATCGATTTTTATACTGTAAATCGTAACGTAAATTGTAAATGTGAACCGTATCATCAACCGTTGTCATTTCATACAATTATAAATTATACATCGATTTTTTTATACTGTAAATCAATCCAACGATATAATCAAGATTTTATTGTTATCTTATACATTCCAAACGAGATATTTTAAAGTTTCTAGGGAATAGCCCATCACTCTTATGGAGATGAGGCTTGTGTTGCCTTTTATGAGCCATACTTGTGTCGCTTGCATCCCTGCTTGGACTTTCCAACTCCCTTATGTTATTTCAATTCTTGTCTTTTGTCTATATCGATTTCTGTCTTTTTCGTTGGTAATTCCCTCAAAAAATAGAATTGACACTCATGAAAATAGACGAAATAAAAATTATTTGGTAAAAATGCTGCCCACGCCACACAAGAAATGTTAACGTTATACAAAAATGCAAAATAAAAAAAACTAATATATTTTGTAAATCCTTACAATCGAACTCAGTGTAGATCACCCCCTTAATTTTTTTTTACCATTACGTTTGAACAATTATTAAAAAATATAAAGGAATTCTAAATAGTAAATAGCTACCCTGTTGTTCTTGGCCTTCGGGCCGGGATCAAATTGTAGTATCTGTTCTGCAGATGCTGCCTTAAGATAATTTGTCTCAGTCAATGGAGGGGAAACCCTCTATACTGGGGCAATTACCATTTTTGGACCCAACCAGAGTACCCCTTTTGCCTTTTTTTCGGGGAGCTGGTTTTACCCCACATAAAAACGACCTTGTGTCACATTTTGGTTTGGGGGAAAGCAAATAAATACTAATAATAAATAGCTAGGATCCCAGTCAATGGGACAATTACTATTTTTTGGACCAATACTACTACTACTACTAATAATAATAATAATACTAATAATAATAATAATAATGTAAATAGCTAGGACTTTAAAAATTGGGGATCACTTTTCTATATAAATTTAACGTAAAATGAAAACCCCTTTTAGCAGTCACCGAGACACTGAATAGATTACAGTTTTTAATTAGTGTGGTTGAATAGGTGAATGGGTGACTTATATCGGTTTTTGCTTAATGGTTATTTAAAAACTTATCGGCTATACTCCCCCTCGAAAAAGAAAACAAAATGTGACACAAGCATTCTCTCCTCTTTTCCTATGCCATAAAATTTAGAAACTACGAACGATTACATGTCTTGTTGATCACTAACTGGCCACGATGTGGATGCGCATTTTACATTAAATTCATCTTGTTAAATGATCACACACTCTAAAATGTTAATTATTTATTTTTTATCAATTATTTCGTTGCAGATATTTTTAGTATTTTGAAATATAATAACAAAAAATAAAGTAGATTTTGAATCCTTAGATGATAAACTATGCTGTGTAGATTGTAAAGATTTACCGATTTTTTTTCAACATTAAGTTTCTGTTAATTGATGATAAACTATGCTGCGTAGATTGTAAAAAATCGATAATTTTTTACAACATTAAGTTTCTGCTAATTGATGATGACCAATATAAATGGGTTCTCATTTTATGTAAACTTTATAAAACCATTAGCCCCTATTCTAAAATATTAATAATAGGATGAAATATAGAATGGGATATTTTAAATCTAAAATTCATAAATTTTATTCACATTTATTATAAAACACGATGGAATCAATAGATTTTTCATTAGATTGCAAGAAATAAAAATATTTTTTTAATATTTAAGATGATTTTACAACATATAGAATGGTATTGTTTAAATGTCTAAAAAAACTTCCCTTTCATTCCAAGAATTCAATTAAAAAGTAAAATTTGTTTTGTTTTTAGTCAATCAATACAACTTTTGTTTTGTGTGTCCAATTCATTAAGAAATAAAATATATGAAAATATAAAAGAATGGAAAGTTGTCAATTCTAGTTTTCTTCGTACTTTCAATCTGTGTTCTAGTTTTTTATTTGTTATTCTAGAACTTATCCACATTTTTTCCCATTCCAGATGTTATATTTGATTCTAGATGTTATCAGAATTTCTGGCTTGTTTTTCATTTCTTCTAGGATTCAATTGGTCTCCAAGTAACCAGATCCCTTATCTTCAAACAGGGGCTTCCAATACCCTTCCAGGTCTTGCTTTTTTAGTAACTTTTCCACAGTGATTTTCTCTCTTATAAGGTGTATGTAGAAAAGCATTGCATTACTTCTGAAGAGATTATTATGTTTGTTCTCCTTTGCTTGGATCCTTAAGGTAAGTGCTTGTATCTTGCCTTCTATTTTGTCCTCTAGTTCTTTTGCAACTTTTTCCATCTCTTCTATTTTACATTGGAAACTGAGGCCACATATGATATTCTTTAATCGCCATGGTGATGTAATATTTTTTTTGCATCGGACTTGCATTGTTTTTGGAATTGAGGACACCTTTTTTCTGTAGACTCCTGCAGAATATGTGATTTGATTCAGCTCATCCGTGATTTGATGTTTGAAGCTCGGATTTTTGGCAGTTTCATGCCCATCAATGGTGATCTAAGTTCTTCATCCGATGTAATTTCTTCATCATCTAGTAATAGTGGTGGGAAACATGACGGGTCGCCACTTCGTTTAGTGAAGATTTGTAAGTTGCTTCAATGGGTTCAGTGCGAGTTCTCATGTGTCACTAAATGTGATTTTACAGAACAAGAATATACACACACTTAACAAACATGGGGCTTTGACCCAGTGCCAGTTCTCAAGTGTCAACGTTGATTTTGCAGAACAATAATATCCACACACGGGACAGACTATTCAGTTTGATCCACTAAGATTGGTGGTGTGGTTCTGGAAATTATTCAAAAACTTCACAAGAATATGGTTTTTCCCTTTTTTGTTTTATTTTACTTCGTTGGAAGTTCTCAAAAATCAAGGGGCCAACTACCTGGAGCTAACACTTGAAGTCTATATGAGATACATAGATATTAGAATGTTCCATTTCAGTGCTAGTGCATTCTCGTACATCTAACTAACTGATTTTGCAGAACAAGAATATCTACAAACTTCACAAAAATGTGTTTTTGCCAGTGTGCGTTCGCATATGTATCGCTAATGTTGTTTAATCGAACAAGAATATCGCTAACGTTGATTTAATAGAAAAAAGAATATCCATACACCTCACAATATTATGGCTTTCCGCTTTATTTTACTTCAGTCAAACTTCTCAGAAATCAAGGGCCCCACAGCTTGAAGTTTTGTCAGTGTGAGTTCGCATGTTTCACTGTGAGTTTGTAGAATATCCACAAATTTCACAAGAATGTGGTTTTTAGCTTTTTTTTGTTTTATTTTACCTCAGTCGAAGTTCTCAGGAATCAAGTGGCCCACGACCTAGGGCTAACACTGAACTCTGTATTAGATACATAGATATTCGAATGTTCCATTTAAGTTCTTTATCTCTCAAACACTGAATTAGTATAAAAATGTAGAACATAATTTTCCTCTCCCCAATTAACCATTTTCATACATTGTAGTAAATCTTTCATTTTGGTCTCTTGGTTTACTGGATTCCAGGATAAAAAATTATCTAGTCAGGTGGAGTATCCAGCTTCGTGCTATTACTTGAGGTAACATCACTTGGAGAAGGTGCACCATTTCTTGTAAAACCTAATGTGGGTTAGCCATAGTGAGATATTATTTGGGCAGCGAATACTATGTGATTTTGAATATTTGGTCAGGGTTTACTTCTATGGAAAAAGTATCCTCATTCCAGATTGTTCTGACAACCCCCTGTACAGAGAACCCTTAGACACTCGAGGATAATGTCTAGTAGGATTTAGACGTGTGCGTTCTCATATGTCTAACTAATGTTTGTTTTTTAGAACAAGAATATCCACAAACTTCACAACAATATGGCTTAGTGCCAGTGTGAGTTCGCATATGTGTCACTAAATGTGATTTTGTAGAACATGAATATCCACAAACTTCACAAGAATGTGGTTTTTCGCCAGTGTGAGTTCGCATATGTATCGCTAATGTTGATTTAATAGAACAAGAATATCCACACACTTCACAAGAATATGGCTTTTCGCCAGTGTGAGTTCGCATATGTTTCACTAAATTTGATTTTGTAGAACAAGAATATTCACAAACTTCACAAGAATATGGCTTTTCGCCAGTGTGCGTTCTCATATGTCTAATTAAGCTTGATTTTTGAGAAAAAGAATATCTACAAACTTCACAAGAATATGGCTTTTCGCCAGTGTGAGTTCGCATATGTTCCACTAAATGTGATTTTGCAGGAGAAGAATATCCACACACTTCACAAAAATGTGGTTTTTCGCCAGTGTGCGTTCTCATATGCATAACTAAGCTTGATTTTTGAGAACAAGAATATTCACACACTTCACAAGAATATGGCTTTTTGCCAGTGTGACTTCGCATATTTTTCACTAAACTTGATTTTGTAGAACAAGAATATGCACAAACTACACAAGAATGTGGTTTTTTGCCGGTGTGCGTTCGCATATGTTCCATTAAATCTGATTTTGCCTGACAAGAATATCCACACTCTTTACAAGAATGTGGGTTTTCGCCAGTGTGCGTTCTCATATGTCTTACTAAGCTTGGCTTTACAGAACAAGCATATCCACACACTTCACAAGTATATGGCTTTTCGCCAGTGTGAGTTCGCATATGCCCCACTAAATGTGATTTTTGAGAGCAGGAATACCCACAAACTTCACAAGAATGTGTTTTTTTGACAATGTGCCTTCCCATATTATCGCTAACGTTGATTTAGTAAAACAAGAATATCCACACACTTCACAAGAATGTTGCTTATTGCCAGTTTGAGTTCGGATATGTTTCACTAAATTTGATTTTTCAAAACAAGAATATCCACACTCTTCACTAGAATGTGGATTTCCCTTTTTTGTTTTATTTTACTTCAGTCGAAGTTCTCAGAATTCAAGGTGCCTACGACCTGGGGCTAACACGTGAAGTCTCTATGAGATACATAGATATTCGAATGTTCCATTAAAGTTCTTTATCTCTCAAGCACTAGTAAAGAAATTGAGAATATAATTTTCCTTTCCCAATTAACCATTTTAATACGTTGTAGTATATCTTTCATGTTGGTCTCATTGTCTTATTGGATTCCCGGACAAGAATTTTTCTAGACAATTTATTTCGCCAGTGTGAGTTCTCATACGTATCACTAATTTTGATTTTGTAGAACAGGAATATCCATACACTTTCCAAGAATATGGCTTTCACCAGAATGAGTTCGCATATATATCCCTAAGGTTGATTTACTTGAACAAGAATAGCCACACAGCATACAAGAATGTGGCTTGTCCCCAGTGTGAGTTCTCACGTTTCACTAGAGTTGATTATCAGCAGAATATCCACACACTTGACAAGAATGTTGCTTTTCGTATATGTTTCACTAAATATGATTTTGCAGAACAAGAATATCCACAAACTTCACAAGAATGTGTTTTTTCGCCAGTGTGAGTTCTCATATGTATCACTGATTTTTATTTTGTAGAACAAGAATATTCACACACTTCACAAGAATATGTCTTTCACCAGAATTAGTTCGCATATGTATCCCTAAGTTTGATTTCCTTGAACAAGAATAGACACACAGCTTACAAGAATGTGGTTTGTCCCCAGTGTGAGATCTCACGTTTCATTAGAGTTGATTATCAGCAGAAGAATGTTCACACACTTCACAAGAATATGGCTTTTCCCCAGACTTAATTTTCATATGGTTCACTAATTTGATTTTGTAGAATAAGAATATCCAAACACTTCATATGAATGTGGCTTTTCCCTAGTTATCATTGAATTTGTGAGAACAAGAATATCCATACACTTTACAAGTATGTGGCATTTACTCTATGCACTGCATATTTCACTAAAATTGATCATAGAACAAGATTATCGTAGTTTTGAATATATCATTTTACTTTCGTATTTAATTCTAAATTTATATGAAATTCTTATGAAGATTACAGAAAGTGAACCTGCTTCATAAGAATATAACATACATTGCTGCTCCTGCTTTTCTTCATACAAGTGAGCAATTGTTGAGAGAATGTTAAAAATAAATTATGTGTGATGAAACAGGAACATCTGTAAATAAAAATAAAATTGTAAATCACATATTAGTTTTTTTTTTTATTATGATAAGATAAAACACATTTTAAACGTTTATATAAATAAAGTAAAACAAAGTTTATAATAAAAAATGAAAGAAATTCAATTGTTTTTATCATCAGTCACATGTTAGTTTTTGCTTGTTGTAAATATGACAGGATGGAACTCACAAATGAGTTACAGTTTATTGAAGACCTCATATGAAACAGAATCGAAATGAGCAAATATTTCCTTACTTAGCAAAGAACTAGATGATACAGTCATTGCTAAGGATATGGTATAAAGACAATTATGTCTATAACTTGTACACAATTTGCATTTTGGCGAGAAAACATTAAAGCATTAATATATATATATATATATATATCGTCAAAGAATGAGAGTTCAATATAGAAACGTTGTTTTTAATATGAATAAATTTGAATGGCGGTTGTGTTCAAACAATTCAAAATACAACGCATGGCTCTATACAGACTTCTTTGACATTATTCTCGTGTTACCTGCACACAGTTTAAACAAGTCAAAATACAACCTATCGATACAAACTAATTTGTACTTTCAACAAACACTTTCATAAACAAAACATGCACTTTCAAGTATAAACAAAAAACAAAACTCAAAATACAAATAATAATAGAGTTAATGTTTACAAGCTGGGTAAGTTTTTTGAGTTTCAACGCATTTTGAAGCGTTTATTCACTTTGAAAAACAATTACTCTCAGGTTTTTCATAAGAACAATAACAAGTGTCTAACATGAGGCAGTCAGCTGTGAATCTCGATAATCATTCACAAATCGAAATTAAACAAATTGCTCATAGAAAGCCACCCAATAATTGTCACGGGGACACATTTTGCAATATTTGTTTAAACGGTATCTTTTGTTTATTAAATTGTTAGGTGAAAGTACACAATAGTTAACAACACTAAAGTTTTATGATGAATATTTTTGAGATGAGGATTGGTAATTATTGTTGTTGTATTATTTAGACTATTAATCTCATCTTGGCTGTTTTTTTTTCCAAAACGTTTCAGCCGATGCACCCTCCGAAAATCTTCAGGTGTAGTCACACTAGGTGTAGCGAAATTTTTTTTTTTTTTTTTTTTTGCTTTCCCAACGAACATAGTCATTACAAATTCAAGACGAAATTAGCACCAAGTCTTTTTTTCTTTTTAATAAATCCGAGTCCATTTATATATATATATATATATATATATATATTTTGGAGAAAAGGATTGAGTTTTTTTCTATTATTTAGATTATAATTCCTATCTTATTTTCTTTTTTTCCACACATTGAAACTAAAAACAACATTTTTCACTAAATCCAATGCGAATACACCTAAAGATAGTCGGAGGTTACATCGGCCGAAACGTTGTGGAAAAACACAACCAAGATAAGATTAATATTCCCAATAAAATAAAAAAATATTTCTAATCCTAAAATCAAGGTTTTTCCTATCGCTCTCTCCTACCACAAAAATTAGAAACTGCGACGGATTGTATGTCTCGTTGACTGCGATCTGGCCATGAAATGTGTGCTCATTTTACATTAAATTTATATAACAAAGTCTTAAATATGTCTAAGTTTTGTTTTTAATTCTATTTTTCGGGATATATTTTATGGCTCTCCAGACAAAAAGGCAAGCAAACAATAGATTTTGATTTTTTAAGAACTACATCACCTTCAATTGTAAATATTAAGTAAATTTTTATCACATGCCCCAGTGTATTATAAACACCCGAACCTCCCCATGTTAAAAACGGGTTTCAGAATAAACACCACCTAACATTGAAAGCCGTTCTTTACATAGAGTGGTTGTGGGAGTGTTTATACTACGCTGGGGCAGATCGTAAAACATACCATTTTTTCTATATTAAGTTTCTGCTAATAGATTTTACATTAAATTTATATAACAAAGTCTTAAATATTCATAATTATTGTTTTTAATTCTATTTTTCGGGATATTTTTAATGGCTTTTCAGACGTAATGCCAAACAAAAAATAGATTTTGATTTTTTTTAGCATTAAAACTATGTTGGCTTCGATTATAAATATTTACCAATTATTTCTTTGTATATTATATTTCTGTTTATTGTTGATGGCCCATAAATGGGCACTCATTTTTATGTAATCTTGATTAAAGAATGTGATCCACATTCCAAACCCTCAAATATTGTTTCTATATTCAATTTCTGCTAATTGGTCAATAAATGTTTGTTTATGTTATGTAAACTTTATAAAAGAAACTGTTCCCCATTATGAAAATGGTTAAAATATCAACATTCAAACGGAATTCTCTAGCTGCATAATAGTTAAGTGTAGGCAGAAAAGATTTTTTAAAATATTAAAAGTACTTGAGTAAAGCAAAGTATGGAAGACCAAACTATGGAAGACCAAACAGGACAAAAAAATTATTTTTCAGTGACGAAAATTTTGATGTATTATTAACGCTGAGGCTGGCCAGTACCAGATGTGTAACCATTTCTATGAGTTTGGTTTTTAATGTGTATGTGTGAGGGAGCCAGGCTCCCCAAAATGGGTGGAGCAATTTAAAGCAGAATAATAAAAAATTATTTCAGCGCGTTTGGTCCACCATAGTTGAAAGGCGGCAAACGTTTTCAAACGGGATCGAAAAAATGATGCTATTTTTAACACAAAGGGCACAATGTTTATCGTTTTTTTTTATCGATTCTTCAAAGCGTGCCCTGTTTAATAATGGTCATGCATTATTCGGCTCGCTAAAAATAATTGTTAATTTATTTATCAAATATTTTAAAATAACTTTTTTCGTATAATTTTTTTGTTTTTGTTTTTGTTTTGCTTAACTTAAATTAATTATTTTACTTAACATATTCACCGAATGTCACTCTTCAAAACTCAATAGCGGGATAATTAAACACAATCGAAGTTCTGATATTCAGACGTCAAAATA
>NC_136527.1:180256760-180357994 GCF_053919585.1 Euprymna scolopes
TTACACATAAAAATTATTTTGATATGTTTTTGAAAGCGCATTAGCAAAGTAACAGAATGTTTCAAGCAGTTGGCATTTTTTCCTTATTACATTAAAAATAATAAACGATATTAATATGAGCGCTTTTTTTATACAAGGTCATTGTGCAGGGGGAGACAACTACATTTCACTAAGAAATTCGTTCGTTTTTTTTTCATCTCATAATTTAGGACGTTAACACTAACGATATTTTTATTAAATCAAAACATTAAAAAAAAAGCTGCAACGAATTTTTTAAACCTTTGATACGGCAAGTTTGGGAAAAGGAGTTAAAAATAAAAAAATTGACAAAATACTGTTAAAACCCCACCGAATATATATCAGCTTATGTCACGGTAACATATATTGAGCAAGTTTCCAACAGTATTTTGCATAGTTTTTTTTTTAACTTCTTTTCCCAACGAGAGAGTCAGGCGCCATCTTTAACTTTCCCATACATCGGTCAACACTGTATGTTTTTCGAGTTGAATTAACATGTTACATTAAATAAAAACACTAAAAACTTATCCAGTTAGGTAGAAAAGTAACTTATCTTGTTTTTGATAACATTTATCTGTTATATATTTGTTTTTTTTTACCTAACTTTTATTGTGAGGTTCTATAAAAATAGTCTTTAAGCTTAAAACCCAAAGAATAAAAACATTACAAACCATTTTTTACTACTTTTTTAAATTAACAAATAAATGTCTGGTAAGATTTGTTGCGAAAATAAAGAAAAATGCAATGATAGCTGAAGAGGAAATTGTGATTTTAACAAACAACTGTTTTTAGTCGCGTGCAAACGACTCTATAAGTCACTCCGTTGGTCCGTGGTTACTGGTTCGTTTTGTCCTTAACACTTTTCTGCTTGGCCTTTTGGCCAAGATCAAAGTGTAGTTTGTTCATTTTCTCTATTGTATTTTTCCCCGTGAATAAAAAATTTAATATCTAAAAGTGTAGTATATGTTCTTACTACATGCTATACTTATGTTTGTAACTTTGTGATATAAAGTGGAGGGTCACTTTTCTGTATTAATTTAATGTAAAATGATCACCCACTTTATAACCAGTAAGTCTCAAAGCCATTCAAGTCATTCTCCAGATAATTCTTGAAGGATTCCAGTTATTTTTTAAGCATTCAAGTCATTCATAAAGCCATTCAATTCATCCTTAAGTTCATTTTTATTTTCATGGAAAGTATTCGACTGAGCTTCAATCTATGGTCCCCCCCTCGCCAAACTTTCACAAGAAACACTCGTCTAGCTGTAAACACTATCAATAATTCCCCCCACTGTGCCTAAACCTAAACGTAGATTCCATGAACAAAGCTTCTTTCTTAGAACTGCACGCCTGTGGAATTATCTTCCGTTTTCCTGCTTTCCGGCTGACTACAATATGGTTGTCTTCAAGTCTGACGTAAACAAGTTCTTGATGAGCCGTTCCATATAAGTTATCAAATTTACCATATTTTCATTACTAATTATTACTATATTGTCCAATTTCTACTGTACACTCTTTAATCCTTATCCTTGAGTGGCCTCTTGCCCTTGATAATGTGGTGATGCCTATGTAAAAAAAAAATAATTCTAAGTCATTTACTTTTTATTTATTTAAGTCATTTCAGCCAATTTTCCGGTCATTTTAGTTTATCTTTAATAATTTCATGTCAATTCACACATTCATTCATTACACGAGAGCTCGCGAGTAATGGCCATCCGCCTTGTTTTTAAAGCTGTGGCGACTTTTTTTTCTGTAACAAATCTTCCCATAACATTTATTAAATAATTAAAAAAGTAAAAAAAATAATTAAAAAAACGTAGTAGGAAAAACTCTATTTCTTTTGTAATGTTTTCATTCTTTGAGTTTTAAGACTAATTTTTTTTAGAACCTCACAATAATATTTACTTTTTAATAAAAAATGTAGTTGAAAAAAAAAAAACTAGAAAAAGTTGTCGCAACTTTCCTTTTAAATGTTTTCATCAAAAGAAAATATCGTTGGTTTTAGCGTCGTAAATCATGATATGAAAACAGAAACGGTTTTCTTAATAGTCGCATAAAGACTGCGTTTTGTATTATTTTTTGTATCATTAATGTTATGAACTTTTTTAATGTTATTTTTTGTATTATTAATGTTATCAACTTTGTTACATTAAAAAAAGATTGCCTTGAAAACTTCAATTTATATTTAATTAAATATGAGATCAACAGAAATGCTTCAAGCAGTTGGTGTTTATTTTTTCTAACATTAAAAAAAAATAAATGATGGTAAAACATGCGGTGAATGCGCAGTTTTACGGTTCTTGTAAAATGAAAAATAGATTTAAATTTCGTTTCATTTTAAATTCTAATAATTTTTAACATTACGTCTAACTCATCGTTCACATTCGACATGTCAACTTTATAGGTTTTCAGGTATACTGAAAAGGTTGTGTGTTTAATCTAAAAGCCGTTCTTAACATGGGAAGGTTAGGGGTGTCTATTCCGAATGTCGTTCTTAACATGGGACGTTGGAATGGTTATTCGTAGTAACAGAAATGCTTCATGAAGTTTTTTTTTTCATGTTAAAAAATAATAAATTATATTAATATCTGTCTTTTTTTCATATTACATTAAAAATAATAAATTATATTAATATGTGTCTTTGTTCGTTATTACATTAAAAATATTAAATTATATTATTATGTGTTTTTTTTCATATTTCATAAAAAATAATAAATTATATTAATATCTTTTTTCGTCATTACATTAAAAATAATAAATTGTATTAATATGTGTTTTTTTCATATTACATTAAAAAATAATAAATTGTATTAATATGTGTTTTTTTTTTTCGTTATTTCATAAAAAATAATAAATTATATTAATATGTTTTTTCATATTACATTAAAAATAATAAATTATATTAATATGTGTTTTTTTCATATTACCTTAAAAATAATAATTTTTCGTTATTACATTAAAAATATTAAATTATATTAATATGTGTCTTTTTCCGTTATTATATTAAAAATAATAAATTATATTAACATGTGCTCACGCTGTTTATATACCTGTTTTCCTTCTGTCGTCACAAATATAACGTTTAAAAGCATATTTTAAAAGCATATTTTCTATCAGCGTGGGTCTGGGTCGCCTAAAATAACTGTCCAACCAAATCAAGGAAGTGTGGCCCCCTGACGACGACGACGACCACGATGACGATGACGATGACGATGACGTGCGCTAGACTCGACTACACTTGTTTAGATGCTGCCTTTCTATCTGTCGGAACAATTACGCAGCCTTACAGTAAAGATTGCCTTAAGTAACTTTAATTCATATTAATCAAAAAACTATTTCATTAGATTAACATATGAAAAGAAATTGAATTTATTGGCATTTTTAAATGCCGCTCAACTAAGGAAAGACAACTCTTCAGATCGCAATTTTTATTTCTGTTTGTTTCAACCTACTTCGATATAATTAAACAAATACAACGTTGTTTGATTTGATTCAATAAAAATATACTTCGATATAATTAAACAAATACAACGTTGTTTGATTTGATTCAATAAAAATATACTTCGATAAAATTAAACAAATACAACAATACAACATTGTTTGATTTGATTAAATAAAAATGTGGTTGTTTTTTGGTTTTGTGATTTGGTTTTAATTCTACAAGTTTTTATTCGTTTGGATTGGTTCTCATTGAAAAGATTATGAATTTATGTTGTTAACATGTTAACGACCTTGACATTGAATATTACAGTAAAATATAAGTTTCTTTAAGAATTAAGGTATTTTGTGAAAGTGTTTGTAAGTTTACATGATGGTAATATTTTTGTTATGAATTTTGTTATTGGTGAATAAAATGTTTTGATATATTAATATTGGTGAGAATTATGTGGAACATATTTAGAATTTTATTGATTACTGTCAGTGGTGAGTATGGAAGTACTATATAAAAAAGTAGTGGGACCGCCTTAAAAGTAGAGGTCAACGATGATCATTTAGGTCGTTCCTTCAAAGTGAGGCTCTTCCATTGCACTGCGGTTGGGTTGACCTTTGCGATCGTCTCAAATGTGGACGACTCGGACGCGTTATTTCTAAGTGTGGGGTCTGCGTACGCGCTCACCCCGATAATATAATCCAAACCAGAAATTCCACCCTCTTTCTCCTTCTGAGCAGAAAACTACTTTAATTCCCAGCTACCTCCTGTCTGTATGTCCTCGGCTTTCACAGACGTGTGTAAGGACGTCCTTGTTTCTGTTTTCCCAATCGCCCGTCTCTATACACGCCACAAAAAGGTCAATTCTCTCGACCAGTTTATCATCCACTTCAATCGCAACATTGCTCTGAACATATCAATCTCGTAAGCGTAAGAAATCCGCCGAGCTGTCGCCTTCAACAACTGAAAGTGTGTTCTTTCGATATTGATTGATGAATGGAAAACTACCGCAGAATTGGTGTGTCTCTTGATGGAATCCCACCCATCACCTCGAAAATTGGTCATCCAAACAAAGTTGAATGATGTGCACAGGTATTTTTCGTTACCAAAATTATGAAAATGATTCAATATCTTTTATTGGTACTTGTACAGTTTAATCAACACATTAAAAAAATGAAAATATCGAAAAAAAAGTTATATTGTACGTATCCGTTATGGACTGAAGTTCTCTGAAAAAAAAAATTAAAGAAGTTTTTTTTTTTTTTTTTTTACAGCGCAAAACATGTTAATATGACAGCGCGCTGAAGATGGCCGTGTTTGGATTTTTAGAACACGCCACGGGGAGATAACTCAGTGCTGATACCTCCCTTCCCATCTTAAATAATAGATTTTCTTCTTAAAAATTGGTATTGTATCATAACAAATTGTTTTTTTTTGTTTTTTTTTTTTGCTTTAAAAAAAAACTACTTGACAAAATTAAGTGAAAGTTTTTCCATAGAACTTCATTCCATAATGAATACGTACAATATAACCTATTTTTTTTTTCGCTATTTTAATTTTTAATGTCTTTATTAAAATGTACAAGTTCCCATTTTATTTTATAATTTAAAATGAAAAAAACATTGAGCAATAAAAATTAAATTTTGGATACTTATGTATTTTTGGTGCCGAGCTGAAATAATAACGCTATTATTTTGAAAACCATTCTTTATATGAGGAGGTGAGGGTGTTTTGTAACTAATTTATGCTTCCAAATTACAACTTTATATAATTAAAAAAAAAATCGTGAAACTTGAATTTAAACTGAAAAAAGATATATAAAAAATAGCGCGGTACCATCTGCCGTCATATGCATCCGAGAAAAAAACATCTATTCTAAAATTAAACCAAAATTTGGTTCTTGCGCTATTTTAAAATAACAATATCATTTCAGCACAGTACCAACAATACATAAGTACTGAAAATGTTATTTTTATTGTTCAATGTTTTTAATTTTAAATTATAAAATAAAACACGTTTAATCATTTTAAAAATTCACCTTTCATGATTTTTTTTAATTTGTTAAACACCGTGGTTAAAAAAAATTAAATTTTAATCACATGATCACATTTTCAATAATTACGTGATTATATTTTAACCATTTAAACTTTGTGAAACATGTAAACAAACTTCTGCTCGATACCGGTGTTGACCTTTAAGAGTCCCTTTTAGTGATTATATGGTTCGAGGCTATTTGTACAACTAAACGGTAAATCTGCCGATTATTGTGACTACAGTTCTCATCTTGGATGTTAACAGTAGTTTGACTAATCCAAATAATAATGATATTTTCAGTCTTCAAAAAGATTTATTTAAATAAATGAGACATACAAAAAAGAAAAAGACATTTAAAAGAAATCCAAATTATAATGAAATGTTCAGTCTTCCAAAAAATAAATAATAAAATAAAATAAAATAAACCTGATTTTTACATCATCATGTATCTTATTTATACAAAAAAGAAAAGACATTTTATAAAGAAATTCATACACGTTGACAAATCCAATCTAAACTTGAAACGGAAAAAGTTCGGCATACTTAACTAATAAACAGACATTTTTACACGAGGAACGAAATAATGATTTCACCGTGTTATTACGATGACCTTAAGTTCTTTGTTCTTTCGCAGTTGATTTTCTCTTTAAATAATTTCACGTTTTTTATCTTTTAGTTTTGATTCTTTTATATTTTCATTTATTGTATTTCTTAATAAATTGGACAAAACAAAAGCTGCATCAATTTACGAAAGAAATCATAACAAACAAAACAATTTTTGTGTTTTTAACACAAAAGAAAAACGAATTTATCCCGATGTTTTTTTCGTATTGAATTCCTGGAATATACGTAAGTTTGTTTTCTTTTTTTACTCTAAAAATCAAATCTATAACTTTTAATATAATCTTAACATTAAAATAAGTTTATTTATTTTTGTTTTTTCAATCCAATAAAATATGATAATAATAATATGATAATAGTATGAGTTAAAAAATATCTTTAAATTATTTTATTCAATGTGATATTTAGATTTTTGTTAAAAATATGATTAGTTTTGTAAAACTTGTGTGATTTCTGGGAAAATAATTTAATTCGAAGTTGATTGAATTAAGCTTTTTGTTAATACATCTGATCACGAAAACTTTTTTTTTTTGTATTTCATTGTTTTAAGATTTAAATAAATATATTATATCATTGGAGAATTCCGTTTTAATTTTTATGTTTCATCCAATATGTAATATTTAAAAGATGCGTCACTTTCTTTTATAAAGTTTACATAAAATGATCAATTATCATCAATTAGCAATTACTTAATGTAGAAAACAATATTCGTAGGTCTTTACAATCTAACCCAGCATAGTTTAACCCCTAAAAAAAATTGAGTGTATTTTTGACTATTACATTTATACAGCCTTAAAATACCCACTAAAGGAATTATAAATTAATAATACTTATTTCAGATTTTAGAGCGGGGATCACTTTCCTATATTATTTAATGTAAAATTAACACTCACTTTATAACCAGTTAGCAGTCAGTGATACTTCGTTTACAGTTTCAAATTTCTGTTTCGGAGGGAAGAGACGGGGGATTCATATTAGTTTTTGGTTTCTTACGTTTTTTAGATGGGGATTAGATGTCATATGATGTTAACTATTCTGTACTTTCACTTCATAATTTGAAAAAAAGCAAGCAAAAAACAGGAGATATTGTAAAAATCGTTTGGCATAACATTTTGCAAAAACTGTCATCCTGATTCTTATTGGTTTTCTATAAGTATTTTTTGTTTTTGCAATTTTTTGGACGATTATCGGGACTTCCAAGATGATCATCTTGTACTAACCATTTTTTCTTCTAACGTAACGTAAAGTATTATTTAAAAAAAAAATAAATAAGTCATCACACAGAAAATGTCCGTATATTTATTTGTTGGGTGAAAGTATAAATTAATAAGCAAGGACCTCCTTTTTCGTGGTAAGAATAGCTTTCTAAATGATAACATTATTACTAATGAGAGGCGCTGTTTTTTTTATTAAAAACAGAAAAAATAGAATTTATTTAAAATTTATTATTAATGAGGGGGGTGTTTTTTATTTAAAACCACAAAAAATATAATTTAAATTGAAATTTTATTACCTATGAAGGGAGGTGTTTTTTATTTAAAACCACAAAAAATATAATTTAAATTGAAATTTTATTATTTATGATGGCATGTGTTTTTTTATTTAAAACCACAAAACATAGAATGTATGATTAATACATGCACTCTCTCCAAACAACACACAGGCTGTTATCCCTCCTTAAAAAAACAAAGGAAAGCCAAAAAGATAAAATTTTAAAATGAAAAAACCAAACGGTTTATCTATTAAATTTAATTTAAACTGTTTATCTAGCCGCATGCACGTTAAGTGTTTCACATAAAAACTTGTTTACATTGGTGATCGTAAAAAAAGTGGGAAACAATTTTTTACATTTAGTTTAATTACTTACGGTGCCTTTATTTGTATGCCTCTCTCTCACATAGCATCCAATTATGTCTCAATGCTCTTTAGTTGGTGTGACTGTAAATTGTTAATTAAGTAAATAACAATGTATTAGAAGTATATTATTAATAATTAACTATTTTAATCAGTAGTTGTTACACTAACGTTTAGATTTGATCCAATAAAATATATATTAAAAAATATAACATCAGGATTACATTACATTTTGAAAAAAATGATTTTAATTCTAACAAGTTTCAGTTTGAAATTACTTTGTCAAGTAACTTATCTCTATGGATGTCAATATATTCATTTAAATTTTAAAAGCATCATCATCATCATCGGTACACAACTTTGCACATTGGCTCCTAATTTGCTCGCACAGTTTGTGAGAAAATAAAAATAAAAATAAAAATAAAAAAAGGAGATTGCTTACTTGGTGGCGCCGGCCTCGAGGGCGGAATTCTAATCTGAGTGGTTGAGAGAACGAGTCTCTTATAGACTTGGAGGAGTAGGGGGAGGCACTATTCTTCTGTTATAAAAGAATTGTGTCTCTGACTAGAGCCAGTTCTGTTAACGACTTACTGGTGAACGGTTGGCACAAATTAGTTACTCGCTGCTCGCCGTACTACAAAACTTGTTACTCGACCCAGTAGGGGGGGTCGCTTAGGGCATCCTTTGCAACCCCTCGGAGCTTACGCTATCACCGGGTAATCTACTTTACCCTCTAAATAGTTTTTTTTCCACATCTTGCAAAGGTTTTGCTGCTTACTCTTTCGTCGGTTAACTACTGTCATGAACGTCACGAAAGAGCAGCTCCTACGCAGAAGGGAGTCATTGACTCAGAAGATTCAGGGACGACTGAAGATGTGTCGTGATGGAGTTAGGCCATCGGCGTACTCATTCTTAAGGACGGAGATTCAACAATTCATTGTCGAGTTAGAGACTTGTATCACACAGCTGGAGTTAGGCTCCTTTGATGAGAGTACACCTGCCGAGATTGAGGGTGCTTGGCTGCCTCAACTAAAGGATTATTATGAAGACTTGGGCGATTTGGATCAAGCATACCGACAGCCAGAGCCCAGCCCTTACTCAGAATCTGCCTTTGAGTTCTCAAGGGCTTCTGCAACTACCGGGAGAGGTTCTTCCTTCATTGTTAAACCCCCACGTATACAGATCACAGGGCCTACATTTAGCGGACAGGAAATGGAGTCCGACCGCATGAGTTTCAGAAACTTCTTGACTAGGTTTGAGAACTGCGTGATCGGCATGGCCAATGATGCCGAGAGGTTGAACTTCTTGAAGTGTTCACTCTCAGACAGAGCCTTGAGGCTGGTAAATCACCTGAGTTGCACTGACACCAATTACCAGCAAGCCATGGCTATACTGAAGAGGGAGTATCTGGACCTGGATGAAATCATTGACCAAATATTCCAGGATATTCTGGACTATGTACCAAAGAAAGGTGGAGCCCTTTTTGAGCTGGGGGACTTCGTTTCCAGGACGGCATCGCTGTTGGAAGAGCTGGGGAATTCCTTTTCGTGTGACTTTTCTGTGGACGATTCTGGCGGAGCCAGACTGATGGCTAAGATTCTGTTTAGGAAATTTCCTCTCGAACTGAAAGGCGAGATAATAGCGCTAACAAATAGACGGGTGCCACCTTTGTCCTCCATATTGAGACTAACTGGAGAAGCAATAAAGAGATTGCAGATTAAGGGCGGTGTCTCCACTGCAGTTACATCAACAGTAAGACAGAATACGTCTCAAAAGTTTGGTAGGGGGAACGCTATTACTCCTTCTTTTCATGTGGATGTGAACAATGCAACTTCAACCGGGTATTCCCGCACGTTGCCACCCATTCTCTCAGTTACATTCTCTTGTGGACCAAAGACAGTGTCAGTGAATTGCCTACTGGACACGGGTAGCGGGCGGACATATCTGGCGGCAGATGTACTGAGAACTTTGTGCCCAATCGAAACCCTTGGTGTCAATTGTCAGCTGAGATTGTCTACCTTTCTAGGTGAGTGTCAGCGTGGGTTCACAGAGGTAGTCCTGGGAGTTGACTTGGGTTCTGGAAGGACAGTGACATCTCCTGTCTTGGTAGCCGATGGTATGGACTTGTCGGTTCGAGTGGCCAACCTGGAATCTCTATTGCGTGTCTTTCAGGATGCAAAATATGCTTTGGCCGGCCAGTTTGAGACCGGAAAGGATTTAATACCGATCAAGGGAATAATTGGGTTAGACCTGATTGAACACCTGGACTCATTAAAGCTGATCCCGTGTTTGAATGGATGGGCCTTTGCAACCCCGCCTGGATTGGTCCCGTTTGGAGCAGTGGACTCTTTTTTCTTGGAAGATAAGCCCCTCTCTGAGGTTACTCACCTCTCGTTTAATTCGGTAATGGAACATACCCCCCAGGTCGATTCATCACATTTATGTTTTGTCCTTGAAACACAATCAACATACCTGGATCCCATGGCGGAGTGCTTTCCTGACAGTATGGTACAAAGAGGACTAGAACAAATGTTTACGTTGGAATCTCTGGGGCTTCCCAGTCAGGAGGACTTTTCTGATTACGATAAAGTTCAGATGAAGCGATTTGAGGAAACGGTAGAGCTTCGGGATGGAAGCTATTATGTGGAGCTCCCCTGGCATCACGATAGATTAGCCAGAGTCCCCTCTAATCATGCAACTTCCTTGCATGTTTTAGACCGGGTAGCAGCAAACTTGACTAAAAGAAAAATATATGATGAATATTTGGAGGTGTTTCGTCAGCAACAGGAGGACGGTATAATTGAAGAGATTTTTGTCTCCCCTCAGGAGTTCGACAAATATGTGTGGATACCACATAGACCAGTTTTCAAGTCGGACCCTACGGCAACTACCAGGATAAGACCAGTGTTCAACTGTAGTTTGAAGACAGGAGATGGATTATCGCTGAACGAAGCAGCATATTCTGGCGTTAACTTAACAGGGGACATCTTAAAGTTGTTGCTGGCCTTTAGAGCCAACAATTATGTGCTACTAGCAGACATTCGCCGAGCCTTCCTAATGATTCGGCTTAAGCTGGAGGCGGATAGGAACCGGTTTTGCTTTTTTCTTAAACAAGGAAATTGTTTGCGCTGCTTCCGCTATACCACCTTGATATTCGGGTTTACTTCCAGCCCATTTGTGTTGGGGTGCATCTTAAAATTACATGCGGCAAAATACCCTCAAGATGCTTGCCGCAGAATGATGGAGGACCGGTTTTATGTGGATAACCTTGTGGCATCCGTGGCAGACGCGAGTGAGCTTACTACATTGTATTCCCTTGTTAGAGAGCGTTTGCTGGAAGGGGGCTTTATTATCCAGTCATGCAACTCAAACAGTCAGGCGCTCCGCAATAGGATGAAGGAGGATGGTACTCTAAGTATCCATGAAGAGGAGTGGGAGAGAGTACTGGGCTACCGATACTCCCCACATTCGGAGGAGTTGTATGTCGCTCCGGTAAAGTGCAATCCTGACGTGACAACTAAGAGAGGTGTTCTTTCAGAGTCAGCTAAGGTCTTCGATCCGTTGTCCCTATGTCTCCCGGTTACTATCCGCAGTAGAGTGCTAATCAGGTCCATGTGGAAGAATGGTGCAGGTTGGGATGATCCACTCCAGCCAGCGATCTTGAGCGATTGGAGAGAGCTAGCCAGGGACCTTTCAGGGTTGAGTGATTTCCGTTTTTTGCGCAAGGCGCTTATGGCAGGGCTACCTGGAGATATGTACCTGTTTTGCGACGCGTCCAAGGAAGCATATGGGTTTGCCGTGTATATCGTACAAAATGGTCGGTCATCCTTATTATTTGCGAAAGCTAAGGTGGCACCTATGAAGGACAAGACTTTGCCTGTGTTGGAACTAATGGCCGTTTTCCTCGCCTTCAAGTGTCTCCCCACAATCCTGGACAATTGTGAAGGATTTGTTCCCGAGAATTTGTGTATAGCCACGGATGCACAGGTGGTCTTGTCCTGGATTTTATCTCAAAACATGGCTAGCAAAAATGTTTTTGCAAAAAATAGACTTAAAGACATTCTGCAGATGAAAGTGGAGTTGGAGTCTCGCTATGGCTTGAAGACTCTCTTCAGATATGTTGATAGTACACTCAACCCGGCGGATTTGTTAACAAGAGGATTAACATTGAGAAAGTTCCAATCCAAGATGGAATTTTGGTGTTCAGGCCCTTCCTGGCTATGCGAAGGAATATCTCAATGGCCAGGACAGGATATGCCCTGTTTGAGTGAGATATGCCAGCGAATGACCCGCAGTTCAGCAAATTGTTCCTTGATCCATGATCAAGAGTACACTTCGGCCATACCTTTTCAGAGGTTTTCCTCATTCTCTGGTTTACTGACTGTTACTGCCTTGGTGTTTAAGTTCCTAGCCATCCGATTTAATCGACAATGGGACTACAACTCTAAGGCAGCGATCTACCTTATGAAGACAGTGCAACGGCAAGAATTTCCCGTGGAAGTGGAGTACCTAAAGGAGCCGAGTGGTAAACCCATGCCAGTTAGGGTTCGTGCTCTGGATCTTTTTCTGGACCCTGACGGTTTGATTCGATCTCGGGGAAGAATCAACCAATCTTCCCACTTTGGTTATGAAGTTAAAAACCCCATTCTGATAGGGAAACATCATCCTGTTACCAGACTCATCATTTTAGATTGTCATGAAAGGTGTTGCCACCTTGGAACTGGGTCAACTCTAGCGGAGTTGAGGCGAAGCGGTTATTGGGTCCCGCAGGGTCGACAAGCTGTGAATAAGGTACTGGCTGTTTGTGCCAGATGTAAACGTTATAATTCAACGCCAGTGACGCCGAATGCTGCTGCTGCCCTGCCATCGCACCGTACCGATTTCAGAGTCCCCTATCAACACACTGGGATTGATTTTACTGGCCATCTTTGGGTGAGTGACGGGAAACGAGATACGAAAATGTACTTGCTCCTGTTCACTTGTTTGAATATCAGAGTAATACACATTGAAGTAGTTCCCAACATGAGCGTACCCTCTTTCTTCCAGGCACTGGTTCGATTTACTAACCGATATGGCGTTCCCGAAACCCTTTATAGTGACAACGCGAAAACGTTTATAGGAAGTGGAAAGATTTTCGATCGTCTCTCTCTTTTTACGGACTATCAAAGAAAATACGGTCCTTGTAAGTTAAAACTTAAAACCATTCCCTTGTTCTCTCCTTGGTATGGAGGAACATGGGAGCGATGTATCAAGACCATGAAGAATTGCCTATTTAAGATTCTTGGCAGGGGTAGATTGGATTACTTTACCCTTCTGACAGTGTTATCGGATATTCAGAGGTCTGTTAATAACCGGCCTCTTACTTACCAGGTGTCAGCCGACAAAAATGCTACTCCAATTACCCCTAATATGTTCCTTAAGCCCAATCAGAGCCCCGGGCTATTGATACGACTGGATAGAGAGGATAGAACAACCTTGTTGCCTCCCAGCAGGGAGAGGCTAATTCAAACCTTGGAACTTAGGGACCAATGTCTGACAGATTTCCACAAACTATGGTATGAGGAGTACCTGCTAGAGCTGGGAAGGAAGATTCCTGGTCGATCCCGACTCAGTACAAGAACCCGCCTCCAGAAGGATGATGTTGTGCTGATTAAGAGTCCTTTGAAACCCAGACCGTTTTGGGTCTTAGGAACTATTACTGAACTGATTCCAGGCCATGATGGTGTCGTTAGAGCAGCACGTGTACAAAAAGGGGAGGGCTTGGAGGAAGTACATTCCCTGAAACATCTGTACCCCTTAGAGCTCTCTAGGACTCCTGAAGGACCTCCTGTTGCGGAGGGAGGGGAGACGTTGGATTCACCCCCTAGTGTTGAAGAGCAGGTCTGGTTGTGTCCCCTGTGCAGCTCTCCGCAGCAGAATCAGAATATGATCGGGTGTGACTCGTGCGACGATTGGTACCATTTCCGATGTGTCGGTATCGACTCAGAACCTCCCAACAGGCAAAAGTGGTATTGCCCAGAATGTGCGCCCCTTAAAAAACGACGGGGTAGACCTAGCCTGCTGCCTGCTTGATTGATATCTGGACTGATCGACTACTGCTATATTGTACTAACAGTTGTTTTTTGATTAAGTATTTTGGTGGTCTGTCATTTTTATGTAACTTTTTCTTTTTCTTTTCTCTCTTCTACCTTTTGTTTTTTTTTTCTCGTTTTTGTCGGGAGTGTGTGAGAAAATAAAAATAAAAATAAAAATAAAAAAAGGAGATTGCTTACTTGGTGGCGCCGGCCTCGAGGGCGGAATTCTAATCTGAGTGGTTGAGAGAACGAGTCTCTTATAGACTTGGAGGAGTAGGGGGAGGCACTATTCTTCTGTTATAAAAGAATTGTGTCTCTGACTAGAGCCAGTTCTGTTAACGACTTACTGGTGAACGGTTGGCACAAATTAGTTACTCGCTGCTCGCCGTACTACAAAACTTGTTACTCGACCCAGTAGGGGGGGTCGCTTAGGGCATCCTTTGCAACCCCTCGGAGCTTACGCTATCACCGGGTAATCTACTTTACCCTCTAAATAGTTTTTTTTCCACAAGTTTAGGTGTAGTATCTCTTGCGCATCCAAAAACATCCTCTGAACCTCCAATGCTCATTTCCAGGTGAGCAAAACCGCAACTAATGGCAGCAGAGGAGGCCACAACTTCTGGTCGAAAGTAATCTCAGTGAGCTAGACAGTCACCCTATCGTGTCCGCTACTAAGACTTTTCTTTCTGGATGGAGTTCCATAGCCTTTTAAGGATTTGAAGTCAGAATTCCAATCTCTTAGCTTTTTGCTGTGATAAGGACCAAAGGGCGGTGGTGTTTGATTTTTGAATTGGTTCCCCTAGTCTTCACCCAACCAAAGGGACTCAGAAGACAGTGGGATAGGGGTTGGTAGTGTGCCATGGCATGCCCATACATCGGTGGGCCATAACACACTATCTCACGGGTCCCCTACTATGAGATATCCTACAGGTTTAGCCTGGGGCCGCAAGGAACACAGTTACCATGTGTGGCTAACATGGATGCACTGTAGGAGTCTTGATGATGGAGAGGCTATGTACTGGCTATGCAGAGCTGCTCCCATGAGTTTAGCCAGTGGTGTTAAAAGTATATAAATATTATAAAATATAACATCACGATGTTATTGTGTAGGGATTGAGTTATGTTTGACAAAAGTCCATTTTAATTGTTTTAATTAACTTTGCAATAAACACATCAATAATCTATGTTTTACAATGTCGTCTATCATTTTCTCCCTCTCTCCCAAATTTTTGAATAATTGCATACAACACAAATAAGACGTTAAACGTATTTTTGTGTTCAACTAATAAATGCAAGTTCTATAGACTTGAGCGTTTCAAAATTAACGTCATTTATTATCAGTTGTAAACTAACATTTTAATTAATGAAAATGCTTCAAATATTTTCTGGAAAATGCAAAAAACGTCTTTATGCTGTGATAAACGGATTGAAAACAATTGACAACGATTTACCAATCTTCGTGTAGGATTTAGAGTATTTTATAGAATAGGAATAAACTATTTACAAGTTTAAAAAGCTTTTAAATTGATATAATTTTTTATTTGGGGTTCATAGATTAACGGTTAATTGATGCTCACAAAAAATATTTAGACACCAACAAGGAAGGGGTGTGCTTTTGCTGCTTGTTGGGTTATTAGGAAGTATGTACATAGAGGGGTACAATTACTATAAATTCATAAGAGCAAATTCTATAAAATTGAAAAATACACTTTTCAATACGTTTTGTAATATTCTCAAATCATTTGATAATTAAAAAAACACAACTGATCAGATAAAAATACATAAGTTACAAATAATTTATATTCAAGTGAATGAACGAATGTATTTCATCAAACAAACCTAAGACTAATACAGTTAAGAAAATTGACAAATAATTTATATTCAAGTGAATGAACGAATATATTTCCTCAAACAAACCTAAGACTAATACAGTTAAGAAAATTGACAAATAGATGAGACAAACAACAAAACAGTATAAATAACTCCCTTCCTGAGAATTCTTCCTTAAAACTTCTTGGCTTAATATTTACAGGAAATATGAACTGGAACAAATACATTGAGCACATTGTGAAGGTTGCCACAAGGAAGATGGCGCCTTCTATCATGTTTAGGTGTAGTATCTCTTGTGCATTAGATAAACATCCTCTGAACCTCCAATGCTCATTTCCAGGTGAGCAAAACCGCGACACCTTTTCTTTCTGGATGGGGTTCCATAGCCTTTTAAGGAAAACTGGAACAAATACATTGAGCACATTGTGAAGGTTGCTACAAGGAAGATGGCCCATTCTATCATGCTAGAAAACTACTCACACCAAAGAGAATCCTGTACTTTTACATCCTTGCAATGTTACAGCCTGGTGCCTGTTTTATAAGCATGTTTAATGGAATGTGTCCTGATAGACTCATTACATGTGTGCCCCTTCGACGTACATATCCACAACAAATCCGCTTCACAACAAAATCACATCCTTTCACTGTTGAGGTCCTTGAATGCCAGAAAGCTTCCTACTTTAATAGCTTCTTCCTTAGAACAGCTAGTCTTCATGCTGCCTGTTTCATTAACTGTACTGATAGGCAGAAGTATAAATATAATGTAAACCAACATCTTTATCATCCGTGTGTTCTCAATTAATAGTCCCCTTAAGTCCAAGTGCCTTTTTTCAGGTGAGAATGAGTAAAAAATAAATTTAAATTATAATTTATAGAATCTCAAAAAAAATTACTGTCATATATTTATATTCAGATGAATAAACGGCTTTATATACTCGAACAAACCTAAGATGAACTAAAAATTTACAAATATATACGAGAAAATAACACAAAAAAAAAATAAAATAAAAATTTTCACAAGTGGGGAAGTATAAAACAAACACAGATTAAGGAAATGTTTCAATATATTTTTTATACTTTTGCATATTCATATATCAGTTATGTTCTTGGACAAGCCAAATTTTTCATGGACTTATTGTAATTTACACTTATTGTATCATTAATATATATATATATATATATATATATATATATATGTGTGTGTGTGTGTGTGTATGTATTCTCACTAAGATGAAATACAACAAAACGCTAGATACAATTTCAATTAGACTATTATAGCGTAAAAAAGCGATTAACTCTGTGCCAAATTTGAAAATATCCGGTCATATTTGTCATTTTATATTAATCATTAAGATTAAATTAATCTACATGTATTGAGTTCAATTTAATAATATTGACAACAATAAACAAACACATATCTGAATGCAAATACTAAAACTATTGAATTTAATTATATTTTCCAGATGATCCGGATTGAACCCTATTATTCAATGTTAATGAAGTATCATGACCCATAAACATTAAGGTGTAAACATCTATTACTTTATTTGCAACACTACAGTAACATCCGTGAGAAAATTATTATACTGGACATTACTTTTTAAGGAATTTTTGAAAACAACGAAATGGTGAAAACAAACCACGATATGAAGGTAAAATAAATGTTTGTGAAAAAGATATTTAATGTTCAAATAAATCAAAAGGTAATAAGAAATCGAATCACAAATTACAGACAGACAAGTAACGTTTAAAATTACTTTTTTAAAGACAATATCTTCTTTAACACTGGAAACTTGCTATGAAACTATATTGTATAAAAGAAACACCTTATCAAAAGCTGTATACTTTCCAATATAATTTAAAAATAAATATCTCGGTGTAAATATATGAAATAGTGATGGGTGTTTGGCATCTGTATAGTGCCTCAGCTTGAGTTATAAAAAAATTAAAATAAAAAAGACGGGTGTGTGTGGAAGAAAACTTTTGCAATAAAGATAGATACACAAGCTGGTGAAAAAACCTACATTCTTGTTTTTATAAATAAACATTAGTAAGCAATATGAGAACTCACACTAGAGATAAGTCACATGCTTGTGAAGTGTGTGGATTTTCTTGTTCTCGAAAATCATATTTAGTGAGGCATATGAGAATTCATACTGGAGAAAAACCATATTCTTGTGACGTGTGTGGATATTCTTGTTCTGATAAATCAAATTTACTGAGACATATGAGATCTCACACTAGGGAAAAGCCACATTCTTGTGAAGTGTGTGGATATTCATTTTATCGAAAATCACTTTTAGTGAGACATATGAGAACTCACACTGGGGAAAGGCCACATTCTTGTAAAGTGTGTGGATATTCTTGTCATCAAAAATCAACATTAGTGAGACATATGAGAACTCACACTGGGGAAAAGCCACACTCTTGTAAAGTGTGTGGATATTCTTTTTCTCTAAAATCACATTTAGTCACACATATGAGAACTCATACTGGGGAAAAGCCACATTCTTGTGAAGTGTGTGGATATTCTTTTTCTCAAAAATCACAATTAGCGAACCATATGAGAACTCACACTGGGGAAAAGCCAAATTCTTGTAGAATGTGTGGATATTCTTGTTCTAACAAATCAAACTTAGTGAAACATACGAGAACTCACACTGGGGAAAAGCCATATTCTTGTGAAGTATGCGGACATTCTTTTTCTCAAAAATCAATATTAGTGAAACATATGAGAACTCACACTGGGGAAAAGCCATATTCTTGTGAAGTATGCGGACATTCTTTTTCTCAAAAATCAATATTAGTGAGACATATGAGAACTCACACTGGCGAAAAGGCATATTCATGTGAAGTGTGCGGATATTCTTTTTCTCAAAAATCAAAGTTAGTGGAGCATATGAAAACTCACACTGGGGAAAAGCCATATTCGTGTGAAGTATTTTACTGAAAAATTAACATTAGTTTGACATATGAGAACTCACACTCACCAGACTTGATAAATTCTTGTCATGGAATCCAGTATAATCAAGAGACCAAAATCAAAGATATAATACAATGTATGAAAATGGTAAATTGGGGAGAAGAAAATTATGTTCACAATTCCTTAACTAACTTTACTAACTTTGAGAGAAGTTTAATGGAACATTCGAATATCTATGCATCTCATATAGAGTTCAAGTGTTGGCCCCAGGTCGTGGGCCTGTTGATTTCTGAGAAGTTCGACTGAAGTAAAATAAAACAAAAAAGGGAAAAGTCATATTCTTGCGAAGTGTGTTGATATTCCTGTTTTCATGTGAAATGTGTGTATATTCTTGTTCTGAAAATTCGACATTAGTGATACATATGAGAACTCACGAATTAATATTGGACTCTGGTATGAGGATACTTTCAATTTTCAATTTAAAGTAAACTCTGAACAAATATTCGAATTTAAATGAAAATGAAAAATAAAACTAAATCAAGCAACTGGCAGAATGCCGCCCAGGATAAACAAATCCCTTCAGTATGGTCATATGAGGAAAATAATGGTGAGACATATGAGAACTCACACTCACCAGACTTGATAAATTCTTGTCATGGAATCCAGTATAACCAAGAGACCAAAATAAAAGATATACTGCATAACCAAGAGACTAAATGAAATATACAACTTATAAAAATGGTTAATTGGGGAGAATAAAACTATGTTCTCAATTTCTTTACTAACTCAGTGTTTGAGAGATAAAGAACTTTAATGGAACATTCGCATATCTATATATCTCATATAGACTTCAAGTGTTAGCCCCAGGTTATGGCCTCTTGATTTCTGAGAACTTCGACTGAAGGAAAATAAAACCAAAAGGGAAAAAGACATATTCTTGTGAAGTGTGTGGATATTCTTATTCTCAAAATTCGACATTAGTGACGCATATGAAAACGCACACTGGGGGGGGGGGGATTTGAATGACTACGAGACACCAACCTCGGGTGTCTTCAGTCTCTCTGTATAGGGAATTTACACTGGACTCTGGTATGAGGACACTTTCAATTTTCAATTTAAAGTAAATCCTGAACAAATATTCGAATTTAAATGAAAATGAAAAATAAAACTAAATCAAAAAGCTGGCAGGATGTCGCCCAGGAACAAAACGTACATTCAGTATGGTCATGTGAAGAAAATAACGGTGCACCCTCTAGTGATGTTTCCATAAGTAACAACACTAAGCTGGACACTTCACCAGACCAATAAAATTCTAGTCCTGGAATCCGGCAAGACCAAACAAGAACCACTAAGAAAAGACACTTTAACCAAGTAAAGTGGTCTCTTGAGGAGAAAAAAATATTCTTCACTGTTTCGCATACTCCAGGAATGAGAAATAGGGGAGGAATAAAAAACAGTATTGGAGGCTCAAATAAAATCTTCACCCTTGATAAAAGAAAAAAACAACAACTAAGAAATCACCAAATCTAACACTGCTGAATTTGCCCAAACACAGTGGAATAGGGAGGAAAAATGGAAATTTATTTGGTCAATGGAATATGTAAAATAAAATATAAAAAAACTAACAAGTTATAAGCAATGGCAAAAGATTTTAAGCACCACTGCCCAAACAAGGAGATTGAGAAAGAAATCTTACGATGTCAGAAATTTAATTTTCTGAGGAACAATGTGTGAAATGTTTTTGACACCTGATGGGGAGTATGAGACCAATTATTTTGTTTCAGTCTCAATATTTTTATTTATGTCGATTTCAATAGGAGTCGTCCGTGGTTTGCAATCTGCATTTCGAACTTGAGCAGAATTTTTTCAATGTAGCGTGATTGATTCATGATTATCGCTTCATTTTCACAAGTAAATTTTATACCGAGGAACCACAACAGTCTTCCAAGATCGGACATTTTATATTTTTATTTAATTTATTTTTAACATCTTTTAAAGTGTTGTCGCAGTTTGAGGCGAGTAATATATCGTCAACCCCAAAAAACAAAACCAATAGTTTATTACCTTGCGTTATTAAATTCCAATTGTGAGCACTTTGTCTTAGTCCATATAACGATTTTTTTCTGTTTCTAGACGAAATTTTTATTTTTCATTTTAAATCCACCTGGAGGGTGAATATCGATTTCATAGTAATCGTAGCATTTTAATAACAATTTTTTACATCCATTTGATGGATTTTTAAATTGTATTGAGCGACAAGTTGTAATAAAATTCTAATTGTCGTTAAATTTGTCGTTGGTGAAAATGTTGTAAAATATTCCACTCCAGAAATTTGTGAAAAATCTTTTGCAACAAATCTTGCTTTAAAAGTTTCACTGCCAGAAGCTTTGAACTTTTTGGAAAAAAACTCAGCATGAAGAAATAATATTTTAATCAGTTGGTTTTGCCACTATTTCGTATGTGTTATTTTCAGATAAAGTTTTCAATTCGGACATCATAGCTTGTTCCCATTCTTGATGATTTTCTGAATTAATCGCCTTATTATAACTTTCCGGTGCGTTTTTCAACGAGTAACAGTAATCCACTGCGTAGTCTTGTATCTTTCATTGTGATCGATCAAGCTGCTAGGTAATATTTCTTCATGTTGTTCATACACTGGATCGCCATTTTTTGAATTTAATGTATCATTGAATTTCACACATCTAACCCTTTTATGGCATTTTAGGCTGGAAAGTAGATTAAATATGCTGGACTCTTTTTATCGTAACCTACGAAAATAACTTTTTGGGTTTTAGTATTTAGTTTACTGGTATTTTCTATAAATGCAAAACAATCTGAACCAAATATATGCATTCGGTTCATTTTGGGTTTTACACTGCAAAACGCTTGACACAGTGGTTTGCCTAATATTCTATTGAACGATCTATTTCTTATATATGCTGCTGCTATTAAAGCGTATGTCGATAAAGTATGCACTAATTTCGATTCGATAAATAGACATTTTGTCATCTCCAAAAGGGTTCGCCATGCCATTTTGGAAAGGGGAATACAGCGCAGATTTCTCGTGTTTAATACGGTGGTTAATTAATAGAAGTTCAAATTCTTTACTAGTAAATTCAGTCCCATTGTCTGAGCGAATACATTTTACTGAATCGTACGGGGCACCATCAGCTAAATATTTCTTAGTGGCGAGGATAGTGTCGGATTTGTTTTTTTAGAAAATAAACCATAATTAAACAGGAAAAATCATCAATAAAGTTTAAAACGTACCTTAGATTGTTTCTCTCCATCGGGTTGATCGGACCTGCTAAGTCACAATGCACAAGTAAGAGAAGTTTCGTAGTTTTTTTGTCTGGCGTTCGGCTTATATCTTTTTTCATTTTCCCCTGTGCACACACATCACAATTTGGGAGATCGTCTGAAGGTATTATTTTCATGCCTTCGACTACATTTGGTAATTTTTTAATATCAGATGCACCGTCCTAAAATTTTATGCCAGGTTTCCAAGTCGTGACAGGCAGTTTTTGCGGGAACCATACATTTTAAATAATATAGTCGGCCATTTTCTTTAATGTCAAATACAGTTCCATTGGGGTATGCCAATTTTGATTTATTTTGGCCAAATTGTATATTCGCGCCTTGTTTAATTGCAGCCTGCACGGAAAATATGTCTTGCTTTAATGTAGGTATGAACAGAGCATTTTTTAGAATACAGTTACAGATTTCGCCTTTATTATTTTAGGAATATTTTAGCATCGCCTGTTTTCAAGACTATATCATTTATTTGACTACCGTCGGCAAGTTCGACAAAATGACTTTGATGATTAAAGTTTGAATCAAAATTTATAAAATCAGATTCCTTGGTGATAACGTGCGCTGTAGCACCACAGTCTACAAGGAGATTTTTTTCCGTTTGTGGTATTGTCAAAGTTACATGTGAATAGAAATGTATGTTCTTCCTCAGTTCTCAACGTTTTTTACCGAGTCCATTTTAGAGCGTTTATATAGGCATTGGAAACTTTATAGCAGATAATTTTCTTTTTCTTGGGAAAATTACTTTTGAAGAATACGTTGCGTAATTTGGTGGTGTCTGCTTTCGAGAAGCATTTTTGAACTTCATAATATTGCTGGAGTTATTATTGTCCACGAGCATACGATTAGTCTCTTTGTAACTGCGCAATGCCACTTTAAATTCGCTGAAATTTATGGGTTTGTCTTTCTGAGTTATAACAGTTGTAAATTGTTTAAAATCGGCTGGAAGTCCCTTGAGGGTCATTGATATCAAGAAGCTATCGCTTATTATTTCACCTGAGAGTTTTAAGGCATTGGCGGTTGTTTCTGTCCTTATAACGTAGTCGGTGATCGTTTCATCCTCGTTACGTTTCAGAGACGTTAGTTCTGTATATAAGGATATAATTTTCATTTTCCCTTTTGATAAATAATGTTCTCTTAATATGTTCTATGCTTTTCGTCCATCAACCAAGGCGTCTCTTATAATCAGAGACAGACTTCTATCGTCTAAACATTGAATCAGTTCTGCAAAAACAGTCGGGTTCTTTTCGAGAAATTTGACTCGTTGGAGATTGTATCACTTTGTGTAGTTTTCGAATCCTTAGATATCCCAGAAATTTTACCTGCCACAATTCGAATTTAGATTCCGATCCGTCAAAGAAAAGATGATGGCTGGACCCATAAGCTTTTGAGACATTGTGTTGAATAAAGATGGCGGCGTAGTTCAGATCAGTAACCAAGATGGCGGCCAAGAATCAAATGCGGTCTCTGGCGTGGTTAACAGCAAACTGATTGAATCCAAAATTCGACAATTTTTATAATAATTTTGCGACGTTTTGATTGGTTGTTTAACACAGCCGGTGCTTATAAAAAATATTGGCGAATCCATTCGTCTCATACTCCAATCACAAGTGAAACACATTTTACAGGTTAAATGATACTCCACTCTAAAATCTTTGTCATTTTCATCAATTATTTATTTTGTGAATAAATTGTGGCTTTTTTGAAACGTAATAAAATCAGATTTTTATTTATTTAGATTTACCAATTTTTTTTACATTAAGTTTCTGCTAATTGGTTGTGACGGATACAAGAATGCTCAGTTGATGTAAATTTTATAAAAGAAATTGATCACCACTCTAAAATATACAATATTGGATGAACTATAAACAAGCTAATTGAATTTTTAAGCCACATAATAGATAAGTGTAAACAGAAAAAAAAGCTTTTAAACTTGTTAAAACAAATTAATTTATTTTTGTGTTCAGTTTGTTTATAATTCGACCAACTTTGAATGAAATTATTGTGTTTATAGTAAACACACACACACACACACACACACACACACACACACACACATATATATATATATATATATATATATATATATATATATATAATATTCTACAATAATATATTTTTAGGAGATTTTTTGAGGAGATATTTAGGTAAGTGTTGAAAAAATATCAAATTATTTTTTTCTACTTAATTGACTAACAATTTGAGCAACTTAAAATTAAACTATTGTTTATGGTAAACATTAGTATGTTGATATGTAGTTTGCTTGAAGCATTGTGTGGGATAGGTATGTAATAGAGGTTTCGAAGGCTGTCACAATGCGAGGAATGAATTATAGTCGTTGTTGGTAAGAGGAGACGAGAACAAGTGGCGATTTACAAATCAATAAGTACATATATATATATATATATATATATATATATATATATATATACATATATATATATTTTAGGCTCTCGCTCCTTGCACCCCTCGACGTAAATACCTCCAACCTACCAATCAAGCAGATAAATCTCACCCCTACACAGAAGAGATAAGAAGGCCGTCTACTATAATAGTTTCTTCCCCTGGAACTGCTAGACTTTTGAACTCCCTTCCGGGTTTTTGCTTTTCCAACTGTACTGACATGCAGAAATTCAAGTGTAATGTGAACAGATATTTTGCTGCTCAACTCCCTACATAGTATCTCTGAAACATATTGCCCCTACATCAAAGTGGCACTGTGCCTTGTTTGGGGTGAAAATGGAAATTAAACAAAAGGTTTTTATATCTTCATATAATTTATTTTTTAATGAAGTTGACACACAAAAAAAATTCACTGAAGAAATTTAACAAATATCACCCAAACTTGATAGGTAAACAAATCCGAACACTGAACTAACCTAACAAGCTTTAATCATAGGCAAATATAATTTTAACTTCATATGGAAACAAATTCGGCACATTTAACTGATGAACGAACATTTTTACACGAAGAACGAAATCATGATTACACCGTGTTGCGATAACCTAAATTCTTTGTTCTTTAGCAATTGATTTTCTTTTGAAATAATTTCACGTTTAAATCGTGATTTTCATTTTTTAATTTGGATTCTTTTATATTTTCATATTTTTTTTTCTTAATGAATTGGACACACAAAACAAAAGTTGTATCAATTTAATAAAGAAAAACCATAACAAGAAAAACAAATCGAACAAAGAATTAATTCCGATTTTTTCGTATTGAATTCCTAGAATGAAAGGTAAGGTTTTTTTTTTACAATTTAAATACATTAACAAACGCCAATAATAATAATAATAATAATAATAATAATAATAATAATAATAATAATAATAATAATAATAATAAAAAGCTTCTAGTGTACTTATTGATCCGCGAAAATTTTTAGATAGTGTTTTTTAATTAGAGTTTTATGATATCTGTTTTTATTAAATTTTAAGGTTAAAGCATAGAATAGGTATAAAACGCTCTGCCTTTTCTCATGTTTGGAATCGCTTTATAAATAATAACGTTATTATTTCAGCATTGATCAATAAGTGAACTAGTACCCCCGATCTCCTAAAAATATATTATTCAACTTGACATGTATATTTTTGTCAAAAATATGTTTATTTTAATAGAATTTGTGAGATTAAAAAAAGCAACAGAATAATGTAATAGAGGTTTCGAAGGCTGTCACAATGCGAGGAATGAATTATAGTCGTTGTTGGTAAGAGGAGATGGGAACAAGTGGCGATTTACAAATCAATAAGTACATACATATAGTTTTTTTATACATATATTTTTTCAGTTGTATTGGTAAAATGTCTTACTTGTTAGTCTCTGCGACGTATTTCATTATTAATTTCGGAAAATTTCCCTTTTCAAATGGTGTGCGTAACAGGTCGTTTCAAAGCATGCTGGATGATGGAGAGGAAGTTGTGTTGCTATATGAGGCCTCGGGGCAAATGTGAGTAAGGGATTTATGCATGGTATGGTTAGGTAATTAACATGTTTTTAATTTTATTATTTTTATTTATTTGTCTTTAGTTTTTTTGTTGATAACTTGTTGATTTAGCGTGAGCTTTTTTTAATGTTCTCTGTTATGTTGTCTTTATCATTATTACTATTATTTTTTTTTCTGCTGACGTGTGCGGTGTCTCTGCTTTTCTTGGTCACGTAAATCGCCACTGGGCTGTGTCCGGTCGACTACTGTAGGGGTCGGATGTGAGAGAGGAGGGAGGTGGGGTGCGGGGTAATGTGCTCTCGGTCGGCAGCTGGGTGTTTAGGTTAGTGTTGCTGGGGGTAGGAAAATAGATGGGGGGAAGGGGAGGGGAATAGGGATGACATTACTTGGGAGTTGTTAATTTATTTATTTTCATGAGTGGTAGATTTTTTTTAGTTGGTTTGTATTACTTCAGCTAGCTATATTTTAATTTTAATTTTTTTTCGTTTAAATATATACTGCTGTTTATTTATTAAGTTTCTTGAGTGGGCTAGTTGCATATTGAGACCCTCTCTTCTGATAGCCCTGCAGATAGCCGTTGTGATCTTGTCGCTGAGATGGGGCATTTTAAGGAAGCAAGTATTAGTGGAGAAACCTCTTACATGTTTTCTCGTGTTCCAAAGGTGTTTAATGACAGTGCTGGGTTATCCGTTAGCCTCTAGGACCTGTTGGAACCGTTTTGTGCATGCTGTCTTGTTTTTTGGCTTGCTGCATTTGCCTTGGATGCGGGTTATCTCATTCCTAGCATATTCGATGATGTCCTTAGTAGGGAGGGCAGACTTGTAGTGTATAAATATACTTCGGCTGGCTGGTTTTCGGTAGAATTTAGTAATGCTGGCCCCTTCATCTGATATTTTTAGGTTGAAGTCCAGGAGTGATAGGGATCAGTCATCGCTGAGGTGTTCGATGGTGAATTCTATGTGTTGGTCGGAATCAGAGAAGATAGCGTAGATGTTCTCAGCCTCGGTGCGTGATGATGTGAGGATCAGAACATCGACATATCTCGAGAGGAATATGATAGAGTTGCACGTGTTGAGGGCTCGGCGTTCGAGTCTGTCCATGTATGAGATGGCCAATATTCCTGAGAGGCTGGAACCCATGGGCAGTCCTGTAATTTGTCTGTATTTTTGGCGTTGGTAGGTGAAGTATGTGTTGTCTACTATTATAAGTAGGAGTTTGCGGATGTCTGAGGGAGTCAGGTCGAAGCAGTGTAAGTTGTAGGAGGAGATGTGGTCGGTGATTAGGGCTACTGCTGAGGCTCTTAAGTGTGCAGCGTTGTTTATATGAGATGTTTTGTGTAACGCTTGCTTGTTCGTGTTTTATGGTGTCGAATATCTTTCTATATAGGGAGTTGAGCAGCAAGATATCTGTTCACATTACACTTGAACTTCTGTATGTCAGTACAGTTGAGAAAGCAAAAACCCGGAAGGGAGTTCAAAAGTCTTGCAGTTCTGGGGGAAGAAACTATTATAGTAGACGGCCTTCTTATCTCTTTTGTGTAGGGTGAGATTTATCTGCTTGATTGGTAGGTTGGAGGTATTTACGTCGAGGGGTACAAGGTCTTGTAGTTCGTCGGAGCATTCACCATTAAAATACTTGTAGAACAGGCAGAGGGATGCAACATTTCGTCGATGGGACAGAGGCTGAAGCTTGGATGACAGTTTACAACCTATCAGGTTGGCGACTCTCTTGTGAACTCTGCCCAAAAGGAGAAGTAGCTAATTTTAATATACTGAGGGTCCGTAAGGCTAACGTGTCCTCGTTTTTTTTTTATTTCGAATGAGAATGCCCCTTCGATTAAGTATCTATTCCCATATTTTTTTTACATGGGTGACACCACTTATCAAGCCCAAGAGGCCACTCGTGGATAAGAGTTAATAGGTATACATTAGTCATTGTGATTTTAGCATAGTAAACAGTGGGAATTTTGTAACTTGGATTACTTAGGGGGACGATTATATTAGAACTTGTTCACATTGGACTTTTTCTTTTTTTTCATAGGCATCAACACATTATCAAGGCCAAGAGGCCACTCAAGGATAAGGGTTAAAGAGTGTACAGTAGAAATTGGACAATATAATAATCATTAGTAATGAAACTTTGTTAAATTTGATAATTATATGGAACGGCTCATCAAGAACTTATTTACGTTAGACTTGAAGACAACCATATTGTAGTCAGCCGGAAAGCAGGAAAACGGAAGACAATTCCACAGGCGTGCAGCTCTAATAAAAAAGCTTTGTTCATGGAATCTACGTTTAGGTTTAGGTACAGATAAAGAGTGGGCGGAATTATTGATAGTGTTTACAGCTAGACGAGTGTTTCTTGTGAAAGTTTGGCGAGGGGGGACCATAGATAGAAGTTCAGTCGAACACTTTCCATGAAAATAACGATACATCAGAGACAGACTCGCAACATCTCTTCTGTGAGATAGAGGTTGCAAGGAAGAGAAAAGGGCATCTCCTACGAGGCTACGAAGTCTATTTTGAACTCTATCAAGGCAGGACAAGTCCTTTCTAGCAGCTCCTGCCCAGATGTGGCAACAGTAATCCATCCTTGGACGTACCTGGCTCTTATATAGATAGAGAATTTCACCAGCAGTGAGATATCTACCGGATCGATAGAAAGATCCCACCATTTTTCCAGCGGCCTTGGCAACAGATTTGATGTACGTGTTCCATTTAAGATCAGGAGTAATGTTCAAGCCCAGAAGCTTGTCAAAACTTGAGGCCCCCTGAAGACGAGAGCTGTTCATTTCAATTGATGCCAGATGTGGATTAGAATGTTGATGATGTAAAGAGAGAAGCTTGGTTTTAGATGCATTAAAAGTAACCAGCCACTCCTTTCCCCATTGTACTACATGCTCAAGATCAGAAGAGAGGGAATTGGAGAGAACTTGGTCGTTTACTGTCTTAGATGTGCTACCATAAATGGTAGTGTCGTCAGCATAAATGTCTACAAATGATGTGAGGATGTGATTTGGAAGATCATTAATGTAGATCAGGAAAAGAGTTGGGCCCAGGATGGAACCCTGAGGGACACCGGCATTAATACTCTGGGCTTCTGATTTTTGCCCCTCAACTACTACTCTTATGAACCTATCAGAAAGAAATGATTTAATAATTGAGAAGACATTTCCAGCTATACCATAGCTAGAGATCTTATGAAGTAAACCTTTATGCCATACCCTATCAAAGGCCTTACATATGTAAAGAGCAATTGCCCTAGAAAGGTTGCCTCCGTCGAGAGATTTGCTAATCCTATGAGATATAACTGTAAGCACATCTGCTGTAGATCTAGCAGAACGGAAACCATATTGAGTGTCACTAAGAAGGTTATTTTTGTTGAGATGGTTGATTACTTCTGTATTCAACACAGATTCCAGCAACTTACTCATGACGCACAGGAGACTTATTGGCCTGTACTGAGAGGGGGATGAGCGATCACCTGAATTCTTAAATACATATATATTAAATACATATATTAACAATATCATGATCTTATGTTCCCTTATATATATATATATATATATATATATATATATATATATATATATATAATATTTTCTGGTTTGCCCTTTTCAGATGCTTGCAAAATTATATCTATACCTGACAATTCTTTTGTTGTTCTCAAAATAAAGCAGACAAATGTTTTCACTTTACAAGTTTTTATTATTCTTTATTTTGCGTTAAGCAATTCTAACTTCCCAACCTTAAATGTAAGCTTTTCTTTGTTTTCGGTGATAATTACAATTCAGGTCATTTTTATAGGACAGTAAAAAATCTGGCGTGTGTGTACATCTTCGATTTTACCGGCGTCACCCCGGCTCAATATCCACCATTCCAAACCCTCATTTACAAAAAAAAATATTTTATATTTTTATCATTCCAATTTTTAAATATTTACATCAACAAAAGAAATAAATTATTTAAAACAAGGCATTCCATATTTTCAAAAATAATACAAAACATCATTAGTATTTTTTCCAATTGAATCGATGATTTTCTGTCTTTTTCTTTGTTTTTCGGTTTTCTGTTATACAGTTTCATCTTTTTTCCTCGTGTGTGTGTGTGTGTGTGTGTGTGTGTGTGTGTGTGTGTTCATCACAATTTCTATAGCGGTTTTCACTTTAAAAACACACAAGTCTTTATATTTTACAGGCAATAAAACAAGTCCAGTTTTTTTTAGGGGAGGGGGTTATTTTCATACTTTGTTTGTTTCTGGAGATATCTCTGACGTATATTCATTAAGCGTCAATAGTAACCGCGTTGCATTTGTTAAATTTATACCAGTTAAATAACATTTGATATCCCCAAGTTAATTTCTTTAATGTTTATCTTAGAATAGAGAATAATAGTTTGCCTAGAATCAGAATCTATAATCTTTACCCATCCTTATCAATTCCCTTTCTCCTGGTCTATCTGATTCCCTCTTTCTCAGTGCCACTCCTATTTATCTCCGTTTGAACCATAATACTATTGCTACATTAGGAGGGGACAGACCCCAGTAATTAAATAGATATGTTTGAAGATTATATTTGAAAAGGATAGAATCGAACCCAGTAAGCAAAGTTTAAAAAGATAATGGATATTCAATTTAGGAATGCAGCGATTGTTCATTCTTTTAGAAATAACTGGATATTAAATATGTCAGTTAAAAGAATGGACAATACGAGGTTAGAAATAATGCTTAACAAAATAGGTTAAAAACGATACAATTCAATTTAGGAATTTCTTTGTTTACCAAAGGTATGTGAATGCATGTTCAAAGCACACGTGTAATTTGAAACGTGAAGAAATCACACTGATGCCGGAAAATGGAATTCCCAATATATTGAGATGGGTTCGAGTCAGTTGAAAGACAGGTTAGGAGAGAGCAGGCAAGACCGACCAGAGGAGTCCGTCAGACTAGCAGCTGATGCCCCTTGGAGGCGAAGGAGGGAAAATGAGACCATGTAGCCATAAAAGCTTGAGTTCCTGGCATCATCTCATCTGGATGAAGAATAAAATTATCTATAATATACACTCTTTCGTTCTCTATGTCCCCTCCAATATAGACACGAATAATATATAAACACTGTGAAATATACATGCACACATGAATGACGGTTCTCAGTATGGAATGACTATTTAACGCTATCAATTTGCTCTGCTAATGACGCGAATAGGAGACAACTTACATCTAAGTTATTTACCGAAATGCTATTTACCGTCATGAGTTTTTGTTCCATAATCAGATTTATATAATCAACAAAAAATTACGACCAAAGAACAAACAAATAATATACGACTTCGTCTACTATAAAGTTTTTTGTTCCATGTTGGACGCTTTCCCGATTTTCATTCGTCTTTTTAAATCTCGAATTTTATTATCGTCCTCCTTTTCTCTAATTAATACTCGATAACGTTATTGCTTTACCGCTGCATTCTTATTCATGCAAACTTCACATTCTTATACGATGCAAACCCCATCGACGAGATTCGAGTGTATTGCACGCATTACGTAATCCTTACTGTCTATCCTTACCAGAGCATCATCATTGTCTACACTCGAATCTACACCAAGTGACAAGTGATCCGCACAAACATTGTCCTTGCCCTTCAGGCACTGTATGGTGCAGTTATAAGTTGTCATACTTTAAGCCCACGTATTTCTATTTTGTATTGGTGCCATACTTTAAGCCCATGTCTATATAATTTTTCATTTTATTAACCCCACGTAATTTTATTTTGTATTGGTGAGGTAAATACTATTGCTTTTGTGAAATAGAACACTTTATTTGACACAGTGTGCAATAATATTGCTTTTGTGAATTGATTGCTTATGGCAACAGAAATATATGCAAGAATATGACTTTTTATCAACTGGTTGTCATTTATACAACACTTTTTAACGAGAACATTGATAAGAATATGGCTTTTTTAAATTGGTTGTTTTTTTGCAAGTGTTTACGAAAATAAACATATTGCAATAGTCTGCAAAATATGACTTTTTCAATATTTTGTTATTTTCACAAAATTTTAAATTTAATAGTAAAATACTAGAACAGGAATATTGACAAAGTGTGATTTTGTCAATTGTTTGTTTTACACAATAATTTATTTATTACTTTTGCAAATTATGTGCCATTTTTACAAGAACCAAAATATTGACAAAGTGTGATTTTGTCAATTGTTTGTTTTACACAATAATTTATTTATGACTTTTGCAAATTATGTGCCATTTTAGCAACCTTGAATTTACGAGAATTAAATTATTAACATATGTTTTTTTTTGTGAATTATGTATTTTCTCAATAACTTTATTGCAAAAAACACATGAACATTGAGATGTGTAAGAATATTGTTTTTGTGAATTTGTTATTTTCACAACACATTTATTACAAAGAACATGAACATTGAAATAATTTGTAAACATATTGTTTTTGTAAATTAGTTATTTTTACAACACATTTATTACAAAGAATATGAACACTGAAATAATGTGTAAAAATATTGTTTTTTGTAAATTAGTTATTTTTACAACACATTTATTACAAAAACGTAAACATTAAAATAATGTGTAAAAATATATTTTTTAAATGAGTTATTTTCACAAAACAGTTATCATAAAAAACAAAACATTGAAATAATGTGTAAAAATATATTTTTAAATGAGTTATTTTCACAACACAATTATTATAAACAAAATAACAGAACCAAAATATTGACAGAATATGTTTTTGTGAACTATGTATTTTCACAATACATTTATTGCAAAAAACACATTTGTTATGTTCCCCCTACATTTATTACAAAGAACATTAACATTGAAATAATGTGTAAAAATAATATTTTTTGTAAAATAGTTATTTTCACAACACATTTATTACAAAAACGTAAACATTGAAATAATGTGTAAGAATATTGTTTTTAAATGAGTTATTTTCACAATACATTTATTACAAAAAACAAAACATTGAAATAACGTGTAAAAATATATTTTAAATGAGTTATTTTCACAACACATTTATTACAAAAAATAAAACATTAAAATAATGTGTAAAAATATATTTTTAAATGAGTTATTTTCACAAAACAGTTATCATAAAAAACAAAACATTGAAATAATGTGTAAAAATATATTTTTAAATGAGTTATTTTCACAACACATTTATTACAAAAAACAAAACATTGAAATAATATGTAAGAATATTATTTTTTATTCTTTTGATATTACACCATGAGTCTCATCTTGTATTTTGTATATTACATCAGTTGGAAGAAATCAATATTTGTTTTCATTATGAATAAAGTACCAGATTATTTAATGAGATACTTAGTCATTTTCATAGCTGCAATCAGTTGTTTTGCTTGTAGAAGACGGTGTAATTTGCATAACTTTTAGCGACTTAAGTTCTTTATCTCTCAAATCCTGAGTTATAATAAAATGAGTATATAATTCTCCTCGCCCCAATTTACCATTTTTGTTTTTGTTTTTTATTTGTGCAGCTTTTATCTCAGTCTGATGTTCTGCCATCTCAGCTCTTAGTTGCTTCTCAAAGAATTATTCCTTCTCAATCCCCTTCTTGTTAGGGAAGTGGTACTTAAACATTTTTTGCCATTGCTTACAACTTTCTGTGAATTTTTGATATTTTATATTTGCGTATTCCAAGGACCAAATCAATGTCCATTTTTCTCCCTATTCCACTGGCTTTGGGTAAACTCAGCAGTGTTAAATTTGGTGTAATCAATCGCAGCTTCACTAAAATCTTTCTTTATTGACTCTCTAACAAATTTTAAGAGATATTTATGTATTGTAGATAAATTGAAAGTAAATTCTTAGTTGTAGTTAGTGTTGTTTTTTTCTTAGGTTAAGGGGTAAGATTTTAATTGAGCCTCAAATACTGTTATTCCCCCCCCCCATTTTTCATACCTTGAATATGCGAAACAGTGAAAAATAATTTTCGTCTCCTCAATAGACCAATTTACTTGGTTATAGTGTCTTTTCCTTGTAGTCTTTGTTTTCTCTTGCCGGATTTCAGGACTAGAATTTGACTTGTCTGGTGCAGTGTCCAGCTTAGTGTTGTTACTTGTGGAAACATCACTAGAAGAAGGTGCACCGTTATTTTCTCTCATATAACCCAGTACCTAGCAATGCTGCGGGATCTTTTTATTCTGGACGACGTCTTGCCATTTTGTTGATTTAGTTTTATTTTTCATGTTCATTTAAATTTTAATATATGATCAGGGTTTAAATAAAATTGAAAGTATCTTCATACCAGAGTTCCTGGTAAACCCCTATACCGAGAGACTGAAACCCGAGGTTGGTGCCTAGTATGCATTCAGTTCTCCCTTTTTAAATGTTTTTTTCCTTTGAAGAGTGTAATGCTGGGTATGGGGCAGCCAAACCAGCTGCCAACATTGCCCCGTCTTTTTATTGAAACCAACCGAGAGCTCTTTTTAGTACCCTCGCATACAATTGCACTTAAGGGAACACCCTTAAGTGCAATTGTATGAATCTCTTTTGCACTTGGTTCTCCAGGAATATTAGTTAGGTAGGACTTCCGGTTCTTCTTCATAAGTCCTGTGGCACCTATGATAACTGGTATGATTTATATCCCCTTAAGATTCCAGTTTTTTTTTCATATCAAACATGAGACCTTGGTATTTGGTATGTTTCTCTCTTTCATCTCTGTTAAGACCGCCATCATTAGGAACACTCACTTCAATCAAGGTTGCAACTCCATCTGACTTATTCCATATAACTATGTCAGGTTTCACAGCAGCATTTTCAAGGTAGGTGGCTGTAGGGATTACATGGTCGTAATGTATGGTATATAAGTTATTTCCAACTGTTCTTTCAGGTTGATGTAGTGTGAGTTTTCATATGACTCACTAAATTTGATTTTTGAGAACAAGAACACCCACACACTTCACAATAATATGGCTTTTCCCCAGTGTGAGTTCTCATATGTCTCACTAATGTTGATTTTTGAGAACAAGTATATCCACACACTTTACAATAATATGGCTTTTCCCCATTGTGAGTTCTCATATGTGTAACTAATGTTGATTTTCGAGAACAAGAATATGCACACACTTCACAAGAATGTGGCTTTTCCCCAGTGTGTGTTCTCATATGTGTAACTAATGTTGATTTTCGAGAACAAGAATATGCACACACTTCACAAGAATGTGGCTTTTCCCCAGTGTGTGTTCTCATATGTGTAACTAATGTTGATTTTTCAGAACAAGAATATGCACACACTTTACAAGAATGTGACTTTTCCCCAGTGTGAGTTTTCATATGTCTTACTAATGTTGCTTTTTCAGTAAAAGAATATCCACAAACTTTACAAGAATGTGGCTTTTCCCCAGTGTGAGTTTTCATATGTCTCACTAATGTTGATTTGTCAGTAAACGAATATCCACACACTTCACAAGAATGTGGCTTTTCTCCGGTGTGAGTTCTCATATGTACCACTAAATTTGATTTTTTAGTAAATGAATATCCACACACTTCACAAGAATGTGGCTTTTCCCCAGTGTGAGTTCTCATATGACTCACTAATTTTGATTTTTCAGTAAAAGAATATCCATACACTTTACAAGAATGTGGCTTTTCCCCAGTATGTGTTTTTATATGTCGCACTAAATTTTATTTTTCAGTAAACGAATATCCACACACTTTACAAGAATGTGGCTTTTCCTTAATATCTTTATTCATTTTCAACAAAATTCTCCTGGAGCAAGATTATTACTACCAGGTTATAAACAAATTTTAATCTGGAGTTGTTGATGCAAGTTAGATTTTATGCTAAAGAAATTTCAATTCGTATCACTTACTTTATTTGATAAGAGATATTTCGTTGTGTAAAAGTTAAAATATTCTCTTTTATAAATAAGCAGATTTTTCTGAAATGTTAAATTCGATATCTTATGATTTATAAAAACATTAAACAAAAATTTCACAGATTTAAATCTATGTGATATTCTTATCACTATTTGCTAAACAATCTAGATAAAATAACTCTTCACACATATATGTCTAATGAAGTTGTGTGCTGTCGTTTTTGTTGTCAGCCACGTAAGGAAATAATTGTGTATAGAATACTGTTTAAGGTGAAGGATGGTCCCTTAATATTCATTAAAAACATTCAAGTAGGAACATCTGCAAATAAAAATAAATGAAATTTAATATTTTTAATATCATTGTTATTTTAATCGTGCCAACAAAACCAGAAACATAACTTTATAAAACATTTAAAATCACAGACATAAACACTTAATTCACATTCATATTTTTTAAATGTAAAATACTATTCATGGTATTGTGTAATAGATAAAGGAATTATGCAATTAATAAAGTAAAAAAAAACAATAATATAGTAAGAATTTGTAGAAACAATAAACATATAACTACCATGCTACTACTGATAATAATAAAAATATATTTCTAACAATAGAAATATAAGTGTTTAATACAGGAAAAATGATTTCAAATACTCAGCTTTCGTTTTAAGTCATATGAGTGCATTATTATCATTCCCATATTTTATTATCCAAATGATAAAAGCAGTATAATAATAGACTATCACAATTTCATTTTTTTTAATTAACGTCTGATAATACATATTTGTATACGAAAACAGATTACCGAAAGTTGTGAATTTGGTACCTTACCTAACCTTACAGAATTGATATTCTTAGTAGTTATTTTAATTTTGATTAAAATATTGTTTTATTTTTGAAATTCAACAAATTGTTACTAGCATTCAACAAATTATTTCATCCACGTTTTTAGTGTATTTTTATTATTTATATATTTTTTATTTTCTTTATGATTTTTTATCAGAATAATTTTCACCTTCTAATAGTATGGATTAGTAAAATGTATTAATGTTGAAATTTTCTCTCTATTTTTTTTCATTTTTCTTCATCTTTTTCTTCTAGGGAGTGGAACATTCAACCAGATGTCTAATATTTACGCCTATTTTAGTGAGTCCAACCAGGAGATCTTTTTAGGATTCTAACCTTCCCTTTCAGTGCAATCGTTTGTATTTCACTTGAACTTCGTTATCCAGTTATGTTTGCTTAAAGCTAAATATGAATTTAAATATGGCCTTAAAATGAGTCTAATGGTCTATGAACTAATCTTCTTTCATTCTTCTGCATATTAATGTTGTATCTATAACCAGTAGATATTTTATTGTCGGTAAAGCTTTTTATTTCGTTTTAAAATTACGTTTCCTTTACTATTTTCTTACTGGATTTTGGATTTTTATGTCTTTAAAAATTTTCTAACCAGCTTAAAAATTACGTTTCTTTTTTAGATTTTTATGTATTTTAACCTTTTCTAATCAGCTTAGAAATTACGTTTCCTTTTTTAGAGCAAATAAATTTATTCTTTGATGATTAAAAGTCTGATGATTTCATTAGGTTATGAAACACGTGAAAGTGTAAATCATTTCCATTGAGTTTAATAAACAATTAATTTTAATAAAATTTTAATTAATTTATTATTAAACAATTAATTTTAATAAACGTTGCAATTTTAAGATATGCTTATGGAATATATACATTATAAACGTATATTGTTTTAAGGAAAATGCGCATATGCGTGTGTGTGTGTGTGTGACAATCTTGATGTAATATTTGTCATGTTTATAATGAGATAAATATATCTAGGTTCATCAGAAAACGTGTTTCTTGCCTTCCTAAAGCACATGCATATACTGTATATAGGGATACTTGATATAGGAATATGTAAATTCAATAAAACTCTCAACACTTTCTTAAAAGAGACTTATTTAATGCAAAAAACGAAACTAATTCGGTTGGAAAAAATCTACAGTAAAATCTGTACATTTATTTTTTATTAGTTTTACTTGTTTTCCATATATATTTATTGTTTTCCATATATATTTCTCAAATTTAAAGCATATTATTCAAATTCATAAATTGTTTAAGGAAATCCGTTTATCGCTAATTCATTTGAACATAGAAATTGTTGTTACTACATGTGTTTAACTCATCATCGAGTTAATATTTAATCTTTAACTATTGATTAAAACAAAATTGTTATTTAATAATTTGTTAATACACAATTAACATAGTAAGGATATTACAAAGCCTGCTTAAACCTTGCTAGAAAATTACATAAGAGTATCCTATACGTTAACAAAGCTAAGATTACCATATGTATTGTTTATTGTTGCCAAATATGGTTTCATGCAACTATCAAGACCATATTTGTCTTCGACTTCTAAAAAAGTCTCAAGTATATACTCTGCACCAACATACTTACTCCCAACCAATCACACAAACATCAAAATCCAACCATTCTCCTTTGTTTATGCTTGTAAGGCTTCTACTGTTTAAGACGAAAATAGTGAAAATTTGCGTTGGAATGTTTTATTTTAAAATATTTGTTCATTCTTAATTCATCTGAACGTTAAAATTATTTGTAATCATAGACGTTTAACTTATAAGCGAGTTTAATGTTTTATATTTAATATTAGTAAGACAAAATATTCAAATTATTATTAACATACACAAACATTAAACCTATATCATTTTGATTTTTAACTAAACATTTTATAACAATACAACTACCACATATAGATTGATATTTTCTTTGCTTGGGACGATTACATTTTCTATTTCTTCTCGTGTGTTTCTCACTGTCTCAATTCTATTATTCCAAACTAATGAAGACAAATATCTGTTCATCACCTTTACATATTTTTAAAAACTTAATCACATGTAAGATCAGAACACATAATAATAAATCTATAAAAATGGTTTTATATTTAAAAAGTTAATTCTGTTTCCTATTTTTAAGGAATATAGTTTTAAGAGATTTTATAGTGAATTGTTATAGGCAATGAAAACGGATAGAGTAGAGCTCCACGTCTACAGCTTTGAAGTGAAAGATACTGGAATATGATGATGTATTATAACGAGGTACCTGAACAGTGGATTAATTAACACTAGATCAACAAGTCAAACGAGCACAAACTTGTCATTATTATTGATTTTTTTGTTGAATTAAATATTATTTAATATGATTACCATTATTATTAAGTTTTTAATATTATTTCATGATTATCATTATTATTAAGTTTTTTATTGAATTTAATATTATTTCATATGATTATCATTATTATTAAGTTTTTTATTGAATTTAATATTATTTCATATGATTATCATTTTTATTGAATTAAATATTATTTCATATGATTATCATTATTATTAAGTTTTTTATTGAATTTAATATTATTTCATATGATTATCATTTTTATTGAATTAAATATTATTTCATATGATTATCATTATTATTAAGTTTGTTATTGAATTTAATATTATTTCATATGATTATCATTATTATTGAGTTTTTATTGAATAAAATATTATTTCATATGATTATCATTATAATTGAGTTTTTATTGAATAAAATATTATTTCATATGATTATCATTATTATTGAGTTTTTATTGAATAAAATATTATTTCATATGATTATCATTATTATTAAGTTTGTTATTGAATTTAATATTATTTCATATGATTATCATTATAATTGAGTTTTTATTGAATAAAATATTATTTCATGATTATCGTTATTATTGATTTTTTTTTATTGAATTAAATATTATTTCATATAATTATCATTATTATTGAGTTTTTATTGAATTACAGATTATTTCATATGATTATCATTATAATTGAGTTTTTATTAAATTAAATGTTATTAAATATGATTTTCATTATTATTGAGTTTTTATTAAATTAAATGTTATTAAATATGATTTTCATTATTATTGAGTTTTTTTATTGAATGAAATATTATTTCATATGATTATCATTATTATTGAGTTTTTATTGAATTACAGATTATTTCATATGATTATCATTATAATTGAGTTTTTATTAAATTAAATGTTATTAAATATGATTATCATTATAATTGAGTTTTTATTAAATTAAATGTTATTAAATATGATTTTCATTATTATTGGGTTTTTTTATTGAATGAAATATTATTTCATATAATTATCATTATTATTGAGTTTTTTATTGCATAAATAAGATTTCATATGATTATCATTGAATTGAGTTTTTTATTAAATAACGTATTATTTCATATGATTATAATATTATTGAGTTTTTATTGAATTAAATATTATTTCATATGATTATGATTATTATTGAGTTTTTTATTTAATAAATATTTCATATTATTATCATTATTATTGAATTTTTATTGACTTAAATATTTCATATAATTATAATTATTATTGATTTTTTATTGAATTCAATATTTCATATGATTATCATTATCTTTGAGTTTTTTATTTAATTAAATATTATTTAATATGATAATCATTGCTATTGAGTTTTTTATTTAATTAAATATTATTTCATATAATTTTCATTATTATTGAGTTTTTATTTAATTACAGATTATTTCATATGATTATCATTATTATTGAGTTTTTTTTTAATTTAATATTATTTTATATGATTATAATTATTATTGAGTTTTTATGGAATTAAATATTATTTCATATGATCATCTTTATTATTGAGTTTTTTTTATTGAATTAAATATTATTTCATATGATCATCATTATTATTGAGTTTTTATTGCATTATGATTTTCTTGATTTTTAGCTTTTTATTGAATTAAATATTATTTCATTTGATTATCATTATTATTGAGTTTTTATTGAATTAAATATAATTTCACATGATTTTCATTATTGATTTTTTTATTGAATTAAATATTATTTCATATGATTATCATTATTATTGAGTTTTTATTGAATTAAATATGATTTAATATGATTATCATTTGTTAATGACTTTAAAGTGTTTCTCCCTTTAACATCGAATGTTTTTAAGTGCTATATTGAAAGATATGCTAATTCAATGAAGCCTGAGCAGCCATATTGTCATTAAATACCATCTTTACTGTTTGTATAGCAGACTTTACCCGTACATTAAATTGTATTATGTGTAGCAACTCACCTGCCAAATCGATTGGCCCTTAAAATGTTTGTGTGTTGTATCAATACTAATTCATCTTTACATAATAATCAGACAATATATATATTGTACGGTTGTACTTCATTGTTTGGTGAGCATTGGATTAGATAGGCTTACCTAACATTTTTGAGCTGGCATTATCCATTTTGTTTGTGATTTATCCTTTTTGTTTATAGAATTTATAGAATTTTATGATCTTCACAGAATATGTTCTTATAAAATGCTGAAACATGTTGGATTTAAATTTGCGAACTTAGTTTTTAATAGTTTATAACATTTGTTATTTTTTCAAAGTTGTTTTTACACAATAATTAATATATTTTTTCAAGTTTAAGAAATCATAATAAATTATTATATTTTTTAGAGTCAGTGAAAATTTTACATTTGAAATTTTAGATAGCTACGTTTGACTTATGATGTTTTTTACAAAAGAGACACCATTATTAAGGCCCAGATGCCACTCGAGGATAGGGTTTAATCAGCATACAGTAGTCAATGTAACACTATTGTCTTAATTGTTGGTAAATTGGATTACTTAAGGGAAACGCATCATTAAGAACATGTTTAGGTTCAACTTGAAAATGACGATATTATAGTCAGCTGGAAAGCAGGCAAATGGAAGAGTTTCACAGGTTTGTATTCTAAGAAAGAAACTTTGTTCATGGAATCTATGTTTATGTTCAGGCGCAGATCAAGAGTGGGGGAAATTATTGATAATTTTTTCAGCTAGACGAGTGTTTCTTGCGAAAGTGTGGCAAGCGGGGCTATAGACTGAAACTCAGATGAGGACTTACCATGAAACTAATTTTAAAGCAGAGACAGGCTATGAGAAAGAGGTTGCAGGGAAGAGAAAATTGCACCACCCACTAGGCTACGAAGTCTACTTTTAACTCTGTCAAAGGAAGGAAACATGAGTTTGAATAGATACACAAAGATAATTGCCAAGACTGCTGCGAAGAAAGTGGGCTCTCTACCCTGCTAGAAAATTACTTACACTTGAAAATATCCTATATCTCTACAAACTCTTGTACGACCTTAATGAAAATACTCGTGACAAACCCGATAAGCAGCTAAATCCCAAACCTTCATAGTAGAGATAACTAGATGTATGAAAGCATTCTATTTTAATTGTTTCTTCCTCAGAACTGTATATCTATATAAAATTATGTATATGTATATAACATATATATACATATGTATATATATATACATACATATGTATATACATATATATACATATATATGCACATATAGATACATATATACATACATATATATACATACAACATATATACATATACATATATATATATACATACATATACATATATATACATACATATACATACATATATATGCACACATATACACACATATACATATATATACATATATATATGCATATATATACACACATATATATATACACATATATATACATAAATATATATACATAAATATATATACATATATACATATTTATATGCATATATATACACACATATATACACATATATATACATATATATATATATATATATATATATATATGTATACATGTATATACACACATATATACACACACACACACACATATATATATATATATATATATATATATACATATATGTATACATGTATAAACACACATATACACACACACACACACACACACACACACACATATATATATATATATATATATATATATATATATATATATATATATATATATATATATATTAAATGCCGAAAAAACAGTTTTTTGTTCAGTTGTCAAACAATTGAATCAACTTCGAATCAAATTATTGTGTTTATGATAAACATTAGGGGTTTCGCAGAAATCACGTAAATTTTACTGAAATAAACACATTTTTATTCACGAAATCAATATTTTTTATTGGATTGCAATAAAATTAAAACTTTTTATGTTTAATATTATTTTAAGAACCAATATTTTTAAGGGAGATTGCAAAAACAATGTTTCAGATTATTTTGAAAGTTATTGAATGGGGATTTTTTTAAAGCGTAAAAAAATAACTTACCTTTCATATTGGATCGCAATAAAAAATAAACTTATTTTAATATTTAAGATTATTTTAAGTTGTATAATAATATTGTTGTAAAGTGAAAAAATAAACTTATTTTAATATTAAAGGGTGCTAGTGCACTTACTGATCCGAGCTATTTTTTTTAAATCGTATTTCTAAGTTTAATTAAAGTTTTATATGCTTTTTTATTCAATTGTAAATAGGTACGAAACATCCTCCCCTCTCAATGTAAATGGCTTTTTAAATAGTAACGTTATTATTTCAGCAGCAGCAGCAGCAGCAGCAGCAGCACGGATCAATAATGTACCTATTTAAGATTATTATTAATATTTCTAAGTTTAATTAAAGTTTTATATGCTTTTTTATTCAATTGTAAATAGGTACGAAACACCCTCCCCTCTCAATGTAAATGGCTTTTTAAATAGTAACGTTATTATTTCAGCAGCAGCAGCAGCAGCACGGATCAATAATGTACCTATTTAAGATTATTATTAATATTTCTAAGTTTAATTAAAGTTTTATATGCTTTTGTATGTTTTTTTTTAATTCAATTGTAAATAGGTACGAAACACCCTCCCCTCTCAATGTTAATGGCTTTTTAAATAGTAACGTTATTATTTCAGCAGCAGCACGGATCAATAATGTACCTATTTAAGATTATTATTAATATTTCTAAGTTTAATTAAAGTTTTATATGCTTTTTTATGTTTTTTTTTTATTCAATTGTAAATAGGTACGAAACACCCTCCCCTCTCAATGTTAATGGCTTTTTAAATAGTAACGTTATTATTTCAGCAGCAGCACGGATCAATAATGTACCTATTTAAGATTATTATTAATATTTCTAAGTTTAATTAAAGTTTTATATGCTTTTGTATGTTTTTTTTTAATTCAATTGTAAATAGGTACGAAACACCCTCCCCTCTCAATGTTAATGGCTTTTTAAATAGTAACGTTATTATTTCAGCAGCAGCACGGATCAATAATGTACCTATTTAAGATTATTATTAATATTTCTAAGTTTAATTAAAGTTTTATATGCTTTTGTATGTTTTTTTTTATTCAATTGTAAATAGGTACGAAACACCCTCCCCTCTCAATGTTAATGGCTTTTTAAGTAGTAACGTTATTATTTCAGCAGCAGCACGGATCAATAATGTACCTATTTAAGATTATTATTAATATTTCTAAGTTTAATTAAAGTTTTATATGCTTTTTATGTTTTTCTTATTCAATTGTAAATAGGTACGAAACACCCTCCCCTCTCAATGTTAATGGCTTTTTAAATAGGAACGTTATTATTTCAGCAGCAGCACGGATCAATAATGTACCTATTTAAGATTATTATTAATATTTCTAAGTTTAATTAAAGTTTTATATGCTTTTTTATTCAATTGTAAATAGGTACGAAACACCCTCCCCTCTCAAGGTTAATGGCTTTTTAAATAGTAACGTTATTATTTCAGCAGCAGCACGGATCAATAATGTACCTATTTAAGATTATTATTAATATTTCTAAGTTTAATTAAAGTTTTATATGCTTTTTTATTCAATTGTAAATAGGTACGAAACACCCTCCCCTCTCAATGTTAATGGCTTTTTAAATAGTAACGTTATTATTTCAGCAGCAGCACGGATCAATAATGTACCTATTTAAGATTATTATTAATATTTCTAAGTTTAATTAAAGTTTTATATGCTTTTGTATGTTTTTTTTTATTCAATTGTAAATAGGTACGAAACACCCTCCCCTCTCAATGTTAATGGCTTTTTAAATAGTAACGTTATTATTTCAGCAGCAGCACGGATCAATAATGTACCTATTTAAGATTATTATTAATATTTCTAAGTTTAATTAAAGTTTTATATGCTTTTGTATGTGTTTTTTTATTCAATTGTAAATAGGTACGAAACACCCTCCCCTCTCAATGTTAATGGCTTTTTAAATAGTAACGTTATTATTTCAGCAGCAGCACGGATCAATAATGTACCTATTTAAGATTATTATTAATATTTCTAAGTTTAATTAAAGTTTTATATGCTTTTGTATGTTTTTTTTTATTCAATTGTAAATAGGTACGAAACACCCTCCCCTCTCAATGTTAATGGCTTTTTAAATAGTAACGTTATTATTTCAGCAGCAGCACGGATCAATAATGTACCTATTTAAGATTATTATTAATAATTCTAAGTTTAATTAAAGTTTTATATGCTTTTGTATATTGTTTTTTATTCAATTGTAAATAGGTACGAAACACCCTCCCCTCTCAATGTTAATGGCTTTTTAAATAGTAACGTTATTATTTCAGCAGCAGCATGGATCAATAATGTACCTATTTAAGATTATTATTAATATTTCTAAGTTTAATTAAAGTTTTATATGCTTTTGTATTCAATTGTAAATAGGTACGAAACACCCTCCCCTCTCAATGTTAATGGCTTTTTAAATAGTAACGTTATTATTTCAGCAGCAGCACGGATCAATAATGTACCTATTTAAGATTATTATTAATATTTCTAAGTTTAATTAAAGTTTTATATGCTTTTTTATTCAATTGTAAATAGGTACGAAACACCCTCCCCTCTCAATGTTAATGGCTTTTTAAATAGTAACGTTATTATTTCAGCAGCAGCACGGATCAATAATGTACCTATTTAAGATTATTATTAATATTTCTAAGTTTAATTAAAGTTTTATATGCTTTTTTATTTTTTTTTTTAATTCAATTGTAAATAGGTACGAAACACCCTCCCCTCTCAATGTTAATGGCTTTTTAAATAGTAACGTTATTATTTCAGCAGCAGCACGGATCAATAATGTACCTATTTAAGATTATTATTAATATTTCTAAGTTTAATTAAAGTTTTATATGCTTTTGTATGTTTTTTTTATTCAATTGTAAATAGGTACGAAACACCCTCCCCTCTCAATGTTAATGGCTTTTTAAATAGTAACGTTATTATTTCAGCAGCAGCACGGATCAATAATGTACCTATTTAAGATTATTATTAATATTTCTAAGTTTAATTAAAGTTTTATATGCTTTTGTATGTGTTTTTAATTCAATTGTAAATAGGTACGAAACACCCTCCCCTCTCAATGTTAATGGCTTTTTAAATAGTAACGTTATTATTTCAGCAGCAGCACGGATCAATAATGTACCTATTTAAGATTATTATTAATATTTCTAAGTTTAATTAAAGTTTTATATGCTTTTGTATTCAATTGTAAATAGGTACGAAACACCCTCCCCTCTCAATGTTAATGGCTTTTTAAATAGTAACGTTATTATTTCAGCAGCAGCACGGATCAATAATGTACCTATTTAAGATTATTATTAATATTTCTAAGTTTAATTAAAGTTTTATATGCTTTTGTATGTTTTTTTTTAATTCAATTGTAAATAGGTACGAAACACCCTCCCCTCTCAATGTTAATGGCTTTTTAAATAGTAACGTTATTATTTCAGCAGCAGCACGGATCAATAATGTACCTATTTAAGATTATTATTAATATTTCTAAGTTTAATTAAAGTTTTATATGCTTTTGTATGTTTTTTTTTAATTCAATTGTAAATAGGTACGAAACACCCTCCCCTCTCAATGTTAATGGCTTTTTAAATAGTAACGTTATTATTTCAGCAGCAGCACGGATCAATAATGTACCTATTTAAGATTATTATTAATATTTCTAAGTTTAATTAAAGTTTTATATGCTTTTTTATGTTTTTTTTTATTCAATTGTAAATAGGTACGAAACACCCTCCCCTCTCAATGTTAATGGCTTTTTAAATAGTAACGTTATTATTTCAGCAGCAGCACGGATCAATAATGTACCTATTTAAGATTATTATTAATATTTCTAAGTTTAATTAAAGTTTTATATGCTTTTGTATGTTTTTTTTATTCAATTGTAAATAGGTACGAAAACACCCTCCCCTCTCAATGTTAATGGCTTTTTAAATAGTAACGTTATTATTTCAGCAGCAGCACGGATCAATAATGTACCTATTTAAGATTATTATTAATATTTCTAAGTTTAATTAAAGTTTTATATGCTTTTGTATGTTTTTTTTTAATTCAATTGTAAATAGGTACGAAAACACCCTCCCCTCTCAATGTTAATGGCTTTTTAAATAGTAACGTTATTATTTCAGCAGCAGCACGGATCAATAATGTACCTATTTAAGATTATTATTAATATTTCTAAGTTTAATTAAAGTTTTATATGCTTTTGTATGTTTTTTTTAATTCAATTGTAAATAGGTACGAAACACCCTCCCCTCTCAATGTTAATGGCTTTTTAAATAGTAACGTTATTATTTCAGCAGCAGCACGGATATATAATGTACCTATTTAAGATTATTATTAATATTTCTAAGTTTAATTAAAGTTTTATATGCTTTTGTATGTTTTTTTTTTATTCAATTGTAAATAGGTACGAAACACCCTCCCCTCTCAATGTTAATGGCTTTTTAAATAGTAACGTTATTATTTCAGCAGCAGCACGGATCAATAATGTACCTATTTAAGATTATTATAATTATTTCTAAGTTTAATTAAAGTTTTATATGCTTTTGTATGTTTTTTTTTAATTCAATTGTAAATAGGTACGAAACACCCTCCCCTCTCAATGTTAATGGCTTTTTAAATAGTAACGTTATTATTTCAGCAGCAGCACGGATCAATAATGTACCTATTTAAGATTATTATTAATATTTCTAAGTTTAATTAAAGTTTTATATGCTTTTGTATGTTTTTTTTTAATTCAATTGTAAATAGGTACGAAACACCCTCCCCTCTCAATGTTAATGGCTTTTTAAATAGTAACGTTATTATTTCAGCAGCAGCACGGATCAATAATGTACCTATTTTAGATTATTATTAATATTTCTAAGTTTAATTAAAGTTTTATATGCTTTTGTATGTTTTTTTTATTCAATTGTAAATAGGTACGAAACACCCTCCCCTCTCAATGTTAATGGCTTTTTAAATAGTAACGTTATTATTTCAGCAGCAGCACGGATCAATAATGTACCTATTTAAGATTATTATCAATATTTCTAAGTTTAATTAAAGTTTTATATGCTTTTTTATGTTTTTTTTAATTCAATTGTAAATAGGTACGAAACACCCTCCCCTCTCAATGTTAATGGCTTTTTAAATAGTAACGTTATTATTTCAGCAGCAGCACGGATCAATAATGTACCTATTTAAGATTATTATTAATATTTCTAAGTTTAATTAAAGTTTTATATGCTTTTGTATTCAATTGTAAATAGGTACGAAACACCCTCCCCTCTCAATGTTAATGGCTTTTTAAATAGTAACGTTATTATTTCAGCAGCAGCACGGATCAATAATGTACCTATTTAAGATTATTATTAATATTTCTAAGTTTAATTAAAGTTTTATATGCTTTTGTATGTGTTTTTAATTCAATTGTAAATAGGTACGAAACACCCTCCCCTCTCAATGTTAATGGCTTTTTAAATAGTAACGTTATTATTTCAGCAGCAGCACGGATCAATAATGTACCTATTTAAGATTATTATTAATATTTCTAAGTTTAATTAAAGTTTTATATGCTTTTGTATTTTTTTTATTCAATTGTAAATAGGTACGAAACACCCTCCCCTCTCAATGTTAATGGCTTTTTAAATAGTAACGTTATTATTTCAGCAGCAGCACGGATCAATAATGTACCTATTTAAGATTATTATTAATATTTCTAAGTTTAATTAAAGTTTTATATGCTTTTGTATGTTTTTTTTTATTCAATTGTAAATAGGTACGAAACACCCTCCCCTCTCAATGTTAATGGCTTTTTAAATAGTAACGTTATTATTTCAGCAGCAGCACGGATCAATAATGTACCTATTTAAGATTATTATTAATATTTCTAAGTTTAATTAAAGTTTTTATATGCTTTTGTATGTTTTTTTTAATTCAATTGTAAATAGGTACGAAACACCCTCCCCTCTCAATGTTATTGGCTTTTTAAATAGTAACGTTATTATTTCAGCAGCAGCACGGATCAATAATGTACCTATTTAAGATTATTATTAATATTTCTAAGTTTAATTAAAGTTTTATATGCTTTTGTATGTTTTTTTTTTATTCAATTGTAAATAGGTACGAAACACCCTCCCCTCTCAATGTTAATGGCTTTTTAAATAGTAACGTTATTATTTCAGCAGCAGCACGGATCAATAATGTACCTATTTAAGATTATTATTAATATTTCTAAGTTTAATTAAAGTTTTATATGCTTTTGTATGTTTTTTTTTTATTCAATTGTAAATAGGTACGAAACACCCTCCCCTCTCAATGTTAATGGCTTTTTAAATAGTAACGTTATTATTTCAGCAGCAGCACGGATCAATAATGTACCTATTTAAGATTATTATTAATATTTCTAAGTTTAATTAAAGTTTTATATGCTTTTGTATGTTTTTTTTTAATTCAATTGTAAATAGGTACGAAACACCCTCCCCTCTCAATGTTAATGGCTTTTTAAATAGTAACGTTATTATTTCAGCAGCAGCACGGATCAATAATGTACCTATTTAAGATTATTATTAATATTTCTAAGTTTAATTAAAGTTTTATATGCTTTTGTATGTTTTTTTTAATTCAATTGTAAATAGGTACGAAACACCCTCCCTCTCAATGTTAATGGCTTTTTAAATAGTAACGTTATTATTTCAGCAGCAGCACGGATCAATAATGTACCTATTTAAGATTATTATTAATATTTCTAAGTTTAATTAAAGTTTTATATGCTTTTGTATGTTTTTTTTTTTATTCAATTGTAAATAGGTACGAAACACCCTCCCCTCTCAATGTTAATGGCTTTTTAAATAGTAACGTTATTATTTCAGCAGCAGCACGGATCAATAATGTACCTATTTAAGATTATTATTAATTATTTCTAAGTTTAATTAAAGTTTTATATGCTTTTGTATGTTTTTTTTTAATTCAATTGTAAATAGGTACGAAACACCCTCCCCTCTCAATGTTAATGGCTTTTTAAATAGTAACGTTATTATTTCAGCAGCAGCACGGATCAATAATGTACCTATTTAAGATTATTATTAATATTTCTAAGTTTAATTAAAGTTTTATATGCTTTTGTATGTTTTTTTTTATTCAATTGTAAATAGGTACGAAACACCCTCCCCTCTCAATGTTAATGGCTTTTTAAATAGTAACGTTATTATTTCAGCAGCAGCACGGATCAATAATGTACCTATTTAAGATTATTATCAATATTCTAAGTTTAATTAAAGTTTTATATGCTTTTGTATGTTTTTTTTTTAATTCAATTGTAAATAGGTACGAAACACCCTCCCCTCTCAATGTTAATGGCTTTTTAAATAGTAACGTTATTATTTCAGCAGCAGCACGGATCAATAATGTACCTATTTAAGATTATTATTAATATTTCTAAGTTTAATTAAAGTTTTATATGCTTTTGTATGTTTTTTTTAATTCAATTGTAAATAGGTACGAAACACCCTCCCCTCTCAATGTTAATGGCTTTTTAAATAGTAACGTTATTATTTCAGCAGCAGCACGGATCAATAATGTACCTATTTAAGATTATTATTAATATTTCTAAGTTTAATTAAAGTTTTATATGCTTTTGTATGTTTTTTTTTAATTCAATTGTAAATAGGTACGAAACACCCTCCCCTCTCAATGTTAATGGCTTTTTAAATAGTAACGTTATTATTTCAGCAGCAGCACGGATCAATAATGTACCTATTTAAGATTATTATTAATATTTCTAAGTTTAATTAAAGTTTTATATGCTTTTGTATGTTTTTTTTTTATTCAATTGTAAATAGGTACGAAACACCCTCCCCTCTCAATGTTAATGGCTTTTTAAATAGTAACGTTATTATTTCAGCAGCAGCACGGATCAATAATGTACCTATTTAAGATTATTATTAATATTTCTAAGTTTAATTAAAGTTTTATATGCTTTTGTATGTTTTTTTTTTAATTCAATTGTAAATAGGTACGAAACACCCTCCCCTCTCAATGTTAATGGCTTTTTAAATAGTAACGTTATTATTTCAGCAGCAGCACGGATCAATAATGTACCTATTTAAGATTATTATTAATATTTCTAAGTTTAATTAAAGTTTTATATGCTTTTGTATGTTTTTTTAATTCAATTGTAAATAGGTACGAAACACCCTCCCCTCTCAATGTTAATGGCTTTTTAAATAGTAACGTTATTATTTCAGCAGCAGCACGGATCAATAATGTACCTATTTAAGATTATTATTAATATTTCTAAGTTTAATTAAAGTTTTATATGCTTTTGTATGTTTTTTTTTTATTCAATTGTAAATAGGTACGAAAACACCCTCCCCTCTCAATGTTAATGGCTTTTTAAATAGTAACGTTATTATTTCAGCAGCAGCACGGATCAATAATGTACCTATTTAAGATTATTATAATTATTTCTAAGTTTAATTAAAGTTTTATATGCTTTTGTATGTTTTTTTTTTAATTCAATTGTAAATAGGTACGAAACACCCTCCCCTCTCAATGTTAATGGCTTTTTTAAATAGTAACGTTATTATTTCAGCAGCAGCACGGATCAATAATGTACCTATTTAAGATTATTATTAATATTTCTAAGTTTAATTAAAGTTTTTATATGCTTTTGTATGTTTTTTTTATTCAATTGTAAATAGGTACGAAACACCCTCCCCTCTCAATGTTAATGGCTTTTTAAATAGTATTTTTATTATTGCAGCAGCAGCACGGATCAATAATGTACCTATTTAAGATTATTATCAATATTTCTAAGTTTAATTAAAGTTTTATATGCTTTTGTATGTTTTTTTTTAATTCAATTGTAAATAGGTACGAAACACCCTCCCCTCTCAATGTTAATGGCTTTTTAAATAGTAAACGTTATTATTTCAGCAGCAGCACGGATCAATAATGTACCTATTTAAGATTATTATTAATATTTCTAAGTTTAATTAAAGTTTTATATGCTTTTGTATGTTTTTTTTAATTCAATTGTAAATAGGTACGAAACACCCTCCCCTCTCAATGTTAATGGCTTTTTAAATAGTAACGTTATTATTTCAGCAGCAGCACGGATCAATAATGTACCTATTTAAGATTATTATTAATATTTCTAAGTTTAATTAAAGTTTTATATGCTTTTGTATGTTTTTTTTTAATTCAATTGTAAATAGGTACGAAACACCCTCCCCTCTCAATGTTAATGGCTTTTATAAATAGTAACGTTATTATTTCAGCAGCAGCACGGATCAATAATGTACCTATTTAAGATTATTATTAATATTTCTAAGTTTAATTAAAGTTTATATGCTTTTGTATGTTTTTTTTATTCAATTGTAAATAGGTACGAAACACCCTCCCCCTCTCAATGTTAATGGCTTTTTAAATAGTAACGTTATTATTTCAGCAGCAGCACGGATCAATAATGTACCTATTTAAGATTATTATCAATATTTCTAAGTTTAATTAAAGTTTTATATGCTTTTGTATGTTTTTTTTAATTCAATTGTAAATAGGTACGAAACACCCTCCCCTCTCAATGTTAATGGCTTTTTAAATAGTAACGTTATTATTTCAGCAGCAGCACGGATCAATAATGTACCTATTTAAGATTATTATTAATTATTTCTAAGTTTAATTAAAGTTTTATATGCTTTTGTATGTTTTTTTTTAATTCAATTGTAAATAGGTACGAAACACCCTCCCCTCTCAATGTTAATGGCTTTTTAAATAGTAACGTTATTATTTCAGCAGCAGCACGGATCAATAATGTACCTATTTAAGATTATTATTAATATTTCTAAGTTTAATTAAAGTTTTATATGCTTTTGTATGTTTTTTTTTATTCAATTGTAAATAGGTACGAAACACCCTCCCCTCTCAATGTTAATGGCTTTTTAAATAGTAACGTTATTATTTCAGCAGCAGCACGGATCAATAATGTACCTATTTAAGATTATTATTAATATTTCTAAGTTTAATTAAAGTTTTATATGCTTTTGTATGTTTTTTTTTATTCAATTGTAAATAGGTACGAAACACCCTCCCCTCTCAATGTTAATGGCTTTTTAAATAGTAACGTTATTATTTCAGCAGCAGCACGGATCAATAATGTACCTATTTAAGATTATTATTAATATTTCTAAGTTTAATTAAAGTTTTATATGCTTTTGTATGTTTTTTTTAATTCAATTGTAAATAGGTACGAAACACCCTCCCCTCTCAATGTTAATGGCTTTTTAAATAGTAACGTTATTATTTCAGCAGCAGCACGGATCAATAATGTACCTATTTAAGATTATTATTAATATTTCTAAGTTTAATTAAAGTTTTATATGCTTTTGTATGTTTTTTTTTATTCAATTGTAAATAGGTACGAAACACCCTCCCCTCTCAATGTTAATGGCTTTTTAAATAGTAACGTTATTATTTCAGCAGCAGCACGGATCAATAATGTACCTATTTAAGATTATTATTAATATTTCTAAGTTTAATTAAAGTTTTATATGCTTTTGTATGTTTTTTTTAATTCAATTGTAAATAGGTACGAAACACCCTCCCCTCTCAATGTTAATGGCTTTTTAAATAGTAACGTTATTATTTCAGCAGCAGCACGGATCAATAATGTACCTATTTAAGATTATTATTAATATTTCTAAGTTTAATTAAAGTTTTATATGCTTTTGTATGTTTTTTTTTAATTCAATTGTAAATAGGTACGAAACACCCTCCCCTCTCAATGTTAATGGCTTTTTAAATAGTAACGTTATTATTTCAGCAGCAGCACGGATCAATAATGTACCTATTTAAGATTATTATTAATATTTCTAAGTTTAATTAAAGTTTTATATGCTTTTGTATGTTTTTTTTAATTCAATTGTAAATAGGTACGAAACACCCTCCCCTCTCAATGTTAATGGCTTTTTAAATAGTAACGTTATTATTTCAGCAGCAGCACGGATCAATAATGTACCTATTTAAGATTATTATTAATATTTCTAAGTTTAATTAAAGTTTTATATGCTTTTGTATGTTTTTTTTATTCAATTGTAAATAGGTACGAAACACCCTCCCCTCTCAATGTTAATGGCTTTTTAAATAGTAACGTTATTATTTCAGCAGCAGCACGGATCAATAATGTACCTATTTAAGATTATTATAATATTTCTAAGTTTAATTAAAGTTTTATATGCTTTTGTATGTTTTTTTTAATTCAATTGTAAATAGGTACGAAACACCCTCCCCTCTCAATGTTAATGGCTTTTTAAATAGTAACGTTATTATTTCAGCAGCAGCACGGATCAATAATGTACCTATTTAAGATTATTATTAATATTTCTAAGTTTAATTAAAGTTTTATATGCTTTTGTATGTTTTTTTTTAATTCAATTGTAAATAGGTACGAAACACCCTCCCCTCTCAATGTTAATGGCTTTTTAAATAGTAACGTTATTATTTCAGCAGCAGCACGGATCAATAATGTACCTATTTAAGATTATTATTAATATTTCTAAGTTTAATTAAAGTTTTATATGCTTTTGTATGTTTTTTTTTATTCAATTGTAAATAGGTACGAAACACCCTCCCCTCTCAATGTTAATGGCTTTTTAAATAGTAACGTTATTATTTCAGCAGCAGCACGGATCAATAATGTACCTATTTAAGATTATTATTAATATTTCTAAAGTTTAATTAAAGTTTTATATGCTTTTGTATGTTTTTTTTTATTCAATTGTAAATAGGTACGAAACACCCTCCCCTCTCAAATGTTAATGGCTTTTTAAATAGTAACGTTATTATTTCAGCAGCAGCACGGATCAATAATGTACCTATTTAAGATTATTATTTAATATTTCTAAGTTTAATTAAAGTTTTTATATGCTTTTGTATGTTTTTTTTTAATTCAATTGTAAATAGGTACGAAACACCCTCCCCTCTCAATGTATACTCATGGCTTTTTAAATAGTAACGTTATTATTTCAGCAGCAGCACGGATCAATAATGTACCTATTTAAGATTATTATTAATATTTCTAAGTTTAATTAAAGTTTTATATGCTTTTGTATGTTTTTTTTTTAATTCAATTGTAAATAGGTACGAAACACCCTCCCCTCTCAATGTTAATGGCTTTTTAAATAGTAACGTTATTATTTCAGCAGCAGCACGGATCAATAATGTACCTATTTAAGATTATTATTAATATTTCTAAGTTTAATTAAAGTTTTATATGCTTTTGTATGTTTTTTTTTTAATTCAATTGTAAATAGGTACGAAACACCCTCCCCTCTCAATGTTAATGGCTTTTTAAATAGTAACGTTATTATTTCAGCAGCAGCACGGATCAATAATGTACCTATTTAAGATTATTATAATATTTCTAAGTTTAATTAAAGTTTTATATGCTTTTGTATGTTTTTTTTTTAATTCAATTGTAAATAGGTACGAAACACCCTCCCCTCTCAATGTTAATGGCTTTTTAAATAGTAACGTTATTATTTCAGCAGCAGCACGGATCAATAATGTACCTATTTAAGATTATTATTAATATTTCTAAGTTTAATTAAAGTTTTATATGCTTTTGTATGTTTTTTTTTAATTCAATTGTAAATAGGTACGAAACACCCTCCCCTCTCAATGTTAATGGCTTTTTAAATAGTAACGTTATTATTTCAGCAGCAGCACGGATCAATAATGTACCTATTTAAGATTATTATTAATATTTCTAAGTTTAATTAAAGTTTTATATGCTTTTGTATGTTTTTTTTAATTCAATTGTAAATAGGTACGAAACACCCTCCCCTCTCAATGTTAATGGCTTTTTAAATAGTAACGTTATTATTTCAGCAGCAGCACGGATCAATAATGTACCTATTTAAGATTATTATCAATATTTCTAAGTTTAATTAAAGTTTTATATGCTTTTTTATGTTTTTTTTTAATTCAATTGTAAATAGGTACGAAACACCCTCCCCTCTCAATGTTAATGGCTTTTTAAATAGTAACGTTATTATTTCAGCAGCAGCACGGATCAATAATGTACCTATTTAAGATTATTATTAATATTTCTAAGTTTAATTAAAGTTTTATATGCTTTTGTATTTTTTTATTTAATTCAATTGTAAATAGGTACGAAACACCCTCCCCTCTCAATGTTAATGGCTTTTTAAATAGTAACGTTATAATTTCAGCAGCAGCACGGATCAATAATGTACCTATTTAAGATTATTATTAATATTTCTAAGTTTAATTAAAGTTTTATATGCTTTTGTATGTTTTTTTTTATTCAATTGTAAATAGGTACGAAACACCCTCCCCTCTCAATGTTAATGGCTTTTTAAATAGTAACGTTATTATTTCAGCAGCAGCACGGATCAATAATGTACCTATTTAAGATTATTATTAATATTTCTAAGTTTAATTAAAGTTTTATATGCTTTTGTATGTTTTTTTATTCAATTGTAAATAGGTACGAAACACCCTCCCCTCTCAATGTTAATGGCTTTTTAAATAGTAACGTTATTATTTCAGCAGCAGCACGGATCAATAATGTACCTATTTAAGATTATTATTAATATTTCTTAGTTTAATTAAAGTTTTATATGCTTTTGTATGTTTTTTTTTTATTCAATTGTAAATAGGTACGAAACACCCTCCCCTCTCAATGTTAATGGCTTTTTAAATAGTAACGTTATTATTTCAGCAGCAGCACGGATCAATAATGTACCTATTTAAGATTATTATTAATATTTCTAAGTTTAATTAAAGTTTTATATGCTTTTGTATGTTTTTTTTTGTTCAATTGTAAATAGGTACGAAACACCCTCCCCTCTCAATGTTAATGGCTTTTTAAATAGTAACGTTATTATTTCAGCAGCAGCACGGATCAATAATGTACCTAAGTAAGATTATTATTAATATTTCTAAGTTCAATTAAAGTTTTATATGCTTTTGTATGTTTTTTTTTATTCAATTGTAAATAGGTACGAAACACCCTCCCCTCTCAATGTTAATGGCTTTTTAAATAGTAACGTTATTATTTCAGCAGCAGCACGGATCAATAATGTACCTATTTAAGATTATTATTAATATTTCTAAGTTTAATTAAAGTTTTATATGCTTTTGTATGTTTTTTTTTTATTCAATTGTAAATAGGTACGAAACACCCTCCCCTCTCAATGTTAATGGCTTTTTAAATAGTAACGTTATTATTTCAGCAGCAGCACGGATCAATAATGTACCTATTTAAGATTATTATTAATATTTCTAAGTTTAATTAAAGTTTTATATGCTTTTGTATGTTTTTTTTTTATTCAATTGTAAATAGGTACGAAACACCCTCCCCTCTCAATGTTAATGGCTTTTTAAATAGTAACGTTATTATTTCAGCAGCAGCACGGATCAATAATGTACCTATTTAAGATTATTATTAATATTTCTAAGTTTAATTAAAGTTTTATATGCTTTTGTATGTTTTTTTTTTATTCAATTGTAAATAGGTACGAAACACCCTCCCCTCTCAATGTTAATGGCTTTTTAAATAGTAACGTTATTATTTCAGCAGCAGCACGGATCAATAATGTACCTATTTAAGATTATTATTAATATTTCTAAGTTTAATTAAAGTTTTATATGCTTTTGTATATTTTTTTTTATTCAATTGTAAATAGGTACGAAACACCCTCCCCTCTCAATGTTAATGGCTTTTTAAATAGTAACGTTATTATTTCAGCAGCAGCACGGATCAATAATGTACCTATTTAAGATTATTATTAATATTTCTAAGTTTAATTAAAGTTTTATATGCTTTTGTATATTTTTTTTTATTCAATTGTAAATAGGTACGAAACACCCTCCCCTCTCAATGTTAATGGCTTTTTAAATAGTAACGTTATTATTTCAGCAGCAGCAGCACGGATCAATAATGTACCTATTTAAGATTATTATTAATATTTCTAAGTTTAATTAAAGTTTTATATGCTTTTGTATGTTTTTTTTTATTCAATTGTAAATAGGTACGAAACACCCTCCCCTCTCAATGTTAATGGCTTTTTAAATAGTAACGTTATTATTTCAGCAGCAGCACGGATCAATAATGTACCTATTTAAGATTATTATTAATATTTCTAAGTTTAATTAAAGTTTTATATGCTTTTGTATATTTTTTTTTATTCAATTGTAAATAGGTACGAAACACCCTCCCCTCTCAATGTTAATGGCTTTTTAAATAGTAACGTTATTATTTCAGCAGCAGCACGGATCAATAATGTACCTATTTAAGATTATTATTAATATTTCTAAGTTTAATTAAAGTTTATATGCTTTTTTATGTTTTTTTTTATTCAATTGTAAATAGGTACGAAACACCCTCCCCTCTCAATGTTAATGGCTTTTTAAATAGTAACGTTATTATTTCAGCAGCAGCACGGATCAATAATGTACCTATTTAAGATTATTATTAATATTTCTAAGTTTAATTAAAGTTTTATATGCTTTTTTATGTTTTTTTTTATTCAATTGTAAATAGGTACGAAACACCCTCCCCTCTCAATGTTAATGGCTTTTTAAATAGTAACGTTATTATTTCAGCAGCAGCACGGATCAATAATGTACCTATTTAAGATTATTATTAATATTTCTAAGTTTAATTAAAGTTTTATATGCTTTTGTATGTTTTTTTTTTATTCAATTGTAAATAGGTACGAAACACCCTCCCCTCTCAATGTTAATGGCTTTTTAAATAGTAACGTTATTATTTCAGCAGCAGCACGGATCAATAATGTACCTATTTAAGATTATTATTAATATTTCTAAGTTTAATTAAAGTTTTATATGCTTTTGTATGTTTTTTTTATTCAATTGTAAATAGGTACGAAACACCCTCCCCTCTCAATGTTAATGGCTTTTTAAATAGTAACGTTATTATTTCAGCAGCAGCACGGATCAATAATGTACCTATTTAAGATTATTATTAATATTTCTAAGTTTAATTAAAGTTTTATATGCTTTTTTATGTTTTTTTTTAATCAATTGTAAATAGGTACGAAACACCCTCCCCTCTCAATGTTAATGGCTTTTTAAATAGTAACGTTATTATTTCAGCAGCAGCAGCAGCACGGATCAATAATGTACCTATTTAAGATTATTATTAATATTTCTAAGTTTAATTAAAGTTTTATATGCTTTTTTATTCAATTGTAAGGTTAAAGTACAGAATAGGCACGAAAAACACCCTCCCCGTGTTAAGAATGGCTTTTTAAATAATAACGTTATTTCAGCACGGATCAATAAGTGCACTTGTACCTATTTAAGATTATTTTAAAGTTGTGGAATTATAATTTTGTAAAGTGAAAATAATAAACTTACCCTTCATTCCAGGAATGTAATACGAAAAAAAAAAATCGTTTTTCTTTTGTGTCCAACGCAGAAAATTTGTTTGTTTGTTAGGATTTCTTAATATAATCTTTAGTAAATTGATACAAATTTTGTTTTGTGTGTCCAATTCATTAAGCAATTAAATGTATGAAAATATAAAAGAATCGAAATTAAAATATAAAAAACACGATTTAAACGTGAAATTATTATAAGAAGAAATCAACTGCTTCAGAACAAAGAACTTTTGTTCATCGTAAAACGGTGTAATCATTATTTTGTTCCTCGTGTAAAAGATTGAACATTTCATTATTATTTGGATTAGTCGAACTACTGTTTACATCCAAGATGAGAACAGTAATCCAAATAATCCAAATATAAAAAAATGCAAAACTGAATATTTCACATAAACAAATCAAAAAGGAAGGAATTGAACAAATAGCGAAGTCAATCAAATAACAAAAACTAGATTTTTGAACCAACAAGAAACAAAACAATAATCACATGATCACATTATGAAAATTGCGACTTATTTTTATCAGATTCGATTCTGTTAACTTTACGATGACCTTAACTTATAATTCCAGCCTTAAACCTGATGTTTTACATGCAATCAGCATCAAATGACTGACGATGGAAGTGTAGTACCTGTTTCTAGTTTGTTTGTGCATTTCAGCCATGTGTCGCGTTATCACCATTCTGGCGTTACTTGTCATATTTTGAGCCTTCCCATGTATTACCTTCTCCTTTGATAGAGAAGTAACGCAATGTGGGAAAATGTCCCGACTCGCAGATTTGAATATGAGCAAAAATATAACAGAACACAAATCGATATTTAACAACAGCTGAGTCTCATGAGTTGCATTATATCGTATTTTGCCATCAAAGGGACATAATTCCGAAACAGTTACCTGCCCTTTAAACGATAAACGCCGTGTAATTTGCTTGCACCCTTCTTATATATATATATATATATATATATATATATATATATATATATATATATATATATATATATATATATATATATATATATATATATATATATATATATTGCCAGGGAAAGGTTCGCTCGGCTGACACCAATGATTACCGGTCTCGTCCGATCCATGCTTGACGGGAATTCACGAGAATTTAGGTCAAATTATGCAAGAGTACCTAAAAAAATATATAAAAATATAATTTTAGTTTGCAATAACTTTTCGAAAAGGAAGAGTTATCGATCCATGACAAGCGACATCTGTCGGAGGTACGTGAAACTAAAATACAAACATTCGCCTCATATAACTGTCATGTATAAGTGACGATTCTTGCTGTTAAAAACTTGATATGTTCATGAAACAGTTGCTTTTAAATCCTTATGTCTTTTCATCCTCATCACCAGATGAAATGTAAAATGCTCTGCTCGCGAGTGTATGTGAGAAAATAGACTAGAACACAAATCGATAATTAATTAAATCACATTTTTTTCCCTTTTTATATATCGTTTAAAGGGCAGGTAACTCTTTATGGAATTATGTCCCTTTGATGGCAAATTATAATTAATGTACCTATTTACAATGCCTCCCCACGGGACAGAGTTAGACACCAGGGTCGTTTTTTAATATGGAGAAAAGGAACAAAAATAAAAATTGTCTCATTGTCTCAGTCATGAAGGATTTCTCCTCCACTGACAGAGAACAAGAAATTGGAGTGCAGCAAACTGCAGCAATAAGAAAGATACTACACTTTGATCTTGTCCCGAAAGCCAAAATGTCAACAACAAAATTATGCCTTTCAATTGCCGTGATAATAATAATGTGAAACATGGTTGCTATGAGTACAAAAATCAGAAACAGATACTACACTTTCATTTTATAGTTCTGTCTCCGGATTCATAAATGTTTCATCATGAAAACGGGTCCAAAGCTCGACAGACAAATACTTTGAAATAAAGTCAAAATGATAAAACATTTTTTTTTCACACATAAACCAGAAACAGGTACTACATTTTCATCATTACTGTCTTTTATTAGTTTGGGATTCTGCGAAATATTTAGCTATTTAACTTTTAATATGAAAACATGGCTGGCATGAGTATAACTGCCGTATCTTTGCTGATTGTATGTCTAACATGAAAGCTAATTAGCAAATTAAGTTTGAAATAATAAGGGAAGGTCATCATAACTGATGAAAATAAGTTTAAAGTTTCATAATGTAATCATGTAGTTATAATTTGCTTCTTTTTTTTCATGTTTTTTTTAATATATAATTTGCTTTTTTTTATCAATGTTTTTTTTTATATAATTTACTTTTTTTTTTTTAATCCAAATCTATGTTTGTCATTTGACTTTACACTTCGTGCAATTTCTTCCATGTATTTGAGTTGTTTAATTCTTCCTTTTATTTAATTTGTTTATGTGAAATTATTTGGATTATTCGGATTACTGTTCTCATCTTGGATGTAAACAGTAGTTCGACTAATCCAAATAATAATAGAATGTTCAGTCGTAACAAATAAACCTTAGTTTAATATCTTCATGAAAAAAATATGAAGAGACCTTTAATAAAAAAAAATCCAACTAATGAACGAACATTTTTACACAAGGAACGAAATAATAATTTCACCGGATTACGATGACCTTAAATTGATTATTCTTTTGCAGTTGATTTGTTTTTCTTTAAATAATTTCACGTTTAAATCGTGTTTTTCATCTTTTAATTTTGATTCCTTTATATTTTCATATATTTTATTTCTTAATGAATTGAAAACACAAAACAAAATTTGTTTCAATTTACTAAAGAAATCATAACAAACAAAAACAGATTTTCTGTTTTGAACACAAAAGAAAAGGGGAAAAAACGAATTCACTTGTTTTTTCGTATTGAATTTCTGGAATGAAAGGTAAGTTATTTTCTTCTTTCTTTGTTTACAATTTCAAAAAATGCATTCAATAACTTTTAAAATAATGTTAAACATTAAAATAAGTTTTTTTTTTTTATTGTAATCCAATAAAACTATGGATTCTGCTTTTAACAAACGTAAAAAAAAAAAGTATGAATCTCCAATCCAAAAAATTTCCGAAAATATTATTTAATCTGACATTAAGATTTTTTTAAAAATCAGAAATTTGTTTATTTTTAGTAAAACTTATGTGATTTCTTAGAAAATAATAATGTTTATCATAAACACGATAATTTAATTTTCAAATATGGGTGAATTTGAAACAACTTTGCACAAAAAACTGATTTTGCGGTTTTTGATTGTTTTAATATTTTATCCAATATTTTCGATTTAAGAATGTGATCATATTCTTCTATAAAGTTTACGTAAAATGATCACCCATTTAGTGGTCATCAATCCAACATTCTAAATCTACTTTTATTGGCCAATAAGTTTCCATAATCTAAAAAATATCCGCAAAGAAAATTTAAAAAAATATAATTATTATTTCAGATTTTAGAGTAAGGTATCATTTTGCTATATAAATTAACCGTGAAAATTCTGAATACACTTATTTAGTATTTCGCTAGAGTTTTTCATTTGATTTTTAATATTTATCCAATATTTTATATTTAAGAATGTGATCATATTCTTCTATAAACTTTACATAAAATGATCACCCATTTAGTGGCCATCACTTCAAAATTCCAAATCGACTTTTATTGGCTAATAAGTTTCAATAATCCTTAAAAATATTCGCAAAGAAATTTTTTAAAAATAAGTTTATTTATTTATTTATTTATTTATTTATTTGCAATCCAATAAAACTATGGATTCTGCTTTTAACAAACGTGAATAAAAAAAGTATGAATCTCCAATTAATAAAAATTCCGCGAAGAACATATTATTCAATCTGACATTAGGATTTTTTTTAAATCAGAAATTTGTTTATTTTTAGTAAAACTTATGTGATTTCTTAGAAAATAATAATGTTTATCATAAACACGATAATTTAATTCAAATATGGTTGAATTGTTAGAAAACTTAGCACAAAACTGTTTTAGCGGTTTTTTATTGTTTTAATATTTTTAGAAAACGTTGAATACACTTATTTAGTATTATTATTAATATTGTATCCAATATTTTAGATTTAAGAATGCGATCATATTCTTCTATAAATTTACATAAAATGATCACCCATTTAATGGCCATCACTTTAAAATTCTAAATCTACTTTTATTGGCTAATACATTTCAATAACCTTAAAAATATCCGGAAAGAAATTTTTAAAAATATAATTATTATTTAAGATTTTAGAGTAAGATATCACTTTGCTATATAAATTTATTGTAAAATGATCACCCATTTAATGACCAGTTAACGATTAACAAGACATGTAATTGTTCGAAGATTCAAAGTTTTGTGGCAGAGGAGAATTGACTTTTGCTTTCTTTAGTTTTTTTTTTTCATTCTGTATTTTCATGTAACAATTTAATAAACAAAACATACCATAACATAGCATTCTGTATTTTCATGTAACAATCAAATACACAAAACATACCATAAAATATAATTCTGTATTTTATTGTAACAATTTAATAAACAAAACATACCATAAAATATCATTCTGCATTTTCATGTAACAATTTAATAAAGAAAACATACCATAAATATCATTCTTTATTTTCATGTAACAATTTAATAAACAAAACATACAATAAAATATCATTCTGTATTTTCATGTAACAATTTAATAAACAAAACATACCATAAAATATCATTCTGCATTTTCATGTAACAATTTAATAAACAAAACATACTATAAAATATCATTCTGTATTTTCATGTAACAATTTAATAAAGAAAACATACCATAAAATATCATTCTGCATTTTCATGTAACAATTTAATAAAGAAAACATACCATAAAATATCATTCTGTATTTTCATGTAACAATTTAATAAAGAAAACATACCATAAAATATCATTCTGTATTTTCATGTAACAATTTAATAAACAAAACATACCATAAAATATCATTCTGTATTTTCATGTAACAATTTAATAAAGAAAACATACCATAAAATATCATTCTGTATTTTCATGTAACAATTTAATAAACAAAACATACTATAAAATATCATTCTGTATTTTCATGTAACAATTTAATAAACAAAACATACCATAAAATACCATTCTTTCTTTTCATGTAACAATTTAATAAACAAAACATACAATAAAATATCATTCTGTATTTTCACGTAACAATTTAATAAAGAAAACATACCATAAAATATCATTCTGTATTTTCATGTAACAATTTAATAAACAAAACATACTATAAAATATCATTCTGTATTTTCATGTAACAATTTAATAAACAAAACATACCATAAAATATCATTCTGTATTTTCATATAACAATTTAATAAACAAAACATACCATAAAATATCATTCTGTATTTTCATGTAACAATTTAATAAACAAAAAATACAATAATATATCATTCTGTATTTTCATGTAACAATTTAATAAACAAAAATACCATAAAATATCATTCTGTATTTTCATGTAACAATTTAATAAAGAAAACATACCATAAAATATAATTCTGTATTTTCAAGTAACAATTTAATAAACAAAACATACCATAAAATATCATTCTGTATTTTCATGTAACAATTTAATAAACAAAACATACCATAAAATATCATTCTGCATTTTCATGTAACAATTTAATAAAGAAAACATACCATAAAATATCATTCTGTATTTTCATGTAACAATTTAATAAAGAAAACATACCATAAAATATCATTCTGTATTTTCATGTAACAATTTAATAAACAAAACATACCATAAAATATCATTCTGTATTTTCACGTAACAATTTAATAAAGAAAACATACCATAAAATATCATTCTGTATTTTCATGTAACAATTTAATAAACAAAACATACTATAAAATATCATTCTGTATTTTCATGTAACAATTTAATAAACAAAACATACCATAAAATACCATTCTTTATTTTCATGTAACAATTTAATAAACAAAACATACAATAAAATATCATTCTGTATTTTCACGTAACAATTTAATAAAGAAAAGATACCATAAAATATCATTCTGTATTTTCATGTAACAATTTAATAAACAAAACATACTATAAAATATCATTCTGTATTTTCATGTAACAATTTAATAAACAAAACATACCATAAAATATCATTCTGTATTTTCATATAACAATTTAATAAACAAAACATACCATAAAATATCATTCTGTATTTTCATGTAACAATTTAATAAACAAAAAATACAATAATATATCATTCTGTATTTTCTATGTAACAATTTAATAAACAAAAATACCATAAAATATCATTCTGTATTTTCATGTAACAATTTAATAAACAAAACATACCATAAAATATAATTCGTTATTTTCATGTAACAATTTAATAAACAAAACATACCATAAAATATAATTCTATATTTTCATGTAACAATTTAATAAACAAAACATACCATAAATATAATTCTGTATTTTCATGTAACAGTTTGATAAAGAAAACATACCATAAAATATGATTATGTATTTTCATGTAACAATTTATTAAACAAAACATTATAAAATATCATTCTGTATTTTAATGTAACAATTTAATAAACAAAACATATCATAAAATATCATTCTGTATTTTAATGTAACAATTTATTAAACAAAACATTATAAAATATCATTCTGTATTTTTATGTAACAATTTATTAAACAAAACATATTATAAAATATTCCGTATTTTCATGTAACAATTTAATAAACAAAACATATAAAATATCATTCTGTATATTCATGTAACAATTTAATAAACAAAACATACGATAAAATATCATTCTGTATTTTCATGTAACAATTTAATAAACAAATCATACCATAAAATATCATTCTGTATTTTCATGTAACAATTTAATAAACAAAGCATATAAAATATCATTCTATATTTTCATGTAACAATTTAATAAACAAAACATACCATAAAATATCATTCTGTATTTTAATGTAACAATTTAATAAACAAAACATATCATAAAATATTCTGTATTTTCATGTAACAATTTAATAAACAAAATATACCATAAAATATCATTGTGTATTTTCATGTAACAATTTATTAAACAAAACATACTATAAAATATCAATCTGTATTTTCATGTAGCAATTTATTAAACAAAACATACCATAAAATATAATTCAGTATTTTCATGTAACAATTTAATAAACAAAACATACCATAAAATATAATTCTATATTTTCATGTAACAATTTTATAAACAAAGCATACCATAAAATATCATTCTGTATTTTCATGTAACAATTTAATAAACAAAACATACCATCAAATATCATTCTGTATTTTCATGTAACAATTTAATAAACAAAACATACTATAAAATATCATTCTGTATTTTCATGTAACAATTTATTAAACAAAACTTCTTCTAGTGTTTTGGCCATTACCTTGGATATGTGCTTATTAGTTTTTCCCGTGTGCCTGCTATAGAGCATGGTGTCGTTGGCAAATATACCCATTTCCAAGACAATTTTATCAGGCAAGTCATTTATGAATATCAGAAATGACAAAGGTCCAAGAATCGATCTCTGTGACACACCCGCATTTATATAAAATTTTTTGGACAGATGTTTATCGAGGACAACCTGGATTCTTCTCTTATTTAAAAAGGATCCATTTATGATAAGCATTCGTCCAGTAATACCTTGGGATTTTATTCTCATCAGAAGATCATCGTGCCATGTCCTGTCAAAAGCCTTAGATATATCAAGCGCTACTTCCCTCCCCCTCCCCTGCTTTCTCCAGAGCTTTGTATAAATGTTCATAAATTACAGTAAAGAACGGGTTTGCCTAAATCCATATTGGTGGTCTAACAAGTTTAGCAGCTGTAAGGTGTTGGAATAGAGCTTGATTAATTAATGACTCAAATATGTTGGCGAAAGGAGGGAGGAGGCTAATTGGGCGATTATTTAATGGGAAAGTTCTTTCGCACGAGTTTTTGTAAACTAGTACCACAGAAGCAGTTTTCCAGCAGCCAGGAAAGCAAGATTCCTTAAGGCATTTGTTAAAGAGTTTAGAGAGAACAGGAGCGACTTCAGGAGAGCATTTTTTTAATAGCACAGCCGGGATGAGGTCAGGCCCACATGCTTTTGAGGTGTCAAGGTTTTTTATAATATCATGTACTTGGGAAGGCGTGATCTTTAGACCATCTAGTGTGATTCCTAATTTTTGCGCTTCAATGCGTTTCCTGGTTGTTCAGTATATTTACTCTTAGCTGTTGCTACTTCTTTCTTGCAATTATTTCTAGCTTCTATATACCTTTGTTTGTACAGGACTTATGCCGGATAAATCTACGGTGTGCATGTTGCCTCTGAGCAATGGCAGCTGCGCATGTAGAAGTAAACCATTGGGGAGAGTGGGTTTTACTAAAGAACATCCCTGTAGGAACATGTGCATAAATTGATGTTTTGAACAATTCAGTAATCTCATTTGCGATATTTTACGGTATATTTTGTTTATTTAATGTTAGGTGAAAGTACAGAATAGTAAACAACACATGGGCTCTACAATTCCTCCAGAAAAAATGATGGGGATTAGAGCGGTGATGAAATATAGATTGAAGCTTGGTTTTAGATGCATTAAAGGTAATCAGTCACCTCTTTGCTCAAGATCAGAGAAGAGAGAATCAGAGAGAACTTGGTCAGTTATTGCCTTTGATGTCTTGCTATAGATGGTAGTGTCGTCAGCACAAATTTCTATGAATGCTGTAAGTATGTGTTTTGGGAGATCATTGATGTAGATCAAGAAAAAGAGTTTGGCCCAGGATGGACCCCTAAGGGACTTCAGCATTAATACTGAGAGCTTCCGATTTCTTCCCATCAACCACTACTTTTATGAACTCCCCAGAGAGAAATGATTTAATAATTGAGAAAACATTTCCAGCTATACTGTAACGGGAGATCTTGTGATGTAGACTATGATGCCATATTCTATCAAATGCTTTTGCTATTTTAAGAACAACTACCTCAGAAAGGAATCAAGAGATTCGCTAATCCTATGAGATATAAGCGTAAGCACATCTGCTGTAGATCTAGGAGAATGAAAATCATATTGTATGTAACTAAGAAGCTTATTTTTGCTGAGGGGGTTGATTACTTCTCTATTTAACACAGATTCTAGCAACTTACTCATGATTCACAAGAGGCAAAGATCTGTACTGAGAGGAAGATGACCGATCACCAAAATGCTTAAATACAGGGCACACTGACAAGGTTTTCCAAGGTGTTGGGAAGTAATATTCTTGAAGACAACGCTTAAACAGCTTTATAAGTATAGGAGCTATTTCTGGTTGAAGCTTTTTAACACTATAATTGGAATGCTGTCAGGGGCAGTTGCTTTACTGGAATCAAGGTTCTTGATTAGCTTGGCACATCATGTATGTCGCATAGCGTGTTGTCTGTTACAGGATGAAAAACTGTAGGGATGATGACCTTGGTATAATTAGCTGCAAAGTTTTTGGCAAAGCGTTTGGCTTTGTCTTATGCTAAGGAGATTACCTCAGGTCCATATTATCATTTTTTTTTGTAAAGAATAGACAATGCATTATCAGCAGCTCCACTTACTCTTGCTTCTCCTAATTTGTCCCTCAATCCTCATTTTAATGAGAGATTTTTTCTGAAAAAGTGAGAAAAAAAAGCTGTATTCTAGGTTGGCATTATTTTGGCATTAACAGTCACTAAAGTTGTCAGAAATCTTCTGTTTCTGTGTCTATTCTTGTGGCCATATCCCTAGTAAGGGTGCTGGAGGTAAACGTTTCATTTGGGCTGACGTTATCCGTCTGATAGTCAGGGACGCGAACCTTGGTTTATCCAATAAGGAGGCTGTCCTATCAGTAGGCGCAAAATACTGGGTCTGCTGTATTGCTATTTGGTGAATGGATTCTGGACCATGTAGTAGCTTCTGGTGGAGCTTCTCGATGCCATATTATGTGGTAATTGTTACGGCTTTACTTTATCATGTGCTACAAAAATATTGCTTCATTTCTTTGTCTCTCTTACTTTCCCTCTCTGCCCTGCTCTCAGCAAGTCTATCGACCTATTCCAATAATCCCAACACACTATTATGATCAGTTTCCAGAAACAAATACACGATTGAACTCAGATCTCCAATATCCAACATAGACCCCCTCAACCATATCTCTTTCTCCAACATCAGGGGTCTACGTTCCAACTTTCCAGAGGTTGAAACCCAATTACAGGAGACTAAACCAAACCTAGTTTTCCTAAGCGAAACTGGCATTATACCAACTATTTCACTAGATGAGTTCGTAGTGAAAGAATACTCTAACTTAACTTCTAAATCTGACCCCCAAGATCGCCATGAGCATAGAATATGTGCCTACAATTAAAGATGGCTTTCCATGTGGTAGGGACATCTCCACAGGAGGCCCTAATTTATTCTTTATGTGTTTCCAGTTTGCATTTGCTCACACTACTGCGTTTTAATCTGCTCTCTCTCGCCCCCACAACAGCAGAGTTACTATTTTTAAAAGAATATCTGAAAAAAATTGACCACATCCTGTCTGCTTATCTTTCGGCTAACATCCACGTCTGTGGAGACTTTGATGTTCACAATGTGGAATGGTTAACCCACTCAAACAAGACAGATGATGCAGGGGGTTCTGTTATGATTTCTCCATTGCTTATGACCTCACTCATTTTGTTCACGAACCCATCTGTGTGCCCAACACTGACAGTCAGTATGCAAGTGTCATCGACTTTTTTCTCACAACTTGCTGACAGAATATCTAATTGTAGGTATGGATCATTTCATTTACTTCAAAACATTTCAGCAAGCATCTAATAGCAAACCGTGGTTCTCTCCAGAATGTGCTTCTGTCATTGTGCACAGAAATCACTTTTTCCATTGCTTGCAAAGAAGTAAATGCACTGAGACTAAAGCCGCTTTCAGGACTGCCAGCAACCACTGTAAAAGCATAAAAAAGAACACAAGAGAGTTGTATACTCAGTCTGTCAAGTTCAAAGTAGCTGAGCAGCGAATTGGTTCCCACTAGTTTTGACAAATAGTGAACAGGATCCTGTACATCAGCTATCATCAATGGTCCTGAGGTAATGTCGTAAGCATCAGACAAAGCTTGCAACTAATTCAGAATGCTCTATATTTAAGAATTCAGGTGATCGGCCATCTTCCCCTCAGTACAGACATATGTCTCCTGTGCATCAGGAGTAAGTTGCTAGAATCTGTTAAATAGAGAAGTAGTCAACCACCTCAGCAAAAAGAAGCTTCTTAGTGGCATACAATATGCTAGATCTACAGCAGATGTACTTACAGTTATATTTTATAGAATTAGCGAATCTCTTGACGGAAGCTTCCTTTCTAGGGCATCTGTGCTTGACATAGCACAGGCATAATGGTCTATGTCACAAGATCTCCAGTTACAGTATAACTGGAAATGTTTTCTCAATTATTAAATCATTTAGATACTTCACTGCTGATGGAATTCTCTACCTATATAAGAGCCAGGTAATCCAAGGTTGGAGTACTGTTGCCTTGGACTTCAAAATACACTTTGTAGTTGGGATGCCTTTTCCTGTTCCCTGCAACTTCTTTCTCACAGAAGACACGTTGCGAGCTTGTCTCTATTTTACCATTATTTTCATGGCAAGTGCTCGTTTGAGCTCCAATCTATAGTCCTCCCCCACCAAACTTTCATGAGAAACACTCGTTTAACTGAAAACACTATCAATAATTTCCTCCACTCTTTATCTGTGCCTAAATCTACACGTAGCTTCCATGAACAAAGTTTCTTTCTTAGAACTGCACACCTGTGAAAATCTCTTCCATTTGCATGCTATCCGGCTGACTATAATATTGCCATTTTCAAGTCCAACGTACACAAATTCTTGATGATGCGTTCTTCTTAAGTAATCAAATTTACCAAATTTCCACTAACAATTACTACAACATTGTCCCACTGACCAGTGTATGCTTATAAACCCTTATCTTCGAGTGGCACATGGGCCTTGATAAATGGTGACTCTTTTGTAAAAAAACATGTCAAACGTAGGTATATAAAATTTCAAACATAAAAGTTTCACTGACTCCAAAAATATAATAATGTAAAACTTTTCTTAAACTTAAAAAATGTATTAATTGTGCAAAAACAACTTCTAAAAAATATAATAATTAAACACTTTTCTTAAACTTGAAAAAATATATTAATTATTGTGTAAAAAACAACTTTTAAAAAATATTATAATTTAAAACTTTTCTTAAATTTGAAAAAAATATATTAATTGTGTAAAAACAACTTTAAAAAAATATAATTTAAAACTTTTCTTAAATTTGAAAAAATATATTAATTATTGTGTAAAAAACAACTGTTAAAAATATAATTTAAAACTTTTCTTAAACTTGAAAAAATATATTAATTATTGTGCAAAAACAACTTTAAAACATATAATAATTTAAAACTTTTCTTAAATTTGCGAAAATATATGAATTATTGTGTAAAATAACTTTTAAAAAATATAATTTAAAACTTTCCTTAAACTTGAAAAAATATGTGAATCATTGTGTAAAAACAACTTTTAACAAATATAATTTAAAACTTTTCTTAAACTTGAAAAATATATTAATTGTGTAAAAACAACTTTAAAAAATATAATTTAAAACTTTTCTTAAATTTGAAAAATTATATTAATTATTGTGTAAAAACAACTGTTAAAATATAATAATTTAAAACTTTTCTTGAACTTGAAAAAATATATAAATTATTGTGCAAAAAACAACTTCTAAAAATATAATAATTTAAAAGTTTTCTTAAACTTTAAAAAATATATTAATTATTGTGTAAAAACAACTTTTAAAAAATATAATAATTTAAAACTTTTCTTAAACTTGAAAAATATATTAATTATTGTGTAAAAACAACTTTTAAAAAATATAATTTAAAACTTTTCGTAAATTTGAAAAATTATATTAACTATTGTGTAAAAAACAACTTTTAAAAATAGCAACTGTTACAAACGATTAAAAACTGGGGTTGAAAATTTATACTCCACATGTTTCAGCACTTTTTAAGAACATATTCTGTGGAGATCATAAAATTCACTAAAGTCTCTCCCATGAAAAACTTGTGCTCTAGTTCTAATTAAATAACTTCATACCTATTAAGTCTGCACTTTATAAACCACACACAAAAAGGATAGTGCCAGCTCAGAAATGTTAGGTAAACCTATCTTATCCAATGCTCACCAAACAATGAAGTATAGCCGCACACAATATATATATTGTCTGATTATTATGTGAAGATGAATTAGTATTGATACAACACATAAACATTTTAAGGTCAATCGATTTGGCAGGTGAGTTGTTACACATTCCTTACACATAATACAATTTTATGTCCGGGTAAAGTTTGCTATACAAACAGTAAAGATGATATTTAATGACAATAAGGATACTATGCGTTCGTTGAATTAGCATATCTTTGAATATAGTACTTACCTATCCACTGTTAGCAGTTTCTGCCGCTCTGTCTACACAAACCATGGCCAACAATGCATATTAAATATCGGCAAGATTCAGAAACAAATTCGTTGTGCTCGTTTGACTTGTTGATCTAGTGTTAATTAATTCACTGTTCAGGTACCTTGTTATAATACATCATATTATTCCAGTACCTTTCACGTCAAATATAATATATATTGTCTTATTATTATGTGAATATGAATTAGTATTGATACAACACATAATATATATTGTATTATTATTATGTGAATATGAATTAATATTGATACAACACATAATATATATTGTCTTATGTTTATGTGAAGATGAATTAATATTGATACAACACATAATATATATTGTCTTATTATTATGCGAAGATGAATTAGTATTTATACAAAACATATGAAATAATATTGTGTTCTATGAAAAACTCAATAATAATGATAATCATATGAAATCTTTTTTATTCAAAAATAATGATAATCATATGAATGTATGAATGTTATTTAATAATAACGATAATCATATGAAATATTTTATTCAACAAAAAAACAATAATAATGACAAGTTTCTGCTCGTTTATTCATTTATTGCAGCAGATAGAATATTAGGTATAACAACCCTCAAAACATTCAACAGTAAAAGGAGAAACACTTTAAAATCGTTAACAAACTGGTTGTAAGGACAAATTCACAACAGTTAGCAGTGCTTGCCGTTCTGTCTACACAAACCACGGCCGACGATGCATATTAAATATCGGCAAGATTCATAAACAAAGTGTTTGTGCTCGTTTAACCTGTTGATCTAGTGTTAATTAATTCACTGTTCAGGTACCTCGTTATTATACATCATCATATTCCAGTATCTTTCACTTCAAAGCTGTAGACGTGGAGCTCTACTCTGTCCGTTTTCATTGCTTATAACAATTCACTATAAAATCTCTTAAAACTATATTCCTTAAAAATAGGAAACATAATTAACTTTTTAAATATAAAACCATTTTTATAGATTTATTATTAAATGTGCTGATCTTACATGTGATTAAGTTTTTAAAAATATGTTAAGCTGAATCAGAGATAAACAGATATTTGTCTTCATTGGTTTGGAATAATAGGATTGACACATTGAGGAATACACGAGAAGAAATAGAAAATGTAATTGTCCCAAGCAAGGAAAATATTAATCTATATGTGGTAGTTGTATTGTTATAAAATGTGGAGTTAAAAATCAAAATGATATAGGTTTAATGTTTGTGTATGTTAATAATAATTTAAATATTTTTATTATATTTATATTTTTTACTAATATTAAATTTAAAACATTAATCTCGCTTATAAGTTAAACGTCTATGATTACAAATAATTTTAACGTTCAGATGAATTAAGAATGAACAAATATTTTAAAATAAAACATTCCAACGCAAATTTTCACTATTTTCGTCTTAAACAGTAGAAGCCTTACAAGCATAAACAAAGGAGAATGGTTAGATTTTGATGTTTGTGTGATTGGTTGGGAGTAAGTATGTTGGTGCAGAGTATATACTTGAAACCTTTTTAGAAGTCGAAGACAAATATGGTCTTGGTAGTTGCACGAAGCCAGGTTTTAGCAGGCTTTGTAATATCCTTACTATGTTAATTGTGTATTAAAAAATTATTAAATAACGATTTTGCTTGAACCAATAGTTAAAGATTAAATATTAACTTGCTGCTGAGTTAAACACATGTAGTAACAACAATTTCTATGTTCAAATGAATTAGCGATAAACGGATTTCCTTAAACAATTTATAAATTTGAATAATATGCTTTAAATTTGAGAAATATGTATGGAAAACAATAAATATATATGGAAAACAAGTAAAACTAATAAAAAATAAATGTACCGATTTTACTGTAGATTTTTTCCAACCGAATTAGTTTCGTTTTTTGCATTAAATAAGTCTCTTTTAAGAAAGTGTTGAGAGTTTTATTGAATTTACATATTCCTATATCAAGTATCCCTATATACAGTATATGCATGTGATTTAGATGTACGTTGAGAGGATACAATATATTTCTATCATTATAACAATGACAAATATTACATTAAGATTGTCACATACACACATTATAACAATGACAAATATTACATTAAGATTGTCACATACACACATTATAACAATGACAAATATTACATTAAGATTGTCACACACACACACACACGAACGCATGTACACATTTTCCTTAAAACAAAATACGTTTTTGATGTATATATTCAATAAGCATAATATAAAAAAATGTATAGATTTTACTGTAGGTTTCCCAACCGAATTAGTTACATTTTTGGCAATTAATAAGTCTCTTTAAATCAATTGTCGATTGTTTTGATAAATTTACTGATATTCGTGCATGTGCTTTAGTAAAGCAAAAACAAACTCTTTCTGATGAACGTCAATATATTTCTCTCATAACAATCGTAAATATTACATGACCATTTTCACGTTGTATATAATGTATATATTCAATAAACATATCTTAAAATTGCAACGGTTTATTTCTCTCATAACAATCGTAAATATTACATGACCATTTTCACGTTGTATATAATGTATATATTCATTAAACATATCTTAAAATTGCAACGGTTTATTTCTCTCATAACAATCGTAAATATTACATGACCATTTTCACGTTGTATATAATGTATATATTCAATAAACATATCTTAAAATTGCAACGGTTTATTTCTCTCATAACAATGGTAAATATAACATGACCATTTTCACGTTGTATATAATGTATATATTCATGCAACGGTTTATTTCTCTCATAACAATCGTAAATATTACATGACCATTTTCACGTTGTATATAATGTACATATTCAATAAACATATCTTAAAATTGCAACGGTTTATTTCTCTCATAACAATCGTAAATATTACATGACCATTTTCACGTTGTATATAATGTATATATTCAATAAACATATCTTAAAATTGAAACGGTTTATTTCTCTCATAACAATCGTAAATATTACATGACCATTTTCACGTTGTATATAATGTATATATTCAATAAACATATCTTAAAATTGAAACGGTTTATTTCTCTCATAACAATCGTAAATATTACATGACCATTTTCACGTTGTATATAATGTATATATTAAATAAACATATCTTAAAATTGCAACGGTTTATTAAACTCATAACAATCGTAAATATTACATGACCATTTTCACGTTGTATATAATGTATATATTCAATAAACATATCTTAAAATTGCAACGGTTTATTTCTCTCATAACAATCGTAAATATTACATGACCATTTTCACGTTGTATATTATGTATATATTCAATAAACATATCTTAAAATTGCAACGGTTTATTTCTCTCATAACAATCGTAAATATTACATGACCATTTTCACGTTGTATATTATGTATATATTCAATAAACATATCTTAAAATTGCAACGGTTTATTTCTCTCATAACAATCGTAAATATTACATGACCATTTTCACGTTGTATATTATGTATATATTCAATAAACATATCTTAAAATTGCAACGGTTTATTTCTCTCATAACAATCGTAAATATTACATGACCATTTTCACGTTGTATATTATGTATATATTCAATAAACATATCTTAAAATTGCAACGGTTTATTTCTCTCATAACAATCGTAAATATTACATGACCATTTTCACGTTGTATATAATGTATATATTCAATAAACATATCTTAAAATTGCAACGGTTTATTTCTCTCATAACAATCGTAAATATTACATGACCATTTTCACGTTGTATATTATGTATATATTCAATAAACATATCTTAAAATTGCAACGGTTTATTAAACTCATAACAATCGTAAATATTACATGACCATTTTCACGTTGTATATAATGTATATATTCAATAAACATATCTTAAAATAGACCTTTTATTTTTAAGTGAAACTGGCATTGGACAGGCTATTTCCCTAGATGAGTTTGCAATTTCAGGATACTCTAACTTAACTTCTAAATCTGACCCCCAAGATCGCCATGGGCATGGAATATGTGCCTATATTAAAGATAGCTTTCCATGTGGGAGGGACATCTTCAGGGAAGATCCTAACTTACCCTATATGTGCTTCCGGGTTGCTTTAGCTCACACTACTGCATTTATATTTACTCTCTATCGCCCCCACAACAGTGGAGTTACTATCTTTCAAAGCATATCTGAGAAAATTGACCAAGTCCTTTCTACTTATCCTTCAGCTAACATTCACGTATGTGGAGACTTCAATGTTCACAACGTTGAATGGTTGACCCACTCAAACAAGACCGATGATGAGGGGAGGTTCTGTCATGATTTCTCCATTGCCTATGACCTCACTCAGATTGTTCAGGAACCTACCCGTGTGCCCGATAATGATGGCCAGTATGCGAGCCTACTAGACCTTTTTCTCACAACTTGCCCTGAACTATGTTCAGTTTCTGTTCTGTCGCCTCTTGGATCTTCCGACCACTCTGTTGTATCAATTAAGATAAAAATGAAATGTAATAAGTCCCCAGATGTACCTCTTCATCGTACAGTATATCGATACACTAAGGCTGACTGGGATAGCTTCCGTACATTTATATCTGATCTACCTCTGCATTCCATGTTTAAAAAGGATGTGTCCTCTATAGTATTAGACCTAACTGAATGGTTAATTGTAGGTATTGACCATTTCATACCCTCTAAAAAGTTTCAGAAAAAACCTAACAGCCAGCCATGGTTCTCTCCAGAATGTGCTGCTGCCATTGCGCACAGAAATCACTTTTTCCACTGCTTCAAACGTAATAGATGTATGGAAACTAAAGCCGTTTTCAGGACTGCCAGCAACCATTGTAAGAAAGTAATAAGGAACGCAAGAGAGTTGTATGCTCAATCTGTTAAGTCCAAAGTAGCTGAGCAGCGGCTTGGTTCCCACCAGTTTTGGCAAATAGCAAACAAAATCCTGAACAGAAGCGTGTGCTCCATCCCAACTATTATCAATGGACCTGAGGTAATCTCGTCAGCATCAGACAAAGCCAAACTCTTTGTCAAGAACTTTGCAGCAAATTCTACCCTTTGCGACCAAGACCGCCAACCCCCAATATTTCCTCCTGTATCAGAAAACACGCTATGTGATATACGTATATCTGTATGTGATGTTGCGAAGCTAATCAAAAACCTTGATTCGAGTAAAGCAACTGGCCCTGATGGTATTCCAATTATAGTACTCAAAAAACTTCAACCTGAATTAGCGCCCATACTTACAAAACTGTTTAAACGTTGTCTTAAGGAGAATAGTTTCCCATCTCCCTGGAAAACCTCATCAGTATGCCCTGTATTTAAGAATTCAGGTGATCGCTCATCCCCCTCTCAGTACAGGCCAATAAGTCTCCTGTGCGTCATGAGTAAGTTGCTAGAATCTGTGTTAAATACAGAAGTAATCAAACATCTCAACAAAAATAACCTTCTTAGTGACACTCAATATGGTTTCCGTTCTGCTAGATCTACAGCAGATGTCATTACAGTTATATCGCATAGGATTAGCAAATCTCTCGACGGTGGCAATCTTTCTAGAGCAATTGCTCTTGACATATCTAAAGCCTTTGATAGGGTATGGCATAAAGGTTTACTTCATAAGATCGCTAGCTATGGTATAGCTGGAAAAGTCTTCTCAATTATTAAATCATTTCTTTCTGATAGGTTCATAAGAGTAGTAGTTGAGGGGCAAAAATCAGAAGCTCACAGTATTAATGCCGGTGTCCCTCAGGGATCCATCCTGGGCCCAACTCTTTTCCTGATCTACATTAATGATCTTCCAAATCATATCCTTACATCATTTGTAGACATTTATGCTGACGACACTACCATTTATGGTACCACATCTAAGACAGTAAACGAGCAAGTTCTCTTCAATTCTCTCTCCTCTGATCTTGAGCACGTAGTACAATGGGGAAAGGAGTGGCTGGTTACTTTTAATGCATCTAAAACCAAGCTTCTCTCTTTACATCATCAACATTCTAATCCACATTTGTCATCAATTGAAATGAATGGCTCTCGTCTTCAGGAGGCCTCAAGTTTTGACAAGCTTCTGGGCTTGACCATTACTCCTGATCTTAAATGGAACACGTATATCAAATCTGTTGCCAAGGCCGCTGGAAAAATGGTGGGATCTTTCTATCGATCCAGTAGATATCTCACTGCTGATGCTATTCTCTACCTATATAAGAGCCAGGTACGTCCAAGGATGGAATACTGTTGCCACATCTGGGCAGGAGCTGCTAGAAAGGACTTGTCCTGCCTTGATAGAGTTCAAAATAGACTTCGTAGCCTCGTAGGAGATGTCCTTTTCTCCTCCTTGCAACCTCTATCTCACAGAAGAGATGTTGCGAGTTTGTCTCTGATGTATCGTTATTTTCATGGAAAGTGTTCAACTGAGCTTCAATCTTTGGTCCCCCCTCGCCAAACTTTCACAAGAAACACTCGTCTAGCTGTAAACACTATCAATAATTTCCCCCACTCTTTATCTGTGGCTAAACCTAAACGTAGATTCCATGAACAAAGCTTCTTTCTTAGAACTGCACGCCTGTGGAATTGTCTTCCGTTTTCCTGCTTTCCGGCTGACTACAATATGGTTGTGTTCAAGTCTAAAGTAAATAAGTTCTTGATGAGCCGTTCCATATAAGTTATTAAATTTACCAAATTTTCATTACTAATGATTACTATATTGACCAATTTCTACTGTACACTCTTTAACCCTTATCCTTGAGTGGCCTCTGGGCCTTGATAATGTGGTGATGCCTTTGTAAAAAAAAAAAAAAAAAAAAAAATGTATATATTCAATAAACATATCTTAAAATTGCAACGGTTTATTTCTCTCATAACAATCGTAAATATTACATGACCATTTTCACGTGGTATATAATGTATATATTCAATAAACATATCTTAAAATTGCAACGGTTTATTTCTCTCATAACAATCGTAAATATTACATGACCATTTTCACGTTGTATATAATGTATATATTCAATAAACATATCTTAAAATTGCAACGGTTTATTTATCTCATAACAATCGTAAATATTACATGACCATTTTCACGTTGTATATAATGTATATATTCAATAAACATATCTTAAAATTGCAACGGTTTATTTCTCTCATAACAATCGTAAATATTATATGACCATTTTCACGTTGTATATAATGTATATATTCAATAAACATATCTTAAAATTGCAACGGTTTATTAAACTCATAACAATGGTAAATATTACATGACCATTTTCACGTTGTATATAATGTATATATTCAATAAACATATCTTAAAATTGCAACGGTTTATTAAACTCAATAAAAATGATTTACATTTACAGAGTATAGGTAACTTTATTAAACATTAAATTCACATACATATTGTTTAAATTACTGCGTCTTACACGTGTTTCATTGCATAAACCATAAAAACCATCAGACTTTTCATTCATCAAAGAAAATGTTCATTTTTCTTGGTTCAAAAAGGAAAAGTAATTTTAAAACGAATTAAAAAGGTTTAAAAGACAGTAATCTATCTACTGGTTATAGATACAACATTAATATGCAGAACAAAGAAGTTGTTCATAGACCATGAGTGGAATAGGTTTATTTTACGGGTAATATTTAAATATTAAGCATTTCTCAGCTAAAAAGGGGAGCCCTACACCACGATGAGGAAAAGGTTATAATGGCTGCTCAAGACCAGGGATTGATAAACAATGCATTCAAGAAAATGGCAAGTATCTGTAATGACAACGAATGCAGGTTCTGCCATACAGAATTGGATTGTGTGAGTCAGCATTAATATGCAGAAGAAAGAGAACAGATTGAGTTGAAGAGTTGAATTTCACAGGCCATATTTAAATTCATACTAAGCTTTCAACATAAATACATTTTAATAATTTATACTATTAGAAGGTGAAAATAATTAATATGCAGAAGAAAGAGAGAAGATTAGTTCGTAGACGATGAGTTGAAGAATTGAATTTCACAGGCCATATTTAAATTCATACTAAGCTTTCAACATTAATACATTTTAATAATTTATACTATTAGAAGGTGAAAATAATTAATATGCAGAAGAAAGAGAGAAGATTAGTTCGTAGACGATGAGTTGAATAGTTGAATTTCACAGGTCATATTTAAATTCATACTAAGCTTTCAACATTAATACATTTTAATAATTTATACTATTAGAAGGTGAAAATAATTAATATGCAGAAGAAAGAGAGAAGATTAGTTCGTAGACGATGAGTTGAATAGTTGAATTTCACAGGTCATGTTTAAATTCATACTAAGCTTTCAACATTAATACATTTTAATAATTTATACTATTAGAAGGTGAAAATAATTAATATGCAGAAGAAAGAGAGAAGATTAGTTCGTAGACGATGAGTTGAAGAGTTGAATTTCACAGGCCATATTTAAATTCATACTAAGCTTTCAACATTAATACATTTTAATAATTTATACTATTAGAAGGTGAAAATAATTAATATGCAGAAGAAAGAGAACAGATTAGTTCGTAGACGATGAGTTGAATAGTTGAATTTCACAGGCCATATTTAAATTCATACTAAGCTTTCAACATTAATACATTTTAATAATTTATACTATTAGAAGGTGAAAATAATTAATATGCAGAAGAGAGAAGATTAGTTCGTAGACGATGAGTTGAAGAGTTGAATTTCACAGGCCATATTTAAATTCATACTAAGCTTTCAACATTAATACATTTTAATAATTTATACTATTAGAAGGTGAAAATAATTAATATGCAGAAGAGAGAAGATTAGTTCGTAGACGATGAGTTGAATAGTTGAATTTCACAGGCCATATTTAAATTTTTACTAAGCTTTCAACATTAATACATTTTAATAATTTATACTATAAGAAGGTGAAAATAATTAATATGCAGAAGAAAGAGAGAAGATTAGTTCGTAGACGATGAGTTGAATAGTTGAATTTCACAGGCCATATTTAAATTCATACTAAGCTTTCAACATTAATACATTTTAATAATTTATACTATTAGAAGGTGAAAATAATTAATATGCAGAAGAGAGAAGATTAGTTCGTAGACGATGAGTTGAATAGTTGAATTTCACAGGCCATATTTAAATTCATACTAAGCTTTCAACATTGATACATTTTAATAATTTATACTATTAGAAGGTGAAAATAATTAATATGCAGAAGAAAGAGAGAAGATTAGTTCGTAGACGATGAGTTGAAGAGTTGAATTTCACAGACCATATTTAAATTCATACTAAGCTTTCAACATTAATACATTTTAATAATTTATACTATTAGAAGGTGAAAATAATTAATATGCAGAAGAAAGAGAGAAGATTAGTTCGTAGACGATGAGTTGAATAGTTGAATTTCACAGGCCATATTTAAATTCATACTAAGCTTTCAACATTAATACATTTTAATAATTTATACTATTAGAAGGTGAAAATAATTAATATGCAGAAGAAAGAGAGAAGATTAGTTCGTAGACGATGAGTTGAATAGTTGAATTTCACAGACCATATTTAAATTAATACTAAGCTTTCAACATTAATACATTTTAATAATTTATACTATTAGAAGGTGAAAATAATTAATATGCAGAAGAGAGAAGATTAGTTCGTAGACGATGAGTTGAATAGTTGAATTTCACAGGCCATATTTTAATTCATACTAAGCTTTCAACATTAATACATTTTAATAATTTATACTATTAGAAGGTGAAAATAATTAATATGCAGAAGAAAGAGAGAAGATTAGTTCGTAGACGATGAGTTGAATAGTTGAATTTCACAGGCCATATTTAAATTCATACTAAGCTTTCAACATTAATACATTTTAATAATTTATACTATTAGAAGGTGAAAATAATGAATATGCAGAAGAAAGAGAGAAGATTAGTTTGTAGACGATGAGTTGAAGAGTTGAATTTCACAGGCCATATTTAAATTCATACTAAGCTTTCAACATTAATACATTTTAATAATTTATACTATTAGAAGGTGAAAATAATGAATATGCAGAAGAAAGAGAGAAGATTAGTTCGTAGACGATGAGTTGAAGAGTTGAATTTCACAGGCCATATTTAAATTCATACTAAGCTTTCAACATTAATACATTTTAATAATTTATACTATTAGAAGGTGAAAATAATTAATATTCAGAAGAAAGAGAGAAGATTAGTTCGTAGACGATGAGTTGAATAGTTGAATTTCACAGGCCATATTTAAATCCATACTAAGCTTTCAACATTAATACCTTTTAATAATTTATACTATTAGAAGATGAAAATGATTAGGATAAAAATCATTAAAAAAAACTAAAAAATATACGAATAAATAAAATATGCTAAATACATTTGATGAAATAATTCGTTAAATGCTAGTAACAATTTCTTGAATTTAAAAAATTTAAAAGTATTTTAATAAAAATTAAAATAACTACTAAGAATATATACAATAATACGAATATAATGTATTAAGAATATAATATAGAATATATACAATAATAAGAATATAATGTATATGGTATACGAATATGTATTACCAGACTTTAATTAAAAAAAATAAAATTGCGATAATCGATTATTAAAACTGTTTATATCATTTGTATAATAAAATATGGGAATGATAATAATACATTCAAAAGCGTTGGATGAAAAAATTTGTTACATGAAAAAACTGTTGGTTTCTAAAAATAAAAAAATAAGAACCTAATTCTGTTGCATTAAATTATTATGAATATTAATAAATATGTAATGTTAGGAAAATGTCCAGTGTAATAGCAAACACATTATAAATAAGCGCACATATGACTTCCACACATATGACTTAAAACGAAAGCTAGTTTAAAAGACCATATTAGTATCCATTGCTAAGTAACTAGATTATATATTGATTTGTATCATTAACTTTAATTTACTAAATATTTTAATTCACTTTTCCTGTATTATAAACTTATTATATTTCTATTATTAGCAATATATTTTTATTATTATCTGTAGCAACTATGGTAGTTTTATGCTTATTGTTTTTACAAATTATTACTATATTATTGTTTATTTTACTTTATTAATTGCATAATTCCTTTATCTATTACAAAATACTATGAATAGAATTAAACATTTAAACAATATGAATGTGAATTACGTGTTTATTTCTGTGATTTTTAAATGTTTTATAAGGTTATGTTTCTAGGTTTGTTTGCACGATTAAAATAAACAATGATATTAAAAATATTAAATTTAATTTATGTTTTATTTGCAGATGTTCCTGCCTGAATGTTTTTAATAAATATTAAGGGACCATCCTTCACCTTAAACAGTATTCTATACACAATTATTTCCTTACGTTGCAGACAACAAAAACGTCTGCACACAACTTTATTAGACATATATGTGTGAAGAGTTATTTTATCTGGATTGTTTAGCAAATAGTGATAAGAGCATCACACATATTAAAATTTGTGAAATGTTTGTTTAATGGTTTTATTAATCATAAGATATCGAATTTAACATTTCAGATAAATCTGCTAATTTATAAAAGAGAATATTTTAACTTTTACACAACGAAATATCTCTTATCAAATAAAGTAAGTGATACAAATTGAAATTTATTTAGCATCTAACTTGCATCAACAACTCCAGATTAAAATTTTTTATAACTTGGTAGTGATAATCTTTCTCCTGGAGCAATTTTGTTTAAACATGAATAAACATATGAAGGAAAAGCCACATTCTTGTAAAGTGTGTGGATGTTTTTTTACTGAAAAATCAAAATTAGTGAGTCATATGAGAACTCACACTGGGAAAAAGCTGCATTCTTGTAAAGTGTGTGGATATGTTTTTACTACAAAATCAAAATTAGTGAGTCATATGAGAATTCACACTGGGGAAAAGCCATATTCTTGTGAAGTGTGTGGATATTCGTTTACTGAAAAATCAAAATTAGTTAAACATATGAGAACTCACACTGGGGTAAAGCCATATTCTTGTAAAGTGTGTGGATATTCATTTACTGAAAACTCAAATTTAGTGAGACATATGCGAACTCACACCGGAGAAAAGCCACATTCTTGTGAAGTCTGTGGATATTCTTTTACTGAAAAATCAAAATTAGTGAGTCATATGAGAACTCACACTGGGGAAAAGCCATATTCTTGTAATGTTTGTGAATATTCTTTTACTGAAAAATCAAATTTAGTGAGACATATGAGAACTCACACCGGAGAAAAGCCACATTCTTGTGAAGTCTGTGGATATTCTTTTACTGAAAAATCAAAATTAGTGAGTCATATGAGAACTCACACTGGGGAAAAGCCATATTCTTGTAATGTTTGTGAATATTCTTTTACTGAAAAATCAAATTTAGTGAGACATATGAGAACTCACACTGGAGAAAAGCCACATTCTTGTGAAGTGTGTGGATATTCTTGTTCTCGAAAAACAACATTAGTTACACATATGAGAACTCACACTGGAGAAAAGCCACATTCTTGTGAAGTGTGTGGATATTCTTGTTCTCGAAAAGCATCGTTAATAAAACATATGAGAACTCACACTGGGGAGAATTGAATGCATACTAGACACCAAACTCGGGTTTCAGTCTCTCTGTATAGGGGTTTACCAGGAACTCTCGTATGAAGATATTTTCAATTTCAGGTAAACCTTGATCATACGTTAAAATTTAAATGAAAATTAAAACTAAATCAAGAACCTGGCAGGACGGCGTCCAGAATAAAAAAGATCCCACAATATTGCTAGGTACTGGGTTATATGAGAGAAAATAACGGTGCACCTTCTTCTAGTGATGTTTTCACAAGTAACAACACTAAGCTGGACACTCCACCAGACAAGTCAAATTCTAGTCCTGAAATCCGGCAAAAGAAAACAAAGACTAGGAAAAGACACTAACCAAGTAAGTGATCTATTGAGGAGATGAAAATTATTTTTCACTGTTTCGCATATTCAAGGTATGAAAAATAGGAGAGGAAAAAAACAGTATTTGAAGCTCAATTAAAATCTTATCCCTTGACATTACTAACTACAACTAAGAACTTACTTTCAATTGTATCTAAAATACATAAATATCTCCAAAAAGATGTTAGAGAGTCAATTAAGAAAGATTTTAGTGAAGCAGCGATTGATTTCACCAAATTTAACACTACTGACTTTGTCCAAAGCCAGTGGAATAGGAAGAAAACAATGGACATTGATTTACTCAAATATAAAATATCAAAAATTTACAGAATGGCAAAAAATGTGTAAGTACCACTTCCCAAACAAGGAGATTGAGAAGGAAAATTTAACATGTCAGAAGTCTAATTCTTTGAGGAACAATGTCCTTCCTGTTTAGCAAATGTTCCAACTAAAAAAATTTCCATGAAATGGCTAAAAACGTCATTTGTCAAATCAGCAATCCCCCTCCCTATAGCATGATGTGCCAAACCAAACAAGAAGACACTACAACATATTCTCACCTGACACCGCTACCTTAGTCCAAACTTTACATGCCTACCAAAAGCAAACCGTTAATATATCCGATGTGTCACCCCATCAAATAATGAAACATCTCCCCAGGGATCATTCTCAACAGACCCAAAACAATTTAAATATGGGCAGACATGTCAACAGTATGTTCCACTTGAAGATGTAACACTGTACGCGAACCATGTGGAACTAGAGGAAGAGCTGGCCAACAGGATAGAAATAGTACGAGGTCTGGCTGTTAAAGATCGGCCCAGCCAGATTGGTAAAAATTATTATGAATAAATCCTTCAAGGTGCTTGTTTCAAAAGTCAACGATGCCCTCGAAAGAATCACTCCAATTAATGCACCGCTGAGTGAAGTAAATCATACAACATACGGGGCAGCTTGGTTTATTCAGTTAAAATTTACCCCAACAGTCAAGAGAGTAAAAGAGGAAACATGAAGCCTGGAAATGAAAACTTGCTGTTCCCTCCAAAGCCCAGCACATGGCAGAACATCAGGCTGTTAAAATTTACCCCAACAGCAAGAGAGTAAAAGAGAAAACATAAAGGCTAAATCCTATAACCAAGCCTGGAAACGAAAACTCCAGCAGAAAATAGATAAACTCTGAAAGGAAACTGCCCATATATATGCATTCCTATCCTGGGAAACCCTATGCAAAAAAACTAAATAAGAAGGTGAATAAGTTGAAAACTTACTGTTCCCTCCAAAGCCCAGCACAGCTAAGAGCAAAGATGGCAGAACATCAGGCTGAAATAAAAGCCTTAGCTGCACAAATAAAAAAATAAAACCAAAAATTTTGAAGCAAAAAGGATAAACTTTTTGCAACAAACACAAGAATGGTCTACAGTAGCCTCGTTAAAGAAGATATAAAGGTGAGCTCCCCACCAACACAAGAAGAAGATGAAAACTTCTGGAAGCCACTCTGAAGTACATAAAGAAATACATCCAAGAGGAGAACAAGGAGAAAGAAATGATGCCTGCTCTGAAAATTACCAAGGAAGCTGTCTGCAGGAAGGTAGCTCAATGCAGCAATTAAAAGACACCAGGAGATGACCACATACTAATTTCTGGCTGAAAAAAACTGAGCACGCTTCATCATCACTATGTCAAGGCATTCAATAGAATCATCAGTGGAAATGAAGAGCCGCCTGAGTGGCTTACTGTAGGCAGTACATCACTTATTCCTAAAAATGAGGACACCAACATGGCTACCAAATATCGACCAATCCGCTGCCTCACAGCAACCTACAAGCTTCTAAAAGAGATAATCGATGATGCAACATACGGCCATCTGATTGCTGGTGATTACCTAGAAACTGAGCATAGGGATGTATGAGAAAAAGCTAGGCACAAAAGACCAACACTTTGTAAACAGAACAATATTAGAAGACAAAGAAATCTGCCACGGGCCTGGATTGATTACAAAAAGGCCTTTGACAGTATACCTCATTCCTGGATACTTCGCTGTTTGGAGTTGTACAATGTGCATACTGATATTACATAAATGGCGTAATGGTGCACCTCAATTACATTACAGAACACGGAAGGAAGGATACAGACCCCAAACATAAAGATCAAGCGAGAAATATTCCAGGGAGACCGCCTCTCACCGCTCCTTTTCTGCCTCACAATGGATCTACTAAGTAAGCTACTTAAACGATCCAATGCTGGATATAATCTCAGCATGGGCAGAAAGAAAGAAGAAAATAAAAGAGTAAACCATCTACTCTTTATGGACGACTTGAAACTCTATGCAGAATCTAAGAAACAACTTGTCTCTCTGATATTCTTGTATTTTCACATTTAAGAAATCTCACAACAAATATGAATATGTTTGTTTTTGTAATACATATAAAACCCACAAGAGTGTGGGCCACCTGATTTCTAGTTGCAAAGTCCTACTTGGAGATGTTTATTATACAGATCGTCATAACGGAGTTTGCTAATGCTTTCATTGGAAGATATGTAAGAAACTAAACGTTCAGTGTAGTAAAAATTCCTGGGAACATATACCCGAACGAAGAGTTGGGAATGACAACTACACCATTCACTATGACTACATAATTCTTACTTGTGCATATCTAGAAAACGCAGCTGTTAAACCAGATATAGTGATTTAGAACAGAGCAAATAGAAAAGCGGCCATAATAGAGGTCAGTGTACCCAATGATACAGGGCTTAACAGAGCTGAGAGGGAAAAGATAACAAAGTATCAAGGACTTATGTATGATATGAAACGAAATTGGAAATTAAAAGACGTTTCAATTATACCACTCATCATAGGAGCAATTGCGCTCATGAAAAAGGACTTTAAAAAGTATATAACAAGCATACTCAGTGAACCAAGTGCAAGTGAAATACAAACGATAACACTGAAAGGGACGACTAGAATCCTGAAAAGATCTCTTGGTTGGACTCATTAAAATAGGGGTAAATGTTAGACATCTGGTTTGATGTCCCACCCCATCTAGAAGAAAAAGATGAAGAAAAATGAAAAAAAGTGAAATAAAAGCTAAGAATTGTAATTATACAACAGACTTATATTGAAAATCTATATTGAGACATCTATTCAATGGTGCCTGAAAAGATAAAAAAAACGTCATCCTTGGTGTTGTAGAAACGAATAGTCTAATAAAAAGAAACTAAAATTATACACTTTGTCAATATTAATGCTTTGCTATAAAATAAACTAATTTACAAAAGGCATATTCTTGCACACAATGACAGCATTCACTGCCCTCAGAGAATATTCATGTTTTTGTAATTAAATTGTTGTAAAAAAACAACAATTAAATATTCATGTTTTTGTGATTAAGTGTGATGAAACAAACAATATAATCATGTTTTTGTGAAAAAGGTTTTGTGAAATAAAAATTGAATATTCAGGTTTTGTGATTAAGTGTTGTAAAAACACAATTAAATATTCATGATAAAAACAATTGAAAATATCTATATTATACAATTAAAACGCTAGGAAGATGACAAAATGACTGCAAACACCAGATTACTTGCACATTACGTCAATATTTTTGTATTCGTAAAATAACCAAAGACAAGATTTTGCACACAGTATGTTCATAATTCTGTAATTGCAATAAATATCGTTTAAACATAAACAATTGACGAAATGGCGTGAAAACCGTTGTTAACATTACAGAGTATTTGATTCTACGATTATTTATTTAATAAAAATAAGTGTGATACAATAAAATACCACATGAATTGTGAACCCCAAACAAAATGGGTTGAGAAACAATGTTAATAGAAGCTCAGTTTTTCACCGTTCCCTAAGAATCTCAAGGACCCCCTGTGCGAATGGGCAAATCACGATAGTGTCTCTTTACGTGCTCTTCAAAGGTGTATGTGTTGAAAACGGTGATTGCTATTAGAATGTCTCTTCCAAAGTGTCGGAATTTATCCTGCTTCCAGATAAATTCGACGCTAAAGTAACTAAGCTGAAAAAACCCCAGCATGAAAAAAAAAGAGGGGGGGGTAAGAATAAAATATAAATGTCTTACTTTGAAGAAGAAATTTTATTTACAATAGGTTGCAAATGTTTCCCTTTGCGGGCATTTAACATGAAACGCCAAGGTAACATATGAAAAAAGTAGCATGTAATGAAAAAAAAACAGCAACACTGGTTTTTATAAAGAAGTTGTGTGTATCCATAAACGAATACAATAATAATGTACAAAATAGATTCAGATATGAAATTAACTTTAGAAGCGTACTCACAATTGATAGCCAGTCAGGCACGTGCCTTTTTCTTTTTTTTGTTTAAAGTCCTTTTAGAATTGTCTTTCCCTCCATGTTTGCGTGCAAACCGTAGACACACAGATGAATTTCAGGAGCAAGACCTCGTCGCTCGTCCGGATAGGAAATTCCAAAATTCCTTGTCACTTGAAAAGGTATTATCTTTAAAATAATTTTGTTCCTTGTAAAATACATGCAAAACTGTAGTCACATAAATAGTTTCCAGAAGAACGTCTCGTCACGTAACCGGGTATTAATTTCTTTCCGGGTGTTCTTCTTTGAAGGAGGGCTCGTCAAAATTCCATTTTCAGCGCCGAGCAATGAACAACACGTTCACTCTCCACGTCAGCAGAATTTCAAAAGAGGACGAAATAGGCGCTGGGCTCGTGACGTCATTACAGAGCTAGCATTTCTCTTTTCTCCAAATTAAAGGGAGTTTCGTACAAACCGAACATATACGAAACTAAAAATCATGAAGGATACAAAATACAAGAAATCATATATAAAAACCAGATAAAAAATAAATGTAAACAGGGAGGAATGCACCATTATTTGTACAAAAAAAAATTTCCAACAAGAGATTTGTTCCAGCCAAATTAAGTGGTCACTACTATAAATGTTATTCTGTTGTGGAATAAACTTTCAAAGCACGTTTACATCATTATTTCTCTGGAAAATCACATTAGTTTATTAAGTATTCAAAGAAAGTAATAAGAGACCATTGGCAGTTACATAAAAGGACCGTCTCCTCTCATCAATGAAACAGACAACACACCTTGCACAATTTAGCAACGTCAAACTGATTGAATGCTTCAAATATTTTGTGAAATTTCGCTTTTTTATTTTTTACATTTATTTTTCAAATATTTCTTAATTTGAAACACCATAAAAAATTGAAAATAAAATCATTTCCTCAGCATAAAATAATTGTGTTATTTCATTTATGCATTTCTATTTAAAATTTGGTTATTTTTAAATATTCATATAAATCGATGATAAGATTTTGAAATATTCATATAAATCGATAATAAGAATGTCACAGTTGTTTTCCTTTGTATAAATAATTATTGACGTCATAACATGAAAAATGTTAAGCTTTAAGAAACCAGTAAACTACATTTTATTCTTCGTTTCAGATTAAAGGTTTAACAATTCTCTGACTTGTTATTGCCAGTCGTGAGTTACCACAACTGTTTTGTCCTTTGTGAGGTATCATTAGTAAAAATTCGCAGTTACATAAAAGGACCGTCTCATATCATCAATGAAACAGACAACACCCATTGCACAATTTAGCAACGTCTAACTTATTGAATGCTTCAAATATTTTGTGAAATTTTGCTTTTTTATTTTTTAAATTTATTTTTCAAATATTTCTTTATTTGAAACACCATAAAAAATTGAAAATAAAATAATTTTCTCAGCATAAAATAACTGCGTTATTTCATTTATGCATTTCTATTTAAAATTTTGCTTCTTTTTAAAATATTCATAGAAATCCATAATAAGAATGTCACAGTTGTTTTCCTTTGTATAAATAACGTTATTGACGTCATAACATGAAAACTATTAAGCTTTAAGAAACCATTAAACTACATTTTATTCTTGATTTCAGATAAAAGGTTTAACAATTATTTAACTAGGAAAAGTCCTATAATTCATAGGAAGCTTATTATTGCCAGTCGTGAGTTACTACAACTGTTTTGTCCTTTTTGAGGTATAATTAGTAAAAACATTACCTTCTTTTCGTCTATAATTAACTTTCTTTCAATAGTAAAAACACTTCAGAGCATTTGATTTATCATTACAATAATTTCATTCGCAAAGATTATAAATTCATTTCGATTTAACCCTCTTATCGCAATGAAATTCAGAAACATTTAAAGTGTTTTTCATTTCATGATTAGTTTCCTCTTAAAATTCAAAATATATTTCAAATTTTTTAATTAATTTATTATCAAAGATAATTAATTCTTATATATCATTACCAAATTATTGTCGAATTGAGAAACCCTTCAAAGTAATTAGTTTATAATTAAAAGATCATTTCGAATCAATCCATTCTCGTCACACCTGGAAATTAAATCAGTTTATGACCAATTTTGTATAATTTAATAGCTTGATAAAACTTAAGTTTCAACCATCTCGAACCTCCATTAAATTCAACTAGATCAATGTGCAATATCTGTCCTCATTTAATGAAGGAGAAATCCTTCCAGACTGAGGATTTTTTCAAGGATCAATTTAATTTTTCCAAAATATTTTTCAATCAACACTTCAGCAACATTTATAATTCCGTTTAGTCCCAATTAAACCTTCAATTAAGGGATTTGCTCGAATAATTTTTTCTTGAAAATTACTTTAAAAATTCGGAAAATTTTATCGTTAGTAAATTAATTTTGTCGTTGAAAATGATGGAAACCCGTGTAATATTTTAAGCGCTGCGATAGAAAGATAACCAGGCATGTGAACGTGGTCAGAGGAGATGGAGGAGTTCAAGTTAGTTTCACTTAGTTCTAAGATATCCGAGTATTTTTTAAGAGAAATGATTCTACATCGTCAAGTGTTATTTATTTTAATTTATGCTAATTTCCAACGGACACGTAAGTACGTAATAATGTTTTCGCTTGAAACATGTAAGTTTAAAACATGATTAATCAACAAAAGCACCTAAGAAAATTATATGAATGTTTACATTTACGCACACATTTTCTGTTATTTCGTTTAAGAATTTAAATGTTCAATTTAGCTTTTTTTGTTTATGAAAATTTGACTAAAAATATCAATTTGGCCTTTTTGGCCCTTTTTTGGATTTAAATATTTTTATACTTTCGCAACAACACTATTGTACCTATTTATAATGCCTCCCCACAGGACAGAGTTAGACACCAGGGTCGTTTTTTTCAACGTGAATAAAAGGTATAAAAATTAAAAAAAATGTCTCAGTCGTGAAGGACTGCTCATCCACCGAAAAAGAACAAGAAATGGAAATGCAGCATCTGAACTACTTAACGCGATTGTAAAGAAGCATCGAAGATACGAGGGGCGTACAATAAGTAATGCTCCTGACCCACTTTGCATAGAAGTAGAGCAACGAAACTTGGCACAGTTATTAGTCCTTCTCTACATAGGAACCATCCAGAGTTAGGCATTTCTCCCATCGTTTGATGCAGCTCTGGAGACCGTTTTTGTAGAACACCCCAGCTTGGTCCTCCAACTACGACGTGCCTTCAGGAATCAAGGCTGCATCATCTGGGAAACGCTTTCCTTTCAAAAAAATCTTCATGGCTGGGAAGAGGTGAAAGTCAGAGGGTGCAAAGTCAGGAGAGTGGGGAGGATGGAGAATGATTTAATAACCACACACCCGTGCTTCTGATCTGGGGACATGCGAGTTGTTGACCGGAGCATTGTCCTGCAGGAGGAGGGTACCTTTGCTGATCTTGCCCCGCCTCTTGATTTAGATATTTTCCCTTATTTCCTCAGAAGTGAAGCATAATAGGCTCCTGTAATTGTGATACACTTTGCCAGGAAATCTGTCATCACTACTCCATCCTGGTCCTAGAAGACTGTGAGCATGACCTTGCCAGCGGAGGGCTGCACCCTTGCCTTCTTTGGAGGTGGTGAGTCCAAGTTCTTCCACTACATTGACTGGGCTTCGGTCTCTGGATCATAGTGATGGACACATGTTTTATCCTGTGTAATTATTCTTTTGAAAAACTTTGACTCATCTTCTTGACACATCTCTAAATTCATCCTCGAGCACTCGACGCGTTCTTGCTTCTGGAATGGTGTGAGCAACCTGGGAATCCATCTGACAGACAGCTTATGCATATGCAAATGGTCATGAATCATAGATTCCATAGACCCTGTAGTGATCTTGACATCTTGGACTATTTGGCGAAATGTGCCGATCTTCCAAAATGGCAGCCTCAACTTGACGTGCAGATTCCTCATCAATGGCAGAAGGTTGGTAGACCAGGTCTGGGAGCTGTTTCCACCGACTTCCGGCCATGTTTGAATTCACGATGCCAGCGGTTTACAAGGTCATATGATAGGGCATTATCACCATAAGTTTCTTTCATTTCATCAAAAGTCTCCTGTGGTGTGCGTCCTTTCAAATACAAAAACCGGATCACTGTTCGACATTCAACAGGCTCCATTTCACACCTGACTCAGTTCAAACACCTGCAAAGCAGAAACCACAATTAGTTCAGAGCTGTAATTTGCCACAAAACTCGTAGAGGTATAAATAATTGCACATGCAAAATTTCAGGTAGATCAGACAACTGGAAATGCGTCAGGGGCATTACTTATTGCACGCCTCTCGTACCACTTAGATACAAGGAATAAATAAATATAAAGAAAAATCGTTGTATATTGTTAAACAGGAGTTATCTCCCTTCCTCACTACTTCTGTTTAGACGGCAAACTCCTACTTTTATACTAAGACTTACTGGCAGATTTGCCGTTTAGTTGTACAACTATCCTCAAACCAGATAATCACTAAAAGGGGCTCTTAAAAGTCGACACCGGTATCAAGCAAAAGTTTGTTTACATGTCTTACAAACTTTAAATGGGTAAAATATAATCACATAATTATTGAAAATGTGATCATGTGATTAAAATTTAAGTTAAAGTAACCATGTTGTTTAACAAATGAAAAAAATATAATGCAAGATGAAGTTTGAAAGTGATTAAATGTGTTTTATTTTATTTAACATTAAAAACATTGACCAGTAAAAATGAAATGTTGGGTACTTATGTATTTTTGGTGCCGTGCTGAAATAATAACGTTATTATTTTGAAAACCATTCTTAATATGAGGAGGTGACGATGTTTTGTAACTATTCTCTGCTTCCACGTTACAATTAAAAAAAAAAAAAGATATCGTGAAACTTGAATTTGAACTGAAAAAAAATATAAAAATAGCACGGTACCATTTGCAATCATATGCATTCGAAAACAATATCTACTGTACAATTAAACCAAAATTTGCTGCTTATGCGTTTTCGATACCACGCTATTTTTAATTTTTTTTTTCGGGTTAAATTTAAGTTTCACAATATCTTTTTTTTTGTTTTAATTGTAAGGTGTAATAGTTACAGAACATCCTCCCCATGTTAGGAATGGCTTTCAAAATAATAACATTATTATTTTAGCACAGTAACAAAAATACATAAGTACCCAAATTTTCATTTTATTGTTCAATGTTTTAATGTCAAATTATAAAATAAAACATATTTAATCATTTTAAAACTTCATCTTGCAATTTCTTTTATTTGTTAAACAACGTGTTTTATATAACGAAATTTTAATAACGATGATCACATTTTCAATAATTACCTGGTTTGAGGATATTTGTACAACGAGACGGCATTTTTTTTTTTTTTTTGTCAATTTACATTGAGTTGTGACTTAAAACATTACCGAGGAGGATTTTTTCGCATACACCGCCATATTCGCAGTCTTGCAGAAATCAGAGAGGCCAAAGTAAACCAAAGCCCAATTTGGCCTTTTGTTGGCACCTTTTTTGGCTTTAAATATTTTTATACTTTACCAACAACGTTATTGTACCTATTTACAATGCCTCCCCACGAGACAGAGTTAGACATCAGGATCATTTTTTGACGTGGAGAAAAGGTACAAAAATAAAATTTGTCTCAGTCGTGAAGGCATTCTCCTCCACTAAAAGAGAACGAGAAATGGAAGTTCCGCATCTGAAGAACAGATACTACAGTTTGATCTTAGCCAAAAGGCTAAGTATGCAGTTATTATAAAGAAGCATCGAAAATACCACTTAGATACGAGGAATAAATAAATATTAAGAAAAACGGGAGTTATCTCCCTTGCTCACTACACCTTTACTAATAGCAGCAGTTAATAAAAATCTTCGTTTAAATTATTAACCGGTCTTCACATCTCAGGTGAAATATATTTATATTTTTACACAAGGAACGAAATAATGAGTACACCGTGTTACGATGACCTAATTTCTTTAGCAGTTGATTTTCTCTTTAAATAATTTCACGTTTAAATCGGGGTTTTCATCTTTTAATTTTGATTCTTTTATATTTTCAGTTATTTTATTTCCTTGTGAATTGGACAAACAAAACAAAAAGTTGTATCGATTTACTAAAAACAAAACAAGTTTCCGTTTTTATTGTCAGTTGTCTTTACTTATCGTTAACATGTATTCAAGTAAAATATATTATGAAAGAATAAAAACAAAACGATTCGGCACACTTAACTAATGAACGAACATTTTTTACACAAGGAACAAAATAATGATTACACCGTGTTACGATGACCTTAATTAGTCATAGTCCTTTAGCAGTTGATTTTTAAAAAAATAATTTCACGTTTAAATCGTGTTTTTCATGTTTTGATTTTGATTCTTTTATATTTTCATATATTTTATTTCTTAATGAATTGGACAAACAAAACAAAAGTTGTGTCAATTAACTAAAAACAAAAAAAAAACATTTCACTTATTTTTTTATTGAATTCTTGAAAGAAAGGTAAGTTGTATTTTTTTTTCTTTTTTAGACATTTAAACGATCCTATTCATCATGTTTTAAAATAAGCTTATATATATATATATATATATATATATATATATATATGTATATATATATATATATATATATATATATGTATATATATATATATATATATATGTATATATATATATATATATGTATATATATATATATATGTATATATATATATGTATATATATATATATATATATATATATATATATATATATATATATATATATATATATATATATATGTATATTAGGCACTGCCAAAAATGGCCGCAAAATCAAGTTGTTGTTGTTTTTTAAAACTAAATCACATTTATTAAAATCCATTATTTCTGAGTAACTTTTTTTTCCAGAAAGATAAAATCCTGAATTTTATCATATAGAAAACAGAATAATGTAAAACTTTTTCTACTATTTTTTAATTAAATTTTAAATGTTAAATTTCCCCCAAAAATTAACAATTGTCATTTTTTGTCTTGCACAAAAAGCGTATATAAATATTTAAAAAAAAAGGTTTTTGAAAGAATTAAGTTGTTTATTTTTAGTCTAACTAAGATTTAGGGTGATTTTCTATGACTATATGCAAAAATATTATAATATAAGTACCTGGATTTCAAATAATTCCACTTATTCATATAGGCAACCAGTTACTTCGCATCAATCTAGAGTCCTGATCGACAATATTTACGTTTGTGTTTAATAAAAAGCAAACTATGGAAGACCAAACAGGCCAAAAAAAAACTTTTTTTTCAGTGACGAAAATTTCAATGTATTATTAACGCTGAGGCTGGCCAGTACCAGATGGGTGACCATTTGTATGAGTTTGGTTTTTAATGTGTATGTGTGGGGGTAAGGCTCCCAAAAATTGGGGGGAGGGGGTAAAGCAGAATAAAAATTAAAATTGACCCAGTCTAGAAAGATCTCTCCTTCATTGAACGAGGAAAAACTGTAGGGTTTTGGACTACATAAGCAACCCCGAGGCTGGCCAGTACCAGATGGGTGACCATTTTGATGAGTTTAGTTTTTAATGTGTATGTGTGTGGGGGGTCAGCCTCCCCCAAATAGGGGGGGGGATTCAAAGCAGAATAAAAATTAAACTAAACTACATAATTTTGTCTCGCAATGAAAAGAGAAACGTCTCGTTTTTATGTGAGTGTTGTCCAACATAAATTGTACTGATTCACGCTTGCACCGGTTTTGGCAGTCATGGAGATCCAACAAAATTATTTCAGCGTGTATGGTCCACCGTAGTCGAAAGGCGGCAAACGTTATCAAATAGGATCGAAAAACTGATGAAATTTTTTAACACAAAGGGCACAATATTTATCGATTTTTTTTTGTATCGATTCTTCAAAGAATTCCCTGTTTAATAATGGTCATGCATTATTCGGTTCGCTAAATAAAAATTATTAATTTATTTATCAAAGATTTTAAAATGGCTTTTTTCGTATAAATATTAAAAAAAATTATTTGTTTTTTGCTTAGCTAAAATTAATTATTTTACTTAACATATTCACCAAATTTCACACTCCAAAAGTCAAAAGCGGAATAATTAAACACAATCAAATTCTGATATTCAGACGTCAAAGTAAGGTATGTAAACAAGTGTTTTTTTTTTAATCTATAATCCTGTCCCTTACAACAACGGAATATGTTTTGTTCAGTTTCAGATAATTATTTTAGCATATTTGTTCCCACATCAAAACAAAGGGGTTTTGTAAGAATATATATATATATATATATATATATATATATATATATATATATATATATATATATATATATATTTATATATCGTTTATGAAAAATAAGTACACTGTTATAAAGTTCATTCTTCTCTTAATAATCGCTGAAAATTTCGTATTGATCGGATAATTACCTGATTTTTGGTAGATTTTTAAAAAGACGGTTCGTCCAAAAGTACTTACCTGTCCCCCCAGTTTTCGCGGTGTATATATATATATATATATATATATATATATATATATATATATATATATATATATATATATATATATATATATATATATAAATATTCCAATCCAATCTTTTTCATTGAATTCTTGGAATGAAAGGTACGTGTTTTTTTCTTTTTGACATTCAAAACTCCCATTCTGTATGGTGTAAAATAGTCTTATATATATATATATATATATATATATATATATATATATATATATATATAACAAAAAAACATTTAATTTGTAATTCACTAAAGAAAAAAATTGGTTCCACATATTAAGTCCGATATAAGTTTTTAGTACAAAATGTATGTTTTAAGTAATATTTTCCATGTGACATTTAGATTTCTGTAAAAAATTGTTTATTTAAGTAAACATTGTGTGATTTCTGAGAAAGTAATAATGTTTACCATAAACACAATAATTTACAATAATAATAATTTAATTCAAAGTTGGTCAAAACTGCTTTTTCGATATTAAATTGTTTTAACATTTTAAACAATCTTTTTTCTGTTTATACTTACATAGAGGATAATGTTTGATTTTTGATGTTTTATCTAATTTGTAGATTTTACAATCGAGGTAACTTCCTTTTATAAAGTGTACATAAAATGGGCACCCATTTATTAGCCATCACCAATTAGCAGGTACGGAAGTAGAAAAAATATTGGTGAATCTTTACAATCTATGCAGCATAGTTTATCCTCTACAAATTTAAAAATCTTCTTTTTTGTTATTACGTTTCAAAAGCCTATAAAAATATCCACAAAGAATTGATAAGAACAATAAATAATTAAGATTTTAGGGTGTGTAATATAAATTTAATGTAAAATGATCAACCACATTTTGGCAAGTTAGTGATCAACAAGACATGTAATTGTTTGTAGTTTCTAATTTTTGTGGCGGAGGAGGCTTGCAAACTGTGACCCTGTCGTTTTTTTTTGTTTGTTTTTGGAGAGGGAGTAGAGCCGATACGTTAGTAGTGTCAGAAACCGACCTTAAGAATGCGTGAAAAAAATTTAATAATTCTACCTCCTATCTTTACACGCTTATAGCTACTTTAAAAATGTAATTTAAAGCCTAATTTTTTTTCAATTAAAGGAGGGAAGACAAAAATTAAAAAAAAACAGGTTTAATAGCAAATTGTGCAATTTTTTAAATCGGTTTTCTTTTAAAAAAGATTTGAAGAAAATCAACGAAATGTTACTTACTTCGATTATAGAAAATCGATATAAATTCCAAAAAATCACTTACCTATAAAAATACTATTCAATGTCTATTTGAAAAAGGCACCATTACGTAAGTATTTTTGCGTTCTTATCAAAACAACGGAGTACTGGTTTGTCCTTGTTTCGAACTAAAGATGGACAGAATCCGTCGTGAAGAAATATATGTTCCCATAGATGAAAACTAGTCAAATTTTACGTATAAGTTTTTGCCTTAAACAAAAAACAGTCGAGATTTTTTTTTCCTTTTCATAAAGGAATACATAAATCTTTGATTTAATATATTTTAATTCTCCTTTATCGAATTAAATAATTTTTTTTTAAATCTAAAAAAAGAAAACATTGAATGAAAGAATAAAATTGTCGTCAGCGTCCAACACTTACTGGACAATATAAGCAGAACATAGGCTTCCAATTAAAAATAAAAATCAACGTGCTTTTTAAAAAAGAATTTTACACTTTGAACTTTACAGGTAAATTTCCACAAAAATACTTCTTTTTTGTTTTAATTTACACTATATTATTTATTGATTTTTTATCTTCAATTTTTTATATATAAAACTTCGGTGAGTAAATCAATTATTAAAATTTTAATAGACATTTCAAAATGGGGAGGGGTGAATTTAAAAAAAAACTTTGTCTAAATTACTTAAGAAAACCTAAATAGTTACACAATTCTGTCCATGAATAATGGTGTGGAAATTGCTGATCATTTTATTTTAAATTTATTTTCCTCCACTCTAAACTATTTCCATAAAAGCAAAACATTTTTTCTAGTAACAAAAGAAAATATGGTTACATTGATCCACTTGCACTACGATTGTTTATCTCGGGCTTCTAAAGATTAAAGTGTTGAAAATTTCTAGTGTATTTATTTTTTCATTTGTATATTTTCTTTTTTTTACTGTATACTTTGTATTTTTATTTGTTTATATTTTGTTTTCTATTTAGATATTTTACTCGTGTGTTGACTTTTTTATTGTTTACAGTTCCTCATTATTTGTGATTTAATCAGCTTAGTAAGAAAAAATAAATTATTAAAAATTCTTTGCAATTCCTTACCTGTTGCC
>NC_136527.1:180358094-180399298 GCF_053919585.1 Euprymna scolopes
TAGTTTTTTGTGACAACGAGTTGGCATCAAGTCGAATATTGCACGATGTCTTTCATTCGTCTAATACTTTCAATCATAACAACAAGTTGTGATAGACAAATGCAATTCTCTTGATCATGAATTACACAACGTTATACGCATTAGAAAATGGAGTTTGTTTAAGCAATCATGCAATGAAAAGGAAATACCTTATTATTATTATTATTATTATTATTATTATTATTATTATTATTATTATTTTATTATTTTTTCCCCCCTGTAAAAATAATTATTAGTCGAGGACAGGAAAATATCCAAGATTTTTTGTCAGAATTCCCATGACGCCATTGTTTTAAAAAGAAACTATCTTTTATTTTAATCTGCTTTTTTTCTTTCTTTTTTTGTGGGGGGGGGAAAGTAACTGCGATGCGCATGTGAAGCTTCCTCTTGGTGCATCGCGATAGTTCTCCAATTAGGGCATGCAATCAATCGATTTGATTGAAAAATAGTCAATTTCATCGATTTCGATGACAATAAATATATGGGAGTGTGAAATATTTGTTGATCATAATTTAATCCAGGGCAACGTCGGGTCACGCTGCTAGTTCTTTATACAAATTAATGTCTTTTTTTATCTGCTTTTTTTTTAAATCTGCTTATTTTCTTTCTTTTTTTGTGGGGGGGGGGGCTGGTGCATCGCGATAGTTCTCCAATTAGAGCATGCAATCTATCGATTTGATTGAAAAATAGGCAATTTCATCGATTTCGATGACAATAAATATATGGGAGTGTGAAAAATTTGTTGATCATATCATTTTATTATTAGCGATTAATTTCTTTTTATTTCGCTCTCTGAGCGTTTATATTATAAGAAATGAGTTATTTCTTATTATAAGAAAGAAATTAATCGCTAATAAAAAAGTAAAAATTAAAAACTCTTACATTTATCAGCGATAAAAATCGTGCATAAAATTGGCAAGGAACTGCTGGTGCCGTGGTGAAAAACCGCTGTAGGCGTTTTTAACTATTATCTTATCAAAAGAAATCAGTTGTACGAGTATTCCTCCTTAAAAAAAGCATTTAAAGAAATTTTAAGTATTAGGGCAGATTAAAATAAGTTAATTATACATTAATGTTGATACGATTTAAATGGCACACTGTGAGTAGGAAACGATGGATTAATTTCTCCTAAGAGATTTTAAGTTATAATGCACTCCTTAATTATAAGGAAGTTTTTGTATTCAAATTTGTTAATGCTTTCTAAACCCAGCTCTGCGTATGACCTTAAACCCCTTTAGTTTATTATAATTACTGACACTTTATTTTAATATAATTACTGACACAGCATTGACTTTCAACCAAATGCTGGTTGATAGCAACGTCTCCAGTTGAAGAGGAAGGGAGGCGCATATCTTATCCTTCCTTTTTTTAATTTAAATGGATTGCCCTGCTTTATCCGGATCTCTAAATACATGAAAGCACGCCCCACAAAATCAGCATCACATTTGAATTTAAACTGAAAAACAACATTACTGCTTAATATAATTACATAGGAATATAGTGAATAATTGACAAAAAATATATTCCAAAATTCATGATGTTGACCATCTTATAATTTATTCCTTTTATTCAGTTGACACTTAACAATTTTTGACAGCATTTGTTTCATATCGCAAAACCAATCACTCAATTATTATATCAATCAGTGAATCTATTATGCCCTTAGCTCGTTAGAAGAATTAGCAACAATCAATCCGCCCAAAAGAAATAAAGTGTGATTTGACATGAAGAGGAAGGGAGACTGCAAATCTTATCCTTCCCTTTTTAATTTTAAATGGATTGTCCTGCTTTATCCGGATCACTAAATGCATGAAAGCACGTCCCACAAAATCAGCATCACATTTGAATTTTGAACTGATAAACAACATTACCGCAGTTGACATAAAGCACAATGACTTTGCGCAAAAGACAGGTAGGTCTAATAGTATACACCAAACCTAAGGAAACAAGTTATAATCATACTAACAATGTGTTTTTCAATTATATACTTTTCCCAAAACGTAATTTGAAATAAAGAATACATTTTAAAGCATAATAATATTGATAATTTTAAATCTTCAGTTTTTAAATAAGATCTTCTGGATAACCATTTTTACCGAATATTTTCCTGATCTTATCTCTTTTCAGAGTTAAGTCTTCAAGGTCAATAACTCCTGGGAGCTCTATGAATCAAATTATGAATTAAACCAGGCTTTCGTTATTTAGGTAGAAAACGTTCACAAAAGTTTGTTTCATGTAAATGATAGCAACATTCAAAGGAATGATCAAATCTCAGTTTGAAATTCTCATTCAAAGTAAAACTTATTAACGTGTGATAGCGAATACCATGTAAACGGAGACAATTTTTATTCAAATAATTAAAACGTAAAAGAATGAATCAATTAAGAGTCTGGATGTTAATGAAATATTTTACCATTTAAGATAAAACAAACTGAATGCAAATACTAAAAAATTGAATTTCATTTTTTATTTGCAGATATTCATGGTTGAACAATTTTGCTGAAGTTGAACTGATCATTAGTTTTATAAACATTAACTGCTCAACCGATGTATTTGAACTGATCATTGTTTTATAAACATTTACTGGTGAAAAGATGTATTTGAACTGATCATTATTTTTCTAAACATTTATTGGTGAAAAGATGTATTTGAACTGATCATTATTTTTCTAAACATTTACTGGTGAAAAGATGTATTTGAACTGATCATTATTTTTCTAAACATTTACTGGTGAAAAGATGTATTTGAACTGATCATTATTTTTCTAAACATTTACTGGTGAAAAGACATATTTGAACTGATCATTATTTTTATAAACATTTACTGGTGAAAAGACATATTTGAACTGATCATTATTTTTATAAACATTTACTGGTGAAAAGATATATTTGAACTGATCATTATTTTTATAAACATTTACTGGTGAAAAGACATATTTGAACTGATCATTATTTTTCTAAACATTTACTGGTGAAAAGATGTATTTGAATGATCATTATTTTTCTAAACATTTACTGGTAAAAAGATGTATTTGAACTGATCATTATTTTTATAAACATTTACTAGTGAAAAGACATATTTGAACTGGTCATTATTTTTATACACATTTACTGGTGAAAAGATGTATTCTTGTGAAATATGTGAATATTCTTGTGCTGATGAATCAGATTTCATAAACCATATGAAGACACACAGTGCAGAAAATTTATATTCTTGTGAAATATGTGAATATAATTGTTCAAATAAAACAAATTTAGTAATACATATAATAACTCACAGTGCAGGAGATGCATATTCTCGTGAAATACATGAATATACTTGTTCTGATGAATCAAATTTAGTGACACATATGAACACTCGCACAGAGAAAAAGACATATTTATGCAAAGTGTGTGATTATTCTAGTTCTGGAAAATCAGATTTAAAGTCACATATGAGATCTCACACTGGCGATAAAATATATTCTTGTGAAGTGTGTGAATATTCTTTCTCTAGGAAATCGGATTTAATGGAGCATACCAAAACTCACAATTGCGAAAAACCATATACTTGTAATATGTGTGAATATTCATTTTCGCGGAAATCACAGTTAGTTATTCATATGAGAACTCACAATAAAGAAAAGCAATATTCTTGTAGAATTTGTGCATATTCTTGTTCTAAAAAATCAAATTTAGTGAAACATATGAGAACTCACACTGGTGAAAAGGCATATTCTTGTAAAATATATGATTATTCTTGTTCTAAAAAGTCACATTTAGTGAGACATATGAGAACTCACAGTGGTGAAAAGCCATATTCTTGTAAAATATGTGATTATTCTTTTAATCGAAAGTCACATTTAGTGAGACATATGAGAACTCACAGTGGTGCAAAGCCATATTCTTGTAAAATATGTGATTATTCTTTTAATCGAAAGTCACATTTAGTGAGACATATGAGAACTCACAGTGGTGAAAAGCCATATTCTTGTAAAATATGTGATTATTCTTTTAATCGAAAGTCAAATTTAGTGAGACATATGAGAACTCACAGTGGTGAAAAGCCATATTCTTGTAAAATATGTGATTATTCTTTTACTCAAAAGTCAAATTTAGTGACACATATGAGAACTCACAGTGGTGAAAAGCCATATTCTTGTAAAATATGTGATTATTCTAGTGCTCAAAAGTCAAATTTAATGACACATATTAGAACTCACAGTGGTGAAAAGCCATATTCTTGTATAATATGTGATTATTCTAGTGCTAAAAAATCAGATTTAGTGAAACATATGAGAACTCACAGTGGTAAAAAGCCATATTCTTGTAAAATATGTGATTATTCTTGTTCTCAAAAGTCGAGTTTAGTGACACATATGAGAACTCACTGGTGAAAAGCCATATTCTTGTAAAATATGTGATTATTCTAGTGCTCAAAAATCAGATTTAGTGAGACATATGAGAACTCACAGTGGTTAAAAGCCATATTCCTGTAAAATATGTGATTATTCTTGTTCTTATAAATCAAATTTAATAAAACATATGAGAACTCACAGTGGGGAAAAGAAATAGTCTTGTATATCGTGAATATTCTATTTCTAAAAACTCAACCTTAGTGAGACATATGAGGACTTGCACTTCTACAAGTCGATCAAATCAAAAATAATTTTGCGACATAAAGAATAAGGAACACTTTTCCCAAAATAATTGAAATAAGATCCAAAGCAGAGTTCATGCACTCTACAATAAAACAACTAAGAGTAACACCATGGATAACTGGATAAATAAAAAAAAAACATAAACGCTTTTCCCACAAATTGATTCAGCATTAAATTTAATGAAATAATTACATAAAAATAACCAATTTAACCTAACTCTTTATTATCTAAGGAGATGTTTTCAGAAAGAAGCATATTAATTTTACATATTCAAAACCATATAAGTTTAACATGTCCAAAAACGTATTAGTTTAACTTATCCAAAAATATTAGTTTAACATTAAAACATGTTAGCTTAACATATTCAGTAGATATTAGTTTAACATATGCAAAAAACATATTAGTTTAACATATCCTAAAAACATATTAGTTTAGCATATCCAAAAACATATAGGTTTAACATATTCGAAAACATGTTTTTAAATATAATGAACTAATAAGTTTTTGGAATATGTTAAGCTAATATATTTTTGGAATATCTTAAACTAATATGTTTTTGGAATATCTTAAACTAATATGTTTTTGGAATATGCTAAACTAATGTTTTTTGAACATGTTAAGCTAATATGTTTTTGGGATATGATAACCTAATATGATTTTTGGATATGTTAAAGTAATATGTTTAGAATATACAAAAACATATTAGTTTAACATATTTCAAAAACATATTAGTTTAACATATCCGAAAGAAGTGCACTGCAATGATGTCCGAAGAATACATAAAACATTTATTTCCGAAATTTGTTAAAATATATCAAAACCGATATTCTTTTTAAGTTATAGATATTTTTAGTAAAATCAACTTTCTTAATAAAGGATAATCTTAAAATACTTCCATACAAGAATACACTTGATCCGTACATACAAACCATCAATAGGATTATGCAATAAGACAGTCAAACAAATAATGTTATAAAAATGTCTGCTGCGAACCAAAACAAAACAGTCGGCTAAAAAACACCAATAATATCTATTGCAGAAAACTGGCCATTTATGCAAACCTACACCAATAATTTCTATTAAAAAAACGGGACCTATATCACTACCAACATCAATAATTCTATCCAATAGAACTTATCATACATGACAACCAACACCAATAATTTCTATTGCAAAATACTGGGCGTATATGACAACCAATACAAATAATTTTAAAGATGAAAAAAAAAAACTGGGCGCATATGACGACCAACACCAATCATTCCTATTGCAAAGAATCAATTTCTTTTTTTTTTATTTATTAGATTTTCAATTGTTTCTTTACTTTAAGTAATCACCGGACGGCAAAGTTCACTTCCAACTATGTATCATGGGTTTCTTCTAAAGCTCACAGCAATGATTCAGTCCTTTTTATAGGGGCATGTCGAATCGTATATAGCATTTCTCGGACGCATATGACAAGTAACACAAATAATTTCAAGATGCAAAAAAACTGGACGTATATTACAACCAACTCCAATAATTTCAAAATGCAAAAAACTGGACGTATATCACAACCAACTCCAATAATTTTAAAATGCAAAAAACTGGACGTATATGACAAGCAACTCCAATAATTTTAAAATGCAAAAAACTGGACGCATATGATAAGCAACATCAATAATTTCTATTGCAAAAAATCAATTTCTTTTTTATTAGATTTTCATTTGTTTCTTTACTTTAATTAATCAACGGACGGTAAAGTTCATTTCCAACTATGCATCAGCAGATTGGGTTTCGTCTAAAACTCACAACAATGATTCACTCCTTTTTATAGGGACATGTCGAATAGTATTTCCCGAACCATTTACTAATCAAGGTTTTGGTGAGGAAATGGTACCACTTCGCCTATTCATGAACTCCTCACTCTAATAATCCACCGAGCATGGTTGGCCCAACGAAATAAAACACGTTCAGCCCTTGTACATTTTTATCAACGTCTGACTCATTAAATGCTTCAAACATTTTATATATTTTTCATTCCCAATTTTTAATTAGATGTTCAACTGTTTCTTTTCTTTAATTAAAAGATTGGAAATAAAATTATTTCTTTAAATATATTTGTGTTCTTTTATTCATTCAATATTGAAAGTCACAGATAAATAAACATTATCTTTGAAAATTCAGTATAGAAATGATTATTAAAATTTCTCAGTTGTATCTTTGTGAAACATGAACAAGTTTATGACACGTATAAAATGTGCAGATGTAAACTTTCTAAACCCGTAAACTGTATTTCGTTATTTTTATCAGATTATGATTTTACCATTCTATGTCCAGTATCAAAAGTTGTAATTCAATGCAAGTCAATCATTGGAAGCTTTGACTTCCGTACGACAAAGGTCTTTGTATCTTAGAGTGTTTTCACTTTCACGGTTAAGTCTAGAGTCAATCATTGTAAGCTTTCATTTCTGTCCAGCAGACGTCTTTGTATCTTAGAGTAAACAAAAAATCTTGGCTAAAATGATTTTTTCCTTTTGTTTTATTCGACTTTTGCTTGATGCGACTTTTATTTTGTTTTATGCGATTGTGTAGCAGACACAAATAGACCCCTTTTCTTCTCGCGCATTCGCTTCCTCTGAGTGAGTGATGCGGCATTAAACTGTCCAATCTGAGGACTGCACACGAATACAAATTAACCCCTAGGGACCAGACAGCTTCCGGTCCCAAAAAGAAAACTCTCTCTTACGCTACCAGCCTTCGTCGGTGCTAGACGCCTGTTCTCTTCGCTGCTCCTACTAAAGGTATTGACGACAGCCGCCGGCTGTAACTACCTCGTAAGGCAGTGGAGACCCGACTCTACTTTCTTCCTTCAGTACGCTCTGCGAATAAACTTTTCCCTTGTTAAGTTGAAGAAGTTGTTGTCATTGTTCATAGAATTGTGTTATTTTATTTTATTAGGGAAATTCCCTAAAATTGCGTATGGACAATTTGAAAATCTTGCCGGAAAAAAGCACAAAAAATTATGTTTACATTTAAAATTTCGTACATTAATTGAACCTAAAATGATGAATAATCATCATTTTCAGGCTATTCTAACATTGTAGAAATGTTCACTAAACCGAAGTCTGACTGATGAGGTTGCAAAAGATTTGTTTGGCACTACGGGGTCACAGGGAAAACATCCATAATGATGAGAGATTAAAAAAAACAAAGGGATTTTTTTTTTAGAATTAGTAAATTTTTGGCAAAGTATGACCCTGTGCTCCGTGAACATTTGGTGAAACTTAAACTGGGAAAGAAAATCGCTTCTTCTTATCCGTCACCAGAAATTCAAAATAAATTCGTGAGCATTTTAACAAAGCAGGTTAGAAAGAAAATCATCGATCCGATCAAAGAAAGCAAATATTTTTGCATAATTTTTGATAGCACTCCTGATGTATCTCAAAAGGTAAAAGCGCGAAGGACATTTCTAAACTTTGGAAAAAGATGAGATTCAGATTGATGACTGTATTGGCTAGACATTTGACAATGCTGCTATTATTCAATGCACGCCACCGATCGGGTGTGCAGAAAAGAATATCCGAAATAAACCCAAAAGCTCGATTTGTGCCATGCACTAACCATTCATTAAATCTGGCTTGTGTATATGCCGCTTCTGTAGCGATTCACTCTGTTATATTTTTGGCATACTGGACCGGTTTTTCTCATTCTTTTCTGCATCTACACATCGCTGGGACATCTTGATGCAGTTGATCGGTCTAAATATCGAGCGGACTATGGAAACTAGATGGAGTAGTTGAACAGATGCTGTAAATGATGTGGTAAAAAACTATTAGAAGTCATCATTGTCCTGGAACAGCTCACAGAATGAGAAAATGCAACCACAAGATCAGATGCACCATTGATTCTCAACTGGATATTGTCGTTTCTGTTTCTTTTATTTCTGAGCTGTTGGAAAACTATTCTATCAGAAATCAATGATGCCCAGAAGTATCTTCAAGAAAAGGAGCTGGATCTGCAACAAAGTTCTGTTAGGCTGATGTCGTTGAGAGATTGCCTTCTTACAACTAGAGAAAAGATGGTAAACACTGCAATACACGAGTAAAAAAACTTTACCCTGAAATAAGGATAAGCATGGAGCATCGTATCCGCAAAAAGAAACGAATGGTGAACGATTGACTGATGATGCACTGAGGTTTGATACTGAGTTGAGACAGGAAATGCTGTCTGCCATAGACAGATTGACTGTAGAAATATCTTGCAGACTTCAACAAGTTCACAATCTTACAAGTAAATACGCTTTTCTTCCACCGTCAAATCTGCTTGATGATAATTATGATTGTCAGCTTGGTGAAGTTGACGAAGTTATAGAAAAAGATAAATTCTTTGCCGAAAGGAAGAGATTACAGTATTTCGTGAAAGCTTCAGGAAAAGACAAAATCAACGGACCTCTTGAACTTTTGAACTTTATACAGAGATACCACTTTGGAGAATCCGTCCCTTATACTGTGATATTGCTACACATTTTCCTTACCCGAACTATTAGCGTTGCCAGCTGTAGGCGCTCTTTCTCGAAACTGAAGCTCATAAAAACTACCTTCGATCAAAAATGAGCCAGACAAATCTTAGACTTTGCAATCCTCTCCGTAGAGAGGGAACTTTTCGATAGAGTGAATTTTTATAGAGTTACTGATAACTTTGCCGAAAAAAAATGCGAAAAGTGTGTTTGTAAATTTTAAACCGACTTGATGTTTTGCGATAGTTCTCACAAAATATAAATTTATAGCCTTATTTTCAATTCATAAATACATTTATTTAAAATAAAAATTTAAACCATTTTTTAAAGGTTTGAAACATTACTAACAACAACACATTTTTTAAAATTTCAAAAGTACGGATGCAAGACGTTTTTTTTCTCTTCGGAGGCTCCACACACACAGCTAACATCATACGGCAAACGTCGTCACCAAACAGTCCCACAGGCGACTCACATTCCAATGTCATCCAGGACTACCTTGCTATCGGACCCCATCATGAACTCCACACCTTGGACGAAAATCTTACATGGCTAAAACACAACACAGGATTCACACTACCAAACCATCCTAACCGAGAAGAACTAGAGGCCACCACCAACCTATTAATCCGCTATGCCGACATCATCGATACTGCAAATGGTGACAAGGGCACATTCATCCGCCCCATTCAGATACCAACCAACAGCCAATTACGTAGCCAAAAACAACATTCAATTGCCCAAGCCCTGGAAGAGGAGGTCAATGCCGAGATTGGCCGCATGGCAAACAAAAGCATCATTGAAGCATGCAGCGACCCCAAGGGTTTCAACAGTCCAGTATTTGCCGTACGTAAGAAAAATGTGTCAATTCGTGTTGTTGCAGACTTCAAAAGCGCTAAACAAGGTGCTAGTCGACCTGGACCCCTACCCAATACCCAGGATGGATCACCTGCTCAACAAAATTGGCAAGGGCAACAGGTATTTTGCATCGCTTGATCTGCGTAGTGAATATTGGCAGATCGAAATAGATGAGCAGGACCGGCACAAAACAGCCTTCACATGGAAGGACAAATGCTACCAGTACACTCGCCTGGCCTTTGGTCTCACTTCGGCCGGACAAATCTTCTCCCGTTGCGTAGCAGAGGCTTTAGCCACGGTCACATCACGCAGCAACATATCATCTTACATCGACGACAACCTGGTGCATGCTAAGACGTTCAAGGACTACATCATCGCGCTAGAACAATTGTTCATGGCCCTTCAAAAGTTTGGACTTAAACTGAATCCAGACAAATGCTCCTTCCTCGCACCTGAGGCAAAATTTCTCGGCCGCATAAGAAACAGCGAAGGGTTCAAGGCCGACCCCGAATATGTTCGTGCCATAGGAGAAATGAAACCCCCAACCTCAAGAAAGGAACTCCAAAGTCTCATCGGCCGACTGGTCTGGATCAGACAATTCCTTGAGACGTGCCTTCATGAACAGATCAAATCGAGCATGTTCTCAAAACTCATGGCTCCTATACACGAGCTCAACAAAGCCAACAACCCATTCCACTGGACCGAGAATGCGGACAGAGCATTCAGGAAGATGAAGGACCGAGTATCCTCCCCGCCGGTTATCTCATTTCCAGACTTCTCCGTGCCCTTCACGCTCACTACTGATGCCAGTGATGTCGCATGCGGATCAATCCTGATGCAAGAGTCCAGCAGCGGGAAGAAGAACATTGCCGCAGTCGCGTACCACTCCTTCAATACAACAGAGCAAAACTGGTCCACAACGGAACACGAGGCATATGCAGTGAAGTGGGCGATACTGAAATTTGACTACTTTCTACGTAACCGTCCCTTTGTTGTGTTCACCGACCACAGATCGCTGACATATCTTGACCAATGAGAATTCAATAATGCAAAAATACGAAGATGGCAGGACGAGATATCGTGCTACAAATTCGTATTAGAATATGTGGAGGGCGAATCTAACATTTGGGCTGATATGCTCAGCAGAGGCTGTGGACAGAAGAAGATCAAGACTCCCAGCGACCCCAATCCAGCAGGAAGGACATTCACACTGGATGGCTCGAGCTTAGGCATCTACGTCCCATCATGGTGCATCGGTGACATCGACAGTCTGAAACTTATTCCCAAGATGCACAGACCACGGAACGCCCACACACAAAGATGCATGAGCGACGCGTTTTTCGCATACCACACCTACTCCTCCATTCCTGCTGAAAAATCTGTTAACACATGGATATTGCAAATGAACAACAGAAGGATGAGACCCTGGCCGAAATCATACATGTACTCCAAACATCATACCCGGACGGTCCACAAATTGATCCCGATGACCACCGAGCTAAGTTGTTCAAGAGAAAGCTACATCAATTCTTCTTAGAACCGGGAACCACGGTGCTAATGATAAGAGACAAAAAACATTCCCCTAGGCTGGTCGTACCATACAAGCTCAGACCCAAATACCTCCATCAAGCACACGACGCCAACAACCACTCAGGCATAACACGGATGCAGGAACTCTTCTCCAGTTACTGGTGGGAATCCAAGAACAACGACATCAAGGCCTATGCTGATTCCTGCATCACATGTGCAAAATGCAAGGAGAATTATGGTAGACGCACCCGCTGGCCCATGGGCCACTGCAAGAGACCTTTTGAACTCATCTTTGTGGACTCTGTCACAATGCCCAACGCAAAGGGAAAAGGTATATACTTACAATACTGGACAGCTTCAGCCGGCACCTCATGGCTATACCATGTGCAAGAGACCGTGTCAATGACGCCGCCCGTGGCCTGTATCAGTTCTTCCTCCGACACAGAGAAATGCCACGCATAGTGTCCTCCGACCGAGGCACACACTTCACAAGGGAAGTGTATCGACAGTTCTGCGAACAAATGGCCATCACACAGGAACTGCATTGCCCTTGGCGCCCACAGAGCTCAGGGAACATAGAGAGACAACACCGGACAATGAAGAACGCCATCTACATGCTGTGTGAAGACAGGAATTGCGAGTGGACAGATGTTCTCGAATCGGTTGTGTCATCCATGAACGCCACAACCAACAAGGCCACCGGTGTCTCCCCGCATTTCACAATCACGGGTCGCCACCCTAGCATCGGCTTGCCTATACCCCACAGAAAGGAAGCCAGGAGTGATGACCCAGGTGCATATGGCATGCAAATCAATGCCCTGCTAAGGCAGGTTCATCACCATGTCGCCCTGGCCAATGATGAAGCAGATCACAAAATGTAGAGCGGCGCAAAGCACTTCTCCCACAAGAACCCGCTACAAGTAGGAGACAAGGTCCTACTTCACCGCCCTCAATCAGCCACGGCCCAATCAACACGCATGCAATGGATAGGAAGCTTCACTATCACCAAAACCAACAGCATGATGTATCAAATACAAGATGAGAGCAGCCACGCCAGTTCTCCTCAGCTCTTCCCAGCAGCGGCAGCAGCTACGCCAGTTCTCTTCAGCTCTCTCCGGTATCAGCAGCAGCGGCAGCCACGCCAGTTCTCCTCAGCTCTTCCCACCAGCAGCAGCAGCAGTAGCCACGCCAGTTCTCTTCAGCTCTTCCCAGTGTCACCAGCAGCAGCCACGCCAGTTCTCCTCAGCCCTTTCCAGTATCAGCAGCAGCAGCCACGCCAGTTCTCCTCAGCTCTTCCCAGCAGCGGCAGCAGCCACGCCAGTTCTCCTCAGCTCTTCCCAGCAGCGGCAGCAGCTACGCCAGTTCTCTTCAGCTCTCTCCGGTATCAGCAGCAGCAGCAGCCACGCCAGTTCTCCTCAGCTCTTCCCAGCAGCAGCTACGCCAGATCTCTTCAGCTCTCTCCAGTATCAGCATCAGCAGCAGCCACGCCAGTTCTCCTCAGCTCTTCCCATCAGCAGCAGCCACGCCAGTTCTCTTCAGCCCTTTCCAGTATCAGCAGCAGCAACATCCACGCCAGTTCTCCCCAGCTCTTCCCAGCAGCAGCAGTAGCAACGCCAGTTCTCCTCAGCTATCCCCAGCAGCAGCAGCCACAGCTGATCCCCTCAACTCTTTGCAGCAGCAGCAGCCACAGCCGTTCCCCTCAGCTACTTCCAGCAGCAGCAGCAGCAGCAGCGGCAGCTCCCCTCTCGGCGACAGCAGTTGATTCAAAGGTGCTTAGTCACCTATCACTGTTCGTTCCTTGAGACCTACCACCAGAGGACTCCAACCTACCATTACACTTGGGGCAGTGATGTACTCTGTCCCGAAAATGTTCGATAACTCTTGGCGGTTCACAATTTACTATGACATCGTCTAAGCAGGTGCGCGTTCATATTAATTTGATTTTATGCAAACGAAATTGAATAAAATACACCGTCTAAAAGCACGCGGTCGCTTTTTCATTAAAGTTTCGATAAATTTGCACGTTTTTTTATACGCACGTTAAAGTTATTTCAAGTTATTACAAATACACAATTATTTAATTCATTTATTTTTAATTTTCACGTTTTAATTTAAGTTCTTTCTAGCTATTACAAAGTAATTAATTTATCTTTATATTTATTTATTTTTATTTATCTGTTCAATATGAGAACAGACATTGTTAACCGTATGTTAACAATTGCCGAAATACATGAAACGAGTTGGACATTTGCAAAGTTTACCGAAGTCATTGGAACTGACGCTGCAGCTTCTTTAGGCCTGATACAGAATACCAGCGTATGCCAAAGTTGCAACAATCGTAGGGTTCTGCATAAACGGTCAAAAACTTCTGATGGATATGTGTGGAATTGTCCCTCAGATTCTTGCAAATCCAAAGCCACTGTTAGGAAAGGCTCCTTCTTCGAAAGAAGCCGCTTGCCAATAAGTAAGTTGCTGACATTAATATTCTGGTGGAGCATGGAAATGATCCAGCGCAGAATAAAAGATGAAATCGGTGTATCGGAACACACAATAGTTAACTGGATGTCTTTCATCCGAGAAGTCTGTGAAAAAGATATCATAGGCAACCCAATGATACTGGGTGGAATGCAAATAGACAAATGTACCAAAAGAACTTGAGATCGACGAGTCTATTCTTCAGAAGGGAATATATTAGAGGGAGAGCAAAAAATGGAGTGTGGGTTTTTGGAGCCGTAGAAAGAGGAAGTAGTCGATGCAATCTTGCAGTGGTAGAACGAAGGGATCGGGACACACTACTTCCAATTATAAGATCTTGGATTCTGCCAGGGACCAGGATCATCAGTGACGGATGGGCGGCCTACGGAAGTATGCCCAGCCAGCACGCAGTCACGATAAGGTGCTCCACGAACAAAATTTCATAAATCCAGTAGACTCATCAGTCCACACACAAACTGTGGAGGGATTTTGGTCCCACATAAAAAGAAAACTTAGGAGAGTTAGCGACAAATGAGAATTTGTTCCACTCATGTCATGGAAGAGTTGTGGAGACGACGTGAGAAGGAGCACGCATTTCCTCGCATCATTAAATGCATTCGAGAGCAATATGCTTAAACAAATGTTCTTAAATAATTATCATTTTATTCAATATTTTGTTTTTTCGTGTTAAATAAATTTTATTCAATATTTTTCATTTTTAATGTCTATGCGAAACTGCACAAGTACCATTTTATTCAATATTTTGTTTCGAGAGCAAGATGCTTAATAAAAATGTTTCTGTTAAATAATTTTCATGTTATTCAATATTTTGTTAGTTCGTGTTAAATAATTTTTATTCAAAAACTTAATACAATTGTCATTTTATTCAATATTTTGTTTGTTCGAAATTAATTTATTTGTAATAACTTGAAATAACTTTAAAAAAATTAAAACGTGAAAATTAAAAATAAATTAAATAATTTTGTATTTGTAATAACTTGAAATAACTTTAACGTGCGTATTAAAAAAAAAGTGCAAATTTATCGAAACTTTAATGAAAAAGCGTCGGGTTATTTATTCAAATTCGTCTGTGTAAAATTAAATTAATATGAACGCGCACCTGCTTAGACGGTGTCATAGTAAATTGTGAACCGCCAAGAGTTATCGAACATTTTCGGGACAAAGTACAACACTGCCCCTTTTGATTGGTCTCATAACAAATTGTTTGTTTTTTTTAGCAAAGAAAAAAACAAAACAAAAAAACTACTTGACCAAATTAAGTGAAAGTTTTTCCAGAGAACTTCATTCCATAATGGATACGTACAATATAACCTCTTTTATTTTCTCGATATTTTCATTTTTAATGTCTTTAATAAACTGTACGAGTACACATTTTATTTTATACTTTAAAATGAAAAAAACATTGAGCAATAAAAATTAAATATTAGGTAGTTATGTATTTTTGGTGCCGAGCTGAAATAATACCGTTATTATTTTGAAAACCATTCTTAATATGAGGAGGTGATGGTGTTTTGTAACTAATTTATGCTTCCACATTACAACTTTATGTAATAAAAAAAAAAATCTTGAAACTTGAATTTAAACTGAAAAAATAAAAACTATATAAAAATAGCACGGTACCATTTGCCGACATATGCATCCGAGAAAAATATCTATTGTAAAATTAAATCAAAATTTGATGCTTGTGCATTTTTGTTACCGCGCTATTTTTGAATAGTTTTTCAGGTTTACTTAAAGTTTTACGATATCTTTTTTTTTTCTTTTTTAATTGTATGGTGGAATCACAGAATAGTTACAAATCACCCTCCCCATGTTAAGAATGGCTTTCAATAAAATAACAATATCATTTCAGCACAGTACTAACAATACATAAGTACTGAAAATGTTATTTTTATTGTTCAACGTTTTTCATTTTAAATTATAAAATAAAACACGTTTAATCATTTTAAAACTTCATCTTTCATTATTTTTTAAAATTTGTTTAACACCGTGGTTAAAAAAATTAAATTTTAATCACATGATCACATTTTCAATAATTACGTGATTATATTTTAGCCATTTAAACTTTGTGAAACATGTAAACAAACTTCTGCTCGATACCGGTGTTGACCTTTAAGAGTACCTTTTAGTGATTATATGGTTCGAGGCTATTTGTACAACTAAACGGTAAATCTACTGATTATTTTGACTACATTTCTCATCTTGGATGTTAACAGTAGTTTGACTAATTCAATTATTAATGAAATGTTCAGTCTTCAAAAAATAAATAAATAAAAATAAAATAAAATAAACCTGATTTTTAAATCTTCATGTATCTTATTTTTTTTTTATTTTAATAAATGAGACATACAAAAAAAAAACAAAAAAAAAAAAAACGAAAAGACATTTTATAAAGAAATTCCCAAACATTGACAAATACAATCTAAATTTGATATGGAAACAATTCGACACATTTAACTAATAAACGGACATTTTTTACACGAGGAACGAAATAATGATGACACCGTGTTATTACGATGACCTTAAGTTCTTTGTTCTTTAGCAGTTGATTTTCTATTTAAATAATTTCACGTTTAAATTATGTTTTTCCTCTTTTAATTTTGATTCTTTTATATTTTCATATATTTTATCTCTTGAAAATCTTGAATTGAAAACACAAAACAAAATTTGTTTCAATTTACTAAAGAAATCTTAAAAAAAAAAAAAAACAATTTTTGTGTTTTGAACACAAAAGAAAAACGAATTCATCCCGATGTTTTTTTTTTTCGTATTGAAATCCTGGAAATATACGTAAGTTTGTATCTTTTTTTCTTTTTTTTTTTCACTAAAAAATCCAATCTATAACTTTTGATATAATCTTAACCATCAAAATAAGTTCATTTATTTTTGTTTTTGCAATCCAATAAAATATGATAATAATAGTATGATTTTAAAAAAATATCTTTAAAATATTTTATTCAATGTGATATTTAGATTTTTCTTAAAAATATGATTATTTTTGTAAAACTTGTGTGATTTCTGAGAAAATAATTTAATTTGAAGTTGATTGAATTAAGCTTTTTGTTAATACATCTGATCACGAAAACTTTTTTTTTTTTATATTTCATTGTTTTAAGATTTAAAGAAATATATTATATCATTGGAGAATTCCGTTTTAATTTTTATGTTTCATCCAATATGTAATATTTTAAAAGATGCGTCATTGTCTTTTATAAAGTTCACACAAAATGATCAATTATCATCAATTAACACTTACTTAATATAGAAAACAATATTCGTAAGTCTTTACAATCTAACCCAGCATAGTTTAACCCTTTAAAAAAAATGAGTTTATTTTTTACTATTACGTTTATACAGCCTTAACAATATCCACTAAAGGAATTATAAATTAATAATACTTATTTCAGATTTTAGAGTGGGGATCACTTTCCTATTTTATTTAATGTAAAATTAACACTCACTTTATGACCAGTTACCAGTCAATGGTACTTGTAATCGTTCGCAGTTTCAAATTTTTGTTGCAGGGGAGGAGACGGGGGATTCATATTAGTTTTTGGTTCCTTACGTTTTTTAGATGGGGATTAGATGACATATGATGTTAACTATTCTGTACTTTCACTTCATAATTTGAAAAAAAAAAAGCAAAAAAAAAAAAAAATATTGTAAAAATCGTTTGACATAACATTTTGCAAAAACTGTCATCCTGATTCTTATTGTTTTCTATAAGTATTTTTTGTTTTTGCAATTTTTTGGACGATTATCGGGACTTCCGAGATGATCATTTTTGTATCAACCATTTTTTCTTCTAACGTAACGTAAAGTACTATTAAAAAAAATAAATAAGTCATCACACAGAAAATGTCCGTATATTTATTTGTTGGGTGAAAGTATAAATTAATAAGCAAGGACCTCCTTTTTCGTGGTAAGAATAGCTTTCTAAATGATAACATTATTACTAATGAGAGGCGCTGTTTTTTTTTTTTATTGAAAACAGAAAAAATAGAATTTATTTAAAATTTATTATTAATGAGCGGGGTGTTTTTTATATTTAAAACCACAAAAAGTAGAATTTAAATTGAAATTTTATTATTAATGAGGGGGGTGTTTTTTTTTATTTAAAACCACAAAAATAGAATTTAAATTGAAATTGTATTACCTATGAAGGGAGGTGTTTATTTAAAACAATAAAAAATAGAATTTAAATTGAAATTTTATTATTTATGATGGCATGTGTTTTTTATTTAAAACCACAAAACATAGAATGTATTATTAATACATGCACTCTCTCCAAACAACACACAGGCTGTTATCCCTCCTTAAAAAAACAAAGGAAAGCCAAAAAGATAAAATTTTAAGATGAAAAAACCAAACGGTTTATCTATTAAATTTAATTTAAACTGTTTATCTAGCCGCATGCACGTTAAGTGTTTCACATAAAAACCTGTTTACATTGGTGATCGTAAAAAAAGTGGGAAACAATTTTTTACATTTAGTTTAATTACTTACGGTGCCTTCATTTGTATGCCTCTCTCTCACATAGCATCCAATTATGTCTCAATGCTCTTTATTTGGTGTGAATGTAAATTGTTTATTAAGTAAATAACAATGTATTAGAAGTATCTTATTAATGATTAACTATTTTAATCAGCAGTTGTTACACTAACGTTTAGATTTGAATCCAATAAAATACGTATTAAAAATATATAACATTATCAGGATTGCATTACATTTAAAAAATGATTTTAATTCTAAAAAGTTTCAGTTTGAAATTACTTCGTCAAGTAACTTATCTCTATATATGTCAATATATTCATTTAAATCTTAAAAGCATCATCATCATCGGTACACAACTTTGCACATTGGCTCCTAATTTGTTCGCACAGTTTAGGTGTAGTATCTCTTGCGCATCCAAAAAACATCCTCTGAACCTCCAATGCTCATTTTCAGGTGAGCAAAACCGCAACGAATGGCAGCAGAGGAGGCCACAGCTTCTGGTCGAAAATAATCTCAGTGAGCTAGACAGCCACCCTATCGTGTCCGCTACTACGCCTTTTCTTTCTGGATGGAGTTGGTAGTAGGGGTTGGTAGTGTGCCATGGCATGCCCATACATCGGTGGGCCATAACACACTATCTCACGGGTCCCCTACTATGAGATATCCTACAGGTTTAGCCTGGGGCCGCAAGGAACACAGTTACCGTGTGTGGCTAACATGGAGGCACTGTAGGAGTCTTGATGAGCGAGAGGATATGTACTAGCTATGCAGAGCTGCTCCCATGAGTTTAGCCAGTGGTGTTAAAAGTATATAAATATTATAAAATATAACATCACGATGTTAGTTTGTGTAGGGATTGAGTTATGTTTGATAAAAGTCCATTTTAATTGTTTTAATTAACTTTGCAATAAACACATCAATAATCTATGTTCTACAATGTCGTCTATCATTTTCTCCCTCTCTCCCAAATTTTTGAATAATTGCATACAACACAAATAAGACGTTAAACGTATTTTTGTGTTCAACTAATAAATGCAAGTTCTATAAACTTGAGCGTTTCAAAATTAACGTTATTTATTATCAGTTGTAAACTAACATTTTAATTAATGAAAATGCTTCAAATATTTTTTGGAAAATACAAAAAACGTCTTTATGCTGTGATAAAAGGATTGAAAACAATTGACAACGATATACCAATCTTCGTGTAGGATTTAGAGTATTTTTATAGAATAGGAATAAACTATTTACAAGTTTAAAAAGCTTTTAAATTGATATAATTTTTTGTTTGGGGTTCATAGATTAACGGTTACTTGATGCTCACAAAACAAATTATAAACAGAAGCAGATATACAGGAATATATGAATGGAAATAACAAAGATCTAACATAGATGTGTAAAATTACAAACAGAAAATTATTTCATTCGCAAAAATATATCAGAATTACAATTGTCTTAAATTTACTAAAACGTTTTAACTGTTCTTTAAAAAGTAACTATTAAAATGTCCGTTTAGCTGGTGTCACAAATTTGATTGCAACATATTTCAACATTTCCTGAAGACATGATATGTGAAACGCATACAATTCTCAGTCACATAATCTTAATTTAATGAGTGATTAAGTGTTCTGTAAGAGGATAATAAATTACAATATGGGTATTCAGTGTTTGTTGAATTTTGAGAGTGTTGCTGAAACTGTCTTGCAATATCGTTGCGACACCAGGTCCCACCTCTACCCAAAGCACTGGTGTCTATCCTGAATAATTTGTGCTCTACTTCGAATCAAATAATTTTATACATTCGCAGTCTTATAAATCACACACATAGTGGCATATTCAAATTTGTTATGTAAACCTGTCTTAATCAATACACATTACATAAGGTAATATTATTATTACGTGAAGGAGACACAATAATTTAATACATTTCAAATCTTATAAACAACACACAAAATAGTGGCATAGACAAAAATTGTTATGTAACCCTGTCTTATCCAATGCACACTACATACTGTATTATTATTATTATGTGAAGGGGAAACAATAATTTCATATGTTTGAAGTCTTATAAACAACACACAGAATAGTGGCATGTACAAAATAGAAAAAAAAATCTTGAGACAATACTTAAACAAGTATTGATGGGACACAAACAAAATATTGTAACGACACTTTGAATCATACCTTCAAAGTGAATTCTAAAAACGCAATGATCTAATGAATTAATTATTACAATCTACTAAGAAATATGGGAGTAGAGAGATGTCATTTAAATTGCTTCGTTTTAACCAGAGAAGCCAGAAATAGGAAAGGAATTTAAAATCGTTTTTGAGCGAGGGATGTAGCTATTTGTGTAAAAGGATTTCCGGAAAATTTAGACATCAACAAGGAAGGTGTGTGCTTTTGCTGCTTGTTGGGTTATTAGGAAGTATGTACATAGAGGGGTACAATTACTATAAATTCATAAGAGCAAATTCTATAAAATTGAAAAATACACTTTTCAATACGTTTTGTAATATTCTCAAATTATTTGATAATTAAAAAAACACAACTGATAAGATAAAAGTATGCAGTTACAAATAATGTATATTCAAGTGAATGAACGAATATATTTCATCAAAGAAACCTAAGACTAATACAGTTAAGAAAATTGACAAATAGATGAGACAAACAATAAAACAGTATAAATAACTACCTTCCTGAGAATTATTCCTTAAAACTTCTTGGCTTAATATGTACAAGAAATATGAACGTGAACATATACATTGAGCACATTGTGAAGGTTGCCACAAGGAAGATGGCTCCTTCTATCATGTTTAGGTGTAGTATCTCTTGCACATCAGATAAACACCCTCTGAACTTCCAATGCTCATTTCCAGGTGAGCAAAACCGCGACACCTTCTCTTTCTGGATGGGGTTCCATAGCCTTTTAAGGAAAACTGGAACAAATACATTGAGCACATTGTGAAGGTTGCCACAAGGAAGATGGCTCCTACTATCATGTTTAGGTCTAGTATCTCTTGCGCATCAGATAAACATCCTCTGAACCTCCAATGCTCATTTCCAGGTGAGCAAAACCACGACACCTTCTCTTTCTGGATGGGGTTCCATAGCCTTTTAAGGAAAACTGGAACAAATGCATTGAGCACATTGTGAAGGTTGCCACAAGTAAGATGGCTCCTTCTATCATGTTTAGGTGTAGTATCTCTTGCGCATCAGATAAACACCCTCTGAACATCCAATGCTCATTTCCAGGTGAGCAAAACCACGACACCTTCTCTTTCTGGATGGGGTTCCATAGCCTTTTAAGGAAAACTGGAACAAATACATTGAGCACATTGTGAAGGTTGCCACAAGGAAGATGGCTCCTACTATGTTTAGGTCTAGTATCTCTTGCGCATCAGATAAACATCCTCTGAACCTCCAATGCTCATTTCCAGGTGAGCAAAACCGTGACACCTTCTCTTTCTGGATGGGGTTCCATAGCCTTTTAAGGAAAACTGGAACAAATACATTGAGCACATTGTGAAGGTTGCCACAAGGAAGATGGCTCCTACTATGTTTAGGTCTAGTATCTCTTGCGCATCAGATAAACATCCTCTGAACCTCCAATGCTCATTTCCAGGTGAGCAAAACCGTGACACCTTCTCTTTCTGGATGGGGTTCCATAGCCTTTTAAGGAAAACTGGAACAAATACATTGAGCACATTGTGAAGGTTGCCACAAGGAAGATGGCTCCTTCTATCATGTTCAGGTGTAGTATCTCTTGCGCATCAGATAAACACCCTCTGAACCTCCAATGCTCATCTCCAGATGAGCAAAACCGTGACACCTTCTCTTTCTGGATGGGGTTCCATAGCCTTTTAAGGAAAATTTGAACAAATACATTGAGCACATTGTGAAGGTTGCCACAAGGAAGATGGCTCCTTCTATCATGCTCGAAAACTACTCACACCAAAGAGAATCCTGTACTTTTACATTCTTGCAATGTTGCAGCCTAGTGCCTGTTTTATAAGCATGTTTAATGGAATGTGCTCTGATGAACTCATTACATGTGTGCCCTTTCGACGTTCATATCCACAACAAATCCGCTTCACAACAAAATCACATCCTTTCACTGTTGAGGTTCTTGAATGCCAGAAAGCTTCCTACTTTAATAGCTTCTTCCTTAGAACAGCTAGTCTTCATGCTGCCTGTTTCACTAACTGTACTGATAGACAGAAGTATAAATGTAATGTAAATCAACATCTTTATTATCCGTGTGTTCTCAATCACTAATCCCCTTACGTCCAAGTGCTTTTTTTCAGGTGAGAATTAGTAAAAAAAAAATTAAAATTATAATTTATAGAATGTCAAAAAAATTACTGTCATATATTTATATTCAGATGAATAAACGGCTTTATATACTCGAACAAACCTAAGATGAACTAAAAATTTACAAATATATACGAAAAAATAACACAAAAATAAAAAAAATAAAAATTTTCACAAGTGGGGAAGTATAAAACAAACACAGATTAAGGAAATGTTTCAATATATTTTTTATACTTTTGCATATTCATATATCAATTATGTTCTTGGACAAGGCACATTTTCATGGACTTATTGTAATTTACACTTATTGTATCATTAATATATATATATATGTGTGTGTGTGTGTGTATGTATTCTCACTAAGATGAAATACAACAAAACGCTAGATACAATGTCAATTAGACTATTATAGCGTAAAAAAGCGATTAACTCTGTGCCAAATTTGAAAATATCCGGTCATATTTGTCATGTTATATTAATCATTAAGATTAAATTAATCTACATGTATTGAGTTCAATTTAATAATACTGACAACAATAAACAAACACATATCTGAATGCAAATACTAAAAATATTGAATTTATTTATATTTTCCAGATGATCCGGATTGAACCCTATTATTCAATGTGAATGAAGTATCATGACCCATAAACATTAAGGTGTAAACATCTATTACTTTATTTGCAACACTACAGTAACATCTGTGAGAAAATTATTATACTGGACATTACTTTTTAAGGAATTTTTGAAAACAACGAAATGGTGAAAACAAACCACGGCATGAAGGTAACATAAATGTTTGTGAAAAAGATATTTAATGTTCAAATAAATCAAAAGGTAATAAGAAATCGAATCACAAATTACAGACAAGTAATGTTTAAAATTACTATTTCAAAGACAATATATAATTTAAAAAGAAATATCTCGGTGTAAATATATGTAATAGTTATAGGTGTTTGGCATCTGTATAGTGCCTCAGCTTGAATTATAAAAAAAATTAAAATAAAAAAAGACGTGTGTGTGGAAGAAAACTTTTGCAATAAAGATAGATACACAAGCTGGTGAAAAAACCTACATTCTTGTTTTTTATAAATAGACATTAGTAAGCAATATGAGAACTCACACTAGAGATAAGTCACATGCTTGTGAAGTGTGTGGATTTTCTTGTTCTCGAAAATCATATTTAGTGAGGCATATGAGAATTCATACTGGAGAAAAACCATATTCTTGTGGCGTGTGTGGATATTCTTGTTCTGATAAATCAAATTTACTGAGACATATGAGATCTCACACTAGGGAAAAGCCACATTCTTGTGAAGTGTGTGGATATTCATTTTATCGAAAATCACTTTTAGTGAGACATATGAGAACTCACACTGGGGAAATGCCACATTCTTGTAAAGTGTGTGGATATTCTTGTCATCAAAAATCAACATTAGTGAGACATATGAGAACTCACACTGGGGAAAAGCCACACTCTTGTGAAGTGTGTGGATATTCTTTTTCTCTAAAATCACTTTTAGTCACACATATGAGAACTCACACTGGGGAAAAGCCACATTCTTGTGAAGTGTGTGGATATTCTTTTTCTCAAAAATCACAATTAGCGAACCATATGAGAACTCACACTGGGGAAAAGCCACATTCTTGTAGAATGTGTGAATATTCTTGTTCTGTCAAATCAAACTTAGTGAAACATATGAGAACTCACACTGGGGAAAAGCCATATTCTTGTGAAGTATGCGGACATTCTTTTTCTCAAAAATCAATATTAGTGAGACATATGAGAACTCACACTGGCGAAAAGGCATATTCATGTGAAGTGTGCGGATATTCTTTTTCTCAAAAATCAAAGTTAGTGGAGCATATGAAAACTCACACTGGGGAAAAGCCATATTCGTGTGAAGTATTTTACTAAAAAATTAACATTAGTTTGACATATGAGAACTCACACTCACCAGACTTGATAAATTCTTGTCATGGAATCCAGTATAATCAAGAGACCAAAATCAAAGATATAATACAATGTATGAAAATGGTAAATTGGGGAGAAGAAAATTATGTTCACAATTCCTTAACTAACTTTACTAACTTTGAGAGAAGTTTAATGGAACATTCGAATATCTAAGTATCTCATATAGAGTTCAAGTGTTGGCCCCAGGTCGTGGGCCTGTTGATTTCTGAGAACTTCGACTGAAGTAAAATAAAATAAAAAAGGGAAAAGTCATATTCTTGCGAAGTGTGTTGATATTCTTGTTTTGATGTGAAATGTGTGTATATTCTTGTTCTGAAAATTCGACATTAGTGATACATATGAGAACTCACGAATTAATATTGGACTCTGGTATGAGGATACTTTCAATTTTCAATTTAAAGTAAACTCTGAACAAATATTCGAATTTAAATGAAAATGAAAAATAAAACTAAATCAAGCAACTGGCAGAATGTCGCCCGGGATAAACAGATCCCTTCAATATGGTCATATGAGGAAAATAACGGTGAGACATATGAGAACTCACACTCACCAGACTTGATAAATTCTTGTCATGGAATCCAGTATAACCAAGAGACCAAAATGAAAGATATACTGCATAAGCAAGAGACCAAATGAAATATACAACTTATAAAAATGGTTAATTGGGGAGAATAAAACTATGTTCTCAATTTCTTTACTAACTCAGTGTTTGAGAGATAAAGAACTTTAATGGAACATTCGCATATCTATATATCTCATATAGACTTCAAGTGTTAGCCCCAGGTTATGGCCTCTTGATTTCTGAGAACTTCGACTGAAGGAAAATAAAACCAAAAAGGAAAAAGACATATTCTTGTGAAGTGTGTGGATATTCTTATTCTCAAAATTCGACATTAGTGACACATGAAAACGCACACTCGGGGGAAAATTGAATGCCTACGAGACACCAACCTCGGGTGTCTTCAGTCTCTCTGTATAAGGGATTTACACTGGACTCTGGTATGAGGACATTTTCAATTTTCAATTTAAAGTAAATCCTGAACAAATATTCGAATTTAAATGAAAATGAAAAATAAAACTAAATCAAAAAGCTAGCAGGATGTCGCCCAGGATACAAACGTACATTCAGTATGGTCATGTGAAGAAAATAACGGTGCACCCTCTAGTGATGTTGCTATAAGTAACAACACTAAGCTGGACACTTCACCAGACCAATCAAATTCTAGTCCTGGAATCCGGCAAGACCAAACAAGAACCACTAAGAAAAGACACTATAACCAAGTAAAGTGGTTTCTTGAGGAGAAAAAATATTCTTCACTGTTTCGCATACTCCAGGAATGAGAAATAGGGGAGGAATAAAAAACAGTATTTGAGGCTCAAATAAAATCTTCACCCTTGATAAAAGAAAAACCATCGCTAACTACAACTAAGAACTTTCAATTGTATCTGAAGTACATCAATATCTCCCAAAAGATGTTAGAGAGTCAATTGAGAAGAAAGCTCTTAGTGAAGTGACGATTGATTTCACCAAATCTAACACTGCTGAATTTGCCCAAACACAGTGGAATAGGAAGAAAAATGGACATTGATTTGGTCAATGGAATATGTAAAAATAAAATATCAAAAATTAACAGAAGTTATAAGCAATGGCAAAAGATTTTTAAGCACCACTGCCCAAATAAGAAGTAGATTGAGAAAGAAATCTTACTACGTCAGAAATTTAATTTTCTGAGGAACAATGTGTGAAATGTTTTTGACTCCTGATGGGGGAGTATGAGACCAATTATTTTGTTTCAGTCTCTATATTTTTATTTACGTCGATTTCAATGGGAGTTGTCCGCGGTTTGCAATCTTGCATTTCGAACTTGAGCAGAATTTTTTCAATGTATCGTGATTGATTCATGGTTATCGTTTCATTTTCACAGGTAAATTTTATACCGAGGAACCACGACAGTCTTCCAAGATCGACCATTTTAAATTTTTTATTTATTTATTTTTAACATCTTTTAAAGTATTGTCACAGTTTGAGGCGAGTAATATATCGTCAACCCAAAAAACCAAAATCAATAGTTTATTACCTACATATTTTCTACATATGCACGAGTTTACGGGACATTGCATGAGTAAATTCCAATTATGAGCACTTTGTCTTAGTCCATATAACGATTTTTTCTGTTTCTACACGAAATTTTTATTTTTCATTTTAAATCCCTCTGAAGGGTGAATATCGATTTCATAGTAATCGGAGCATTATAATAACAATTTTTTACATCCATTTGATGTATTTTTAAATTGTATTGAGCGACAAGTTGTAATAAAATTCTAATTGTCGTTAAATTTGTCGTTGGTGAAAATGTTGCAAAATATTCCACTCCAGAAATTTGTGAAAAACCTTTTGCAACAAATCTTGCTTTAAAAGTGTCACTGTCAGAAGCTGTTAAGTTTTTGGAAAAAACTCAGCATGAAGAAATAATATTTTAATCAGTTGGTTTTGCCACTATTTCGTAGGTGTTATTTTCAGATAAAGTTTTCAATTCGGACATCATAGCTTGTTCCCATTCTTGATGATTTTCTGAATTAATCGCCTTATTATAACTTTCCGGTGCGTTTTTCAACGAGTAACAGTCATCCACTGCGTAGTCTTGTATCTTTCATGTTGTTCATCCACTGAATCGCCATTTTTAAAATTTAATGTATCATTGAATTTTACACATCTAACCCTTTTATGGCATTTTAGGCTGGAAAGTAGATTAAATATGCTGGACTCTTTTTATCGTAACCTACGAAAATAACTTTTTCGGTTTTAGTATTTAGTTTACTGGTATTTTCTATAAATGCAAAACAATCTGAACCAAATATATGCATTCGGTTGATTTTGGGTTTTACACCGCAAAACGCTTCACACAGTGGTTTGCCTAATATTCTATTGAACGATCTATTTCTTATATATGCTGCTGCTATTAAAGCGTATGTCGATAAAGTATGCACTAATTTCGATTCGATAAATAGACATTTTGTCATCTCCAAAAGGGTTCGCCATGCCATTTTGGAAAGGGGAATACAGCGCAGATTTCTCGTGTTTAATACGGTGGTTAATTAATAGAAGTTTTAAGTCTTTACTAGTAAATTCAGTCCCATTGTCTGAGCGAATACATTTTACTGAACCGTACGGGGCAACATCAGCTAAATATTTCTTAGTGGCGAGGATAGTGTCGGATTTGTTTTTTAGAAAATAAACTATAATTAAACCGGAAAAATCATCAATAAGGTTTAAAACGTACCTTAGATTGTTTCTCCCCATCGGATTGATCGGACCTGCTAAGTCACAATGCACAAGTAAGAGAAGTTTCGTAGTTTTTTTGTCTGGCGTTCAGCTTATATCTTTTGTCATTTTCCCCTGTGCACACACATCACAATTTGAGAGATCGTCTGAAGGTATTATTTTCATGCCTTCGACTACATTTGGTTATTTTTTAATATCAGATGTATTGCACTGTCCTAAAATTTTATGCCAGGTTTCCAAGTCGTGACAGGCAGTTTTTGCGGGAACCATACATTTTAAATTATATAGTCGGCCATTTTCTTTAATGTCAAATACAGTTCCATTGGGGTATGCCAATTTTGATTTATTTTGGCCAAATTGTATATTCGCGCCTTGTTTAATTGCAGACTGCACGGAAAATATGTCTTGCTTAAGAAAGAGCATTTTTTAGTTACAGATTTCGCCTTTATTATTTTTTAGGAATATTTTAGCATCGCCTCTTTTCAAGACTATATCATTTATTTCACTGCCGTCGGCAAGTTCGGCAAAATGACTTTGAGGATTAAAGTTTGAATCAAAATTAATAAAATCAGATTCCTTGGTGATAACGTGCGCTGTAGCACCACAGTCTACAAGGAGATTTTTTCCGTTTGTGTCAAAGTTACATGTGAATAGAAATGTATGTTCTTCCTCAAAGTTCTCAACGTTTTTTACCGAGTCCATTTTAGAGCGTTTATATTGGCATTGGAGATTTTTGTGGTTGGGTCGTCCACAATTATACCAGATAATTTTCTTTTTCTTGGGAAAATTACTTTTGGAGAATACGTTGCGGTGAGTTGCGTAATTTGGTGGTGTCTGCTTTCGAGAAGCATTTTTGAACTTCATAATATTGCTGGAGTTATTATTGTCCACGAGCATACAATTAGTCTCTTCGTAACTGCGCAATGCCACTTTAAATTTGCTGAAATTTATGGGTTTGTCTTTCTGAGTTATAACAGTTGTAAATGGTTTAAAATCGGCTGGAAGTCCCTTGAGGGTCATCGATATCAAGAAGCTATCGCTTATTATTCCACCTGAGAGTTTTAAGGCATTGGCGATTGTTTCTGCCCTTATGACGTAGTCGGTGATCGTTTCATCCTCGTTACGTTTCAGAGACGTTAGTTCGGTATATAAGGATATAATTTTCATTTTCCCTTTTGATAAATAATGTTCTCTTAATATGTTCTATGCTTTTCGTCCATCAACCAAGGCGTCTCTTATAATCAGAGAAAGACTACTATCGTCTAAACATTGAATCAGTTCTGCAAAAACAGTCACGTTCTTTTCGAGAAATTCGGCTCGTTTGAGATTGTATCACTTTGTGTAGTTTTCGAATCCTTAGATATCCCGGAAATTTTAACTGCCACAATTCGATTTTAGATTCCGATCCGTCAAAGAAAAGATGATGGCTGGGCCCATAACCTGTTAAGTTTTAAGACATTGTGTTGAACAAAGATGGCGGCGTTGTTCAGATCAGTAACCAAGATGGCGGTCAAGAATCAAATGCGGTCTGTGGCGTGGTTAACAGCAAACTGATTGAATCCAAAATTCGACAATTTTTATAATAATTTTGCGACGTTTTGATTGGTTGTTTAGCACAGCCGTTGGTTAAAAAAATGATTGGCGAATCCATTCGTCTCATACCCCCATCACAAGTAAAAAACATTTTACAGGTTAAATGATACTCCACTCTAAAATGTTTGTCATTTTTTATCAATTATTTATTTTGTGAATAAATTGTGGCTTTTTTTAAACGTAATAAAATCGATTTTTATTTATTCAGATTTACCATTTTTTTACATTAAGTTTCTGCTAATTGGTTGTGACAGATACAAGAATGCTCAGTTGATGTAAATTTTATAAAAGAAAGTGATCAGCACTCTAAAATATACAATATTGGATGAACTATAAACAAGCTAATTGAATTTTTAAGCCACATAATAGATAAGTGTAAACAGAAAAAAGCTTTTAAACATGTTAAAACAAATTCATTTATTTTTTGTGTTCAGTTTGTTTATAATTCGACTAACTTTGAATGAAATTATTGTGTTTATAGTAAAAACACACACACATATATATATATATATATATATATATATATATATATCAAATATTCTACAATAATATATTTTTAGATTTTTTTGAGGAGATATTTAGGTAAGTGTAAAAAACATCAAATTATTTTTTCTACTTAATTGACTAACAATTCGAGCAACTTAAAATTAAACTATTTTTTATGGTAAACATTATTATGTTTGATATGTAGTTTGCTTGAGCATTGTGTGGGATAGGTATGTAATAGAGGTTTCGAAGGCTGTCACGATGCGAGAAATGAATTATAGTCGTTGTTGGTAAGAGGAGACGAGAACAAGTGGCGATTTACAAATCAATAAGTACATATATATATTTTTTAGGCTCTCGCTCCTGGGCAAAGTTCACAAGAGAGTCGCCAACCTGATAGGTTGTGAACTGTCATCTAAGCTTCAGCCTCTGTCCCATCAACGACATGTTGCATCCCCTTGCCTGTTCTACAAGTATTTTAATGCCGAATGCTCCGACGAACTACAAGACCTTGCACCCCTCGACGTAAATACCTCCAACAGATCAATCAAGCAGATAAATCTCACCCCTACACAGAAGAGATAAGAAGGCCGTCTACTATAATAGTTTCTTCCCCCGGAACTGCTAGACTTTTGAACTCCCTTCCGGGTTTTTGCTTTCCCAACTGTACTGACCTGCAGAAGTTTAAGTGTAATGTGAACAGATATTTTGCTGCTCAACTCCCTACATAGTATCTCTGAAACATATTGCCCCTACATCAAAGTGGCACTGTACCTTGTTTGGGGTGAAAATGGAAATTTAAAAACAGTTTTTTTATATCTTCATATAATTTATTTTTTAATGAAGTTGACACACAAAAAAAATTCACTGAAGAAATTTAACAAATATCATTCAAACTTGATAGGAAAACAAATCCGAACACTGAACTAACCTAATAAGCTTTAATCATTGGCAAATATAATTTTAACTTCATATGGAAACAAATTCGGCACACTTACCTAATGAACGAACATTTTTACACGAAGACCGAAATCATGATTACACCGTGTTGCGATAACCTAAATTCTTTGTTCTTTAGCAATTGATTTTCTCTTTAAATAATTTCACGTTTAAATCGTGATTTTCATCTTTTAATTTGGATTCTTTTATATTTTCATATATTTTTTTTCTTAATGAATTAGACACACAAAACAAAAGTTGTATCAATTTATTAAAGAAATCATAGCAAGAAAAACAAATCGAACAAAGAATTAATTCCGATTTTTTTCGTATTGAATTCCTGGAATGAAAGGTAAGGTTTTTTTTTACAATTTAAATACATTCAATTAAGTAACTTTTAAAATAGTTTTAAATATTATAACAAGTTTGTTTTCAATGTAACCGATCAAAAAATAATATTGCTTTATAACAGACGCCAATAATAATAATAATAATAATAATAATAATAATAATAATAATAAAAAGCTTCTAGTGCACTTATTGATCCGCAATAATTTTTAGATAGTTTTTTTTTGTATTAGAGTTTTATGATATCTGTTTTTATTATATATATATATATTTTTTTTTTTCAGTTGTATTGGTAAAATGTCTTACTTGTTAGTCTCTGCGACGTATTCCATTATTAATGTCGGAAATTTTCCCTTTTCAAATGGTGTGCGTAACAGGTCGATTCAAAGCATGCTGGATGATGGAGCGGAAATTGTGTAGGACTCGGGGCAAATGTGAGTAAGGGATTTGTGTAAGGTATGGTGTGGTAATTAATATGTTTATGATTTTATTATTTTTATTTATTTGTCTTTATTTTTTGTTTATAACTTGTTGTTTTAGCGTGAGCTTTTTTTAATGTTCTCTGTTATGTTGTCTTTATTATTATTACTATTATTTATTTATTTTTTCTGCTGACGTGTGCGGTGTCTCTGCTTTTCTGCCTCACGTAAATCGCCACTGGACTGTGTCCGGTCGACTACTGTAGGGGTCGGATGTGAGAGAGGAGGGAGGTGGGGTGCGGGGTGATGTGTTCTCGGTCGGCAGCTGGGTGTTTAGGTTAGTGTTGCTGGGGGTAGGAAAATAGGTGAGGGGAAGGGGAGTGGAATAGGGATGACATTCCTTGGGAGTTGTTAATTTATTTATTTTCATGAGTGGTAGATTTTTTTTTAGTTGGTTTGTATTACTTCAGCTAGCTATATTTTAATTTTAATTTTTTTTTCGTTTAAATATATACTGCTGTTTATTTATTAAGTTTCTAGAGTGGGCTAGTTGCATATTGAGACCCTCTCTTCTGATAGCCCTGCAGATAGCCGTTGTGATCTTGTCGCTGAGATGGGGCATTTTAAGGAAGCAAGTATTAGTGGAGAAACCTCTTACATGTTTTCTCGTGTTCCAAAGGTGTTTAATGACAGTGCTGGGTTATCCGTTAGCCTCTAGGACCTGGTGGAACCGTTTTGTGCATTCTGTCTTGTTTTTTGGCTTGCTGCATTTGCTTTGGATGCGGGTTATCTCATTCCTAGCATATTTGATGATGACCTTAGTAGGGAGGGCAGACTTGTAGTGTATAAATATACTTCGGCTGGCTGGTTTTCGGTAGAATTTAGTAATGCTGGCCCCGTCATCTGATATTTTTAGGTTGAAGTCTAGGAGTGATAGGGATCCGTCATCGCTGGGGTATTCGATGGTGAATTCTATGTGTTGGTCAGAATCAGAGAAGATAGCGTAGATGTTCTCAGCGTCGGTGCGTGATGATGTGAGGATCAGAACATCAACATATCTCGAGAGGAATATGATAGAGTTGCACGTGTTGAGGGCTCGGCGTTCGAGTCTGTCCATGTATGAGATGGCCAATATTCCTGAGAGGCTGGAACCTATGGGCAGCATTGTAATTTGTCTGTATTTTTGGCGTTGGTAGGTGAAGTATGTGTTGTCTACTATTATAAGTAGGAGTTTGCGGATGTCTGAGGGAATCAGGCCGAAGCAGTGTAAGTTGTAGGAGGAGATGTGGTCGGTGATTAGGGCTACTGCTGAGGCTCTTAAGTGTGCAGCGTTGTTTATATGAGATGTTTTGTCTAACGCTTCCTTGTTCGTGTTTTATAGTGTCGAATATCCTTCTATGTAGGGAGTTGAGTAGCAAGATATCTGTTCACATTACACTTGAACATCTGCATGTCAGTACAGTTGGGAAAACAAAAACCCGGAAGCGAGTTCAAAAGTCTAGCAGTTCCGGGGGAAGAAACTATTATAGTAGACGGCCTTCTTATCTCTTCTGTGTAGGGGTGAGATTTATCTGCTTGATTGGTCTGTTGGAGGTATTTACGTCGAGGGGTGCAAGGTCTTGTAGTTCGTCGGAGCATTCACCATTAAAATACTTGTAGAACAGGCAGAGGGATGCAACATTTCGTCGATGGGACAGAGGCTGAAACTTAGATGACAGTCCACAACCTATCAGGTTGGCGACTCTCTTGTGAACTCTGCCCAAAATGAGAAGTAGCTAATTTTAATATACTGAGGGTCCGTAATGCTAACATGCCCTCGTTTTTTTTTATTTCGAATGAGAATGCCCCTTCGATTAAGTATCTATTCCCATATTAATAATATCATGATCTTATGTTCCCTTATCATATATATATATATATATATATATATATATATATATATATATATATATAATATTTTCTGGTTTGCCCTTTTCAGATGCTTGCAAAATTATATCTATACCTGACAATTCTTTTGTTGTTCTCAAAATCAAAGCAGACAACTGTTTTCACTTTACAAGTTTTTATTGTTCTTTATTTGGCATTAAGCAATTCTAACTTCCCAACCTGAAATGTAAGCTTTTCTTTGTTTTCGGTGATAATTACAATTCAGGTCATTTTTATAGGCCAGTAAAAAATCTGGCGTGTGCATACACCTTCGATTTTACCGGCGTCGCCCCGGCTCAATATCCACCATTCGAAACCCTCATTTACAAAAAAAAATATTTTATATTTTTTATCATTCCAATTTTTAAATATTTACATCAACAAAACAAATAAATTATTTAAAACAAGGCATTCCATATTTTCAAAAATAATACAAAATATCACATTAGTATTTTTTCCAATTGAATCGATGATTTTCTGTCTTTTTCTTTGTTTTTCTGTTTTCTGTTATACAGTTTTATCTTTTTTCCTCGTGTGTGTGTGTGTGTGTTCATCACAATTTCTATAACGGGTTTTAATTTAAAAACACACCAGTCTTTATATTTTACAGACAATAAAACAAGTCCAGTTTTTTAGGGGAGGTGGTTATTTTCGTACTTTGTTTGTTTCTGGAGATATCTCTGACGTATATTCATTAAGCATCAATAGTAACCGCGTTGCATTTGTTAAATTTATACCAGTTAAATAACATTTGATATCCGCAAGTTAATTTCTGTAATGTCTATCTTAGAATAGAGAATAATATAGAATCAGAATTTATAATCTTTACCCATCCTTAGCAATTCCCTTTCTCCGGATCCTTCCCTTTCTCCTGGTCTATCTGATTCCCTCTTTCTCAGTGCCACTCCTATTTATCTCCGTTTGAACCATAATACTATTGCTACATGAGGAGGGGACAGACCCCAGTAATTAAATAGATATGTTTGAAGATGATATTTGAAAAGGATAGAATCGAACCCAGTAAGCAAAGTTTAAACAGATAATGGATATTCAATTTAGGAATGCAGCGATTGTTCATTCTTTTAGAAATAACTGGATATTAAATATGTCAGTTAAAAGAATGGACAATACGAGGTTAGAAATAATGATTAACAAAATAGGTTAAAAACGATACAATTCAATTTAGGAATTTCTTTGTTTACCAAAGGCATGTGAATGCATGTTCAAAGCACACGTGTAATTTGAAACGTGAAGAAACCACACTGATGCCGGAAAATGGAATTCCCAATATATTGAGATGTGTTCGAGTCAGTTGAAAGACAGGTTAGGAGAGAGCAGGCAAGATCGACCAGAGGAGTCCGTCAGACTGGGAGCTGATGTCCGTTGGAGGCGAAGGAGGGAAAATGAGACCATGTAGCCATAAAAGCTTGAGTTTCTGGCATCATCTCATCCGGATGAAGAATAAACTTGTCTATAATATACACTCTTTCGTTCTCTATGCCCCCGCCAATATAGACACGAATAATATATATAAACACTCTGAAATATACATGCACACACGAATGACGGTTCTCAGTATGGAATGACTATTTAACGCTATCAATTTGCTCTGATAATGACGCAAATAGGAGACAACTTACATCTAAGTTATTTACCGAAATGCTATTTACCGTCATGAGTTTTTATTCCGTAATCAGATTAATATAATCAACAAAAAATTACGACCAAAGAACAAACAAATAATATACGACTTCGTCTACTATAAAGTTTTTTGTTCCATGTTGGACGGTTTCCCGATTTTCATTCGTCTTTTTAAATCTCGAATTTTATTATCGTCCTCCTTTTCCCTAATTAATACTCGATAACGTTATTGCTTTACCGCTGCATTCTTATTCATGCAAACTTCACATTCTTATAAGATGCAAACCCCATCGACGAGATTCGAGTGTATTGCTGATTTGACAAATGACGTTTTTAGCCATTTCATGGATATTTTTTTAGTTGGAACATTTGCTAAACAGGACAGACATTGTTCCTCAAAGAATTAGACTTCTGACATGTTAACTTTTCCTTCTCAAAGCTTGCTTACAACTTTCTGCGAATTTTTGATATTTTATATTTGCGTATTCCATTGACCAAATCACTGTCCAATCTTTCTCCCTATTCCACTGGCTTTGGGCAATTTCAGCAGTGTTAAATTTGGTGAAATCAATCGTTGCTTCACTAAAATCTTTCTTAATGTACTCTCTAACATATTTTTGGAGATATTTATGTATTTTAGATATAATTGAAAGTATGTTCTTACTTGTATTTAGTAATGTTTTTTTCTTTTGTCAAGGGATAAGTTTTTAATTGAACCTCAAATACCGTTTCTTCCTCCTCCATTTTTCATACCTTGAATATGCGAAACAATGAAAAATAATTTTCGTCTCCTCAATAGATCACTTACTTGGTTATAGTGTCTTTTCCTAGTAGTCTTTGTTTTATCTTGCCGGATTTCAGGACTAGAATTTGACTTGTCTGGTGGAGTGTCCAGCTTAGTGTTGTTACTTGTGGAAACATCACTAGAAGAAGGTGCACCGTTATTTTTCTCATATAACCCAGTAAATAGCAAAGCTAAAGGGATTTTTCTTTATTTTGGACGACGTCCTGCCAGTTTATTGATTTAGTTTTATTTTTTTTATTTTCATTTAAATTTTAATATATGATCAAGGTTTACATAAATGACAATTGACAGTTTCTCCATACCAGAGTTCATGGTAGACCCCTATACCAAGAGACTGAAACCCGAGGTTGGTGTCTAGTACGCATTCAATTCCCCCCAGTATGAGTTCTAGTATGACTCACTAAATTTGATTTTTGAGAACAAGAATATCCACACACTTTACAAGAATGTGGCTTTTCCCTTGTGTGAGTTCTCATATGTTTAACTTAGGTTGATTTTTTAGAACAAGAATATCCACACACTTTACAAGAATGTGGCTTTTCCCTTGTGTGAGTTCTCATATGTTTAACTAAGGTTGATTTTTGAGAACAAGAATATCCACACACTTTACAAGAATGTGGTTTTTCTCTTTTTTTTTTATTTTTCTTCCTTTGAAGATTGTAATGCTGGGTATGGGGCAGCCAAACCAGCTGCCAACATTGCCCCGCTTTTTTATTGAAACCAACCTAGAGCTCTTTTTAGTGTCCTCGCTGTTCCCTTAAGTGCAATTGTCTGAATCTCTTTTGCACTTGGTTCACCAGGAATATTAGTTAGGTAGGACTTCAGGTTCTTCTTCATAAGTCCTGTGGCACCTATGATAACTGGTATGATCGATATCCCCTTAGGTTCCAGTTTCTTTTCATATCATACATGAGACCTTGGTATTTGGTCTGTTTCTCTCTTTCAGCTCTGTTAAGACCGCCATCATTAGGAACACTCACTTCAATCAAGGTTGCAACTCTCTCTGACTTATTCCATATAACTATGTCAGGTTTCACAGCAGCATTTTCAAGGTAGGTGGCTGTAGGGATTACATGGTCGTAATGTATGGTATATAAATCATTACCAACTGTTTTTTCAGGTTGGTGTTCCCAGGACTTGCTGCTACACTGGATGTTTAATTTTTTACAGATGATCCAGTGGAGGTACTTGCATACTCCATCATGTCTCGCTGTATAGTAGCCGTCCCCTAGAAGAACTTTGCAACTTGATATCAGATGACCAATACTTTCCAATTCTGTGTGGCAGAATCTGCATTTATTGTCATTACTGATCCCTGCCATCTTCTTGAATGCATTGGTCATCAATCCCTGGTCTTGGGACGCGATTATGACCCTTTCCTGATCGTGGTGGAGGGATCCTCTTTTGAGCCAGTCCAAAGAACCTTCTTTATCTATGTATTCCCGAGAAAGTTCCCCCAGAAAATACTTTGCACGCTGATGTTGTTCCCATTATTTAAGGTTCATCTGTTGAAAGGTCTCGGTATATTTCTGACGGCTCTTTCTTGCTATTTCTGTGGCACACTTGTTTGGTGTTTCGTCCTCATCTGAGAGACAACTCTTACCAAAATGTTTGGTCAGCTGGGTGACTGATGTTGTTCTGCTGGCTCTTGTCTCCTGATGTTCATATACTATTGAGAGGGTGTCATTCTGGGAGCTTCTCAGATACTGACCGGTGCTCACAATAGTTGCCCTATGTTGATGATTAATCTCTGAGAGTCCCAGACCTCCTTCTCCCCTGGGCACATACAGCCTTGGTAGACACTGATTTCTATATATTATTTTATGAAGCGTTAGTAGCTTCCGTGTCTTTACATCTAGCCGGTTGATGTATTTTTGTGGCCAGTCAATGATACCAAAGCTGTATGTTATTACTGGCATAGCAAGCTGGTTTATGGCAGTAATTTTATTTTTATTGGTGAGCTGGGTTTTGCATATTTTCCTCACCCGGCGTACATATTCTTTACTAATCTTCTCCCTCATCTTGGCATGTTGTATGTTCTCGTTTTCCTCAATGGCAAGGTACTTGTAAGGCTCATCTCCGGTGTGAGTTCTCATATATCTAACTAAATTTGATCTATTAGTAAAGGAATATCCACACACTTCACAGGAATGTGGTTTTCCCTTTTTTTTAATTTTTATTTTTTATTTTTCTTCCTTTGAAGATTGTAATGTCGGGTATGGGGCAGCCAAACCAGCTGCCAACATTGCCCCGCTTTTTTATTAAAACCAACCGAGAGCTCTTTTTAGTATCCTCGCTGTTCCCTTAAGTGCGATTGTCTGAATCTCTTTTGCACTTGGTTCACCAGGAATATTAGTTAGGTAGGACTTCAGGTTCTTCTTCATAAGTCCTGTGGCACCTATGATAACTGGTATGATCGATATCCCCTTAGGTTCCAGTTTCTTTTCATATCATACATGAGATCTTGGTATTTGGTCTGTTTCTCTCTTTCAGCTCTGTTAAGACCGCCATCATTAGGAACACTCACTTCAATCAAGATTGCAACTCTCTCGTACTTATTCCATATAACTATGTCAGGTTTCACAGCAGCATTTTCAAGGTAGGTGGCTGTAGGGATTACATGGTCGTAATGTATGGTATATAAATCATTTCCAACTGTTTTTTCAGGTTGGTGTTCCCCAGGACTTGCTGTTACACAGGATGTTTAATTTTTTACAGATGATCCAGTGGAGGCACTTGCATACTCCATCATGTCTCGCTGTATAGTAGCCGTCCCCTAGAAGAACTTTGCAACTTGATATCAGAATACCAACACCAATGTTGATTTTTCAGTAAAAAAATATCCACACACTTCACAAATATGTGGCTTTTCCCCAGTGTGAGTTCTCATATGACTCAGTAAATCTGATTTTTCAGTAAACGAATATCCACACACTTTACAAGAATGTGGCTTTTCCCCAGTGTGAGTTTTCATATGTCTCACTAATTTTGATTTTTCAGTAAAAGAATATCCACACACTTTACAAGAATGTGGTTTTTCCCTTTTTTTTATTTATTTTACTTCAGTAAGTATTAAGAGATCAAGGGACTCCCTCCTGGAGCTAACAATTGATTCTGCTATGATTTAAATTTATATCTGAGGGCTCTTTTAAGAATAGATGCTGTTCCCTTTATGGCTGCTATTTGCTATTTTCACAGTGTGAGTTCCCATATGTCTCAGTAAATCTGATTTTTGAATAGACGAATATCCACACACTTCACAAGAATGTGGCTTTTCCCCAGTATGAGTTTTCATATGCTTCACTACGTTTGATTTTTCAGTAAAAGAATGTCCACACACTTTACAAGAATGTGGCTTTTCCCCAGTGTGAGTTCTCATATGTCTCACTAATTTTGATTTTTGAATAGACGAATATCCACACACTTCACAAGAATGTGGCTTTTCCCCAGTGTGTGTTCTCATATGTGTAACTAATGTTGATTTTTGAATAGACGAATAACCACACACTTCACAAGAATGTGGTTTTTCCCCAGTGTGTGTTCTCATATGTCTAACTAATGTTGATTTTTGAGAAAAAGAATATGCACACACTCTACAAGAATGTGGCTTTTCCCCAGTGTGAGTTCTCATATGCCTCACTAAATTTGATTTTTGAGTAAACGAATATCCACATACTTTACAAGAATGTGGGTTTTCCCCAGTGTGAGTTCTCATGTGTATCACTAATTTCGATTTTTCAGTAAAAGAATATCCACACACTTTACAAGAATGCGGTTTTTCTCCGGTGTGAGTTCTCATATGTCTTACTAAATGTGATTTATTAGTAAAGGAATATCCACACACTTCACAAGAATGTGGCTTTTCCCCAGTGTGAGTTCTCATATGTGTCACTAAATTTGATTTTTGAGTAAACGAATATCCACACACTTTACAAGAATGTGGCTTTCCCTTCATATGTATATTCATATTTAAACATAAATTGCTCCTGGTGCAAGATTATAACTTCCAAGTTATAAACAACATTTTAATCTGAGTTGTTGATGCAAGTTAGATTTTATACTAAAGAAATTTCAATTTGTATCACTTACTTTATTTGATAAGATATATGTCGTTGTGTAAAAGTTAAAATATTCTATTTTGTAAATTAGGAGATTCTTCTGAAATGTTAAATTCGATATCTTATGATTTATTAAAACATTAAACAAAAATTTCACAAATTGAATTATGTGTGATGTTCTTATCACTATTTGCTAAACAATCCAGATAAAATAACTCTTCACACATATCTTTCTAATAAAGTTGTGTGCAGACGTTTTCTGTTGACAGCTACGTAAAGATATAATTGTGTAAAGAATACTCTTTAAGGAGTAAGGTGATCCTTTAATATCCATTAAAACGTTCAAGCAGGAACATCTGTAAGTAAAAACAAATTAAATTAAATATTTTAATATCATTGTTTATTTTAATCGTACCAACAAAACAAGAAACATAACCTTATAAAACATTTCCAAATCACAAAAACTCTTAATTCACATTCATATTGTTGTAATATTTAATACTATTCATAGTATTTTGTAATAGATAAATGAATTATGCAATTAATAAAGTAAAATAAACAATAATAGTAAGAATTGTAGGAACAGTACCCATACAACTACCATAGTTGCTACTGATAATAATAAAAATATATTGCAAACAATAGAAATATTATAAGTTTATATTACAGGAAAATTGAATTTAAATACTCATTAAATTAAAGTTAATAATACAAATCAATATATAATCTAGTTACTTAGCAATGGATACTAATATGGTCTTTTAAAATAGCTTTCGTTTTAAGTCATATGTGTGGAAATATAACCGCTTATTTCTAATGTGTTTGATATTAAACTGAATATTTTCATAACATTACATATTTATTAA